>NW_026734418.1:0-300000 GCF_949786415.1 Peromyscus eremicus
TTTCTGGTCCTACGAGCAAGAGTTGTTTTCTGGTAAGGAAAGTCACTATTGCGCTCCCTTTGCCATACACAGTGCTAATAGCACTTGCGTCTGTTCCCAGCAAGTACAGTGTATTGGACTGAAGAGGAGCTACTGTTCTTGTCAGTTTACTAAGCAGAGATGAACCAGATACGGCCCGTGTGTAGGAAGCACAGGTCTTTTGTTCTGAGCAAGCTCACTGTTCTGGCCCTATAGGAAACACAGTAGAGTAGAAGAGTGCTCTTTTCTCAAAAGCAGAGTGTGTTTCTTGTAAGGCTAGCTAACGTTTGTTTCCCAGTCCTAAATGGAGTTGAGTCACATGCAGTTTTTGGTCCTACGAGCAAGAGTAGTTTTCTGGTAAGAAGAGTCACTATTGGGCGCCCATTGCCATACACAGTACAAATAGCACTCGCGTCTGTTCCCAGCATGTACAGTGTATTGGACTGAAAAGGATCTATTGTTCTTGTCAGTTTCCTAAGCAGAATTGAACTAGATATGGCCGTGTATGTAGGAAGCACAGTTCTTTTGTTCTGAGCAAGCTCTCTGTTCGGGCCCTATAGGAAACACAGTAGAGTAGAAGAGTGCTCTTTTCTCAAAAGCAGAGTGTGTTTCTTGTAAGGCGAGCTAGCGTTTGTTTCCCAGTCCTAAATGGAGTTGTATCACATGCAGTTTTTGGTCCTACCAGCAAGAGTTGTTTTCTGGTAAGGAAAGTCACTATTGCGCTCCCATTGCCATACATAGTGGAAATAGCTCTCGCGTCTGTTCCCACCAAGTACAGTGTATTGTACTGAAGAGGAGCTACTGTTCTTGTCAGTTTCCTAAGCAGAGTTGAACTAGATATGGCCCGTGTGTGTAGGAAGCACAGTCCTTTTGTTCTGAGCAAGCTCACTGTTCGGAACCCATAGGAAACACAGTAGAGAAGAAGAGTGCTCTTTTCTCATAAGCAGAGTGTGTTTCTTGTAAGGCGAGATAGCGTTTCTTTCCCAGTACTAATTGGAGTTGAATCACATGCAGTTTGTGGTCCTATGAGCAAGATTTGTTTTCTGGTAAGAAGAGTCACTATTGTGCTCCCATTGTCATACATAGTGCAAATAGCACTCGCTTCTCTTCCCAGCAAGTACAGTGTATTGGACTGAGGAGGATCTACTGTTCTTGTCAGTTTCCTAAGAGAGTTGAACTAGATATGGCCCCTGTGTGTAGGAAGCACAGTTCTTTTGTTCTGAGCAAGTTCTCTGTTCTGGCCTTATAGGAAACACAGTAGAGTAGAAAAGTGCTCTTATCTCAAAAGGAGAGTGTGTTTCTTGTAAGGCAAGCTTGCGTTTCTTTCCCAGTCCTAAATGGAGTTGAGTCACATGCAGTCTCTGGTCCTACGAGCAAGAGTTGTTTTCTGGTAAGAAGAGTCACTACTGCGCTCCCATTGCCATACACAGGGCAAATAGCACTGGTGTCTGTTCCCAACATGTGCAGTGTATTTGACTGAAGAGGGTATACTGTTCTTGTCAGTTTCCTAAGCTGAATTGAACTAGATATGGCCGTGTGTGTAGGAAGCACACTTCTTTTGTTCTCTGCAAGCTTACTGTTCTGGCCTTATAGGAAACACAGTAGAGTAGAAGACTGCTCTTTTCTCAAAAGCAGAGTGTGTTTCTTGTAAGGCGAGCTAGCATTTATTTCCCAGTTCTAAAAGGAGTTGAATCACATGCAGTTTTTGGTCCTATGAGCAAGAGTTGTTTTATGGTAAGGAATGTCACTATTGTGCTCTGATTACCATACACAGTGCAAATTGCACTCGCGTCTGTTCCCAGCATGTACAGTGTATTGGAATGAAGAAGAGCTACTTTTCTTCTCAGTTTCCTAAGCAGAGTTGAACTAGATATGGCCCGTGTGTGTAGGAAGTACAGTTCTTTTGTTCTGAGCAAGCTCTCTGTTCAGTCCCTATAGGAAACACAGTAGAGTAGAAGAGTGCTCTTTTCTCAAAAGCAGAGTGTGTTTCTTGTAAGGCGAGCTAGCGTTTGTTTCCCAGTCCTAAATGGAGTTGAATCACATGCAGTTTTTGGTCCTACCAGCAAGAGTTGTTTTCTGGTAAGGAAAGTCACTATTGCGCTCCCTTTGCCATACACAGTGCAAATAGCACTCGCGTCTTTTTCCAGCAAGTACAGTGTATTAGTCTGAAGAGGAGCTACTGTTCTTGTCAGTTTCCTAATCAGAGTTGAACTAGATATGGCCCCTGTGTGTAGGAAGCACAGTTCTTTTGTTCTGAGCAAGCTCACTGTTCGGACCCTATAGAAAACACAGTAGAGTAGAAGAGTGCTCTTTTCTCAAAAGCAGAGTGTGTTTCTTGTAAGGTGAGCTAGCGTTTGTTTCCCTGTCCTAAATGGAGTTGAATCACATGCAGTTTCTGGTCCTACGAGCAAGAGTTGTTTTCTGGTAAGGAAAGTCACTATTGCGCTCCCACTGCCATACATAGTGCAAAGAGCACTCGCGTCTCTTCCCAGCATGTGCAGTGTATTGGACTGAAAAGGGTCTATTGTTCTTGTCAGTTTCCTAAGCAGAATTGAACTAGATATGGCCGTGTATGTAGGAAGCACAGTTCTTTTGTTCTGAGCAAGCTCTCTGTTCAGGCCCTACAGGAAACACAGTAGAGTAGAAGAGTGCTCTTTTCTCAAAAGCAGAGTGTGTTTCTTGTAAGGCGAGCTAGCGTTTGTTTCCCAGTCCTAAATGGAGTTGAATCACATGCAGTTTTTGGTCCTACCAGCAAGAGTTGTTTTCTGGTAAGGAAAGTCACTATTGCACTCCCTTTGCCATACACAGTGCAAAGAGCACTCGCGTCTTTTTCCAGCAAGTACAGTGTATTAGTCTGAAGAGGAGCTACTGTTCCTGTCAGTTTCCTAAGCAGAGTTGAACTAGATATGGCCCCTGTGTGTAGGAAGCACAGTTCTTTTGTTCTGAGCAAGCTCACTGTTCGGACCCCATAGGAAACACAGTAGAGTAGAAGAGTGCTCTTTTCTGAAAAGCAGAGTGTGTTTCTTATAAGGCCAGCTAGTGTTTTTTTCCCAGTCCTATATGGAGTTGAATCACATGCAGTTTCTGGTCCTACGAGCAAGAGTTGTTTTCTGGTAAGAAGAGTCACTATTGCGCTCCCATTGTCATACACAGGGCAAATAGCACTCGCGTCTGTTCCCAGCATGTACAGTGTATTGGACTGAAAAGCATCTATTTTCTTGTCAGTTTCCTAAGCAGAATTGAACTAGATATGGCCGTGTATATAGGAAGCACAGTTCTTTTGTTCTGAGCAAGCTCTCTGTTCTGGCCCTATAGGAAACACAGTAGAGTAGAAGAGTGCTCTTTTCTCAAAAGCAGAGTGTGTTTCTTGTAAGGCGAGCTAGCGTTTGTTTCCCAGTCCTAAATGGAGTTGAATCACATGCAGTTTTTGTTCCTACCAGCAAGAGTTGTTTTCTAGTAAGGAAAGTCACTATTGCGCTCCCTTTGCCATACACAGGACAAAAAGCACTGGCGTCTGTTCCCAGCAAGTACGGTGTATTGGACTGAAGAGGATCTACTGTTCTTGTCAGGTTCCTAAGCAGAATTGAACTAGATATGGCCGTGTGTGTAGGAAGCACAGTTCTTTTGTTCAGAGCAAGCTCACTGTTCGGACCCCATAGAAAACACAGTAGAGTAGAAGAGTGCTTTTTTTTCAAAAGCAGAGTGTGTTTCTTTTAAGGCTAGCTAGCGTTTGTTTCCCAGTCCTAAATGGAGTTGAGTCACATTCAGTTTTTGGTCCTACGAGCAAGAGAAGTTTTCTCGTAAGAAGAGTCAATATTGGGCTCCCTTTGCCATACACAGTACAAATAGCGCTGGCGTCTGTTCCCAGCATGTACAGTGTATTGGACTGAAAAGGATCTATTGTTCTTGTCAGTTTCCTAAGCAGAATTGAACTAGATATGGCCGTGTATGTAGGAAGCACAGTTCTTTTGTTCTGAGCAAGCTCTCTGTTCAGGCCCTATAGGAAACACAGTAGAGTAGAAGAGTGCTCTTTTCTCAAAAGCAGAGTGTGTTTCTTGTAAGGCGAGCTAGCGTTTGTTTCCCAATCCTAAATGGAGTTGAATCACATGCAGTTTTTGGTCCTACCAGCAAGAGTTGTTTTCTGGTAAGGAAAGTCACTATTGCGCTCCCTTTGCCATACACAGTGCAAATAGCACTTGCGTTTTTTTCCAGCAAGTACAGTGTATTAGTCTGAAGAGGAGCTACTGTTCTTGTCAGTTTCCTAATCAGAGTTGAACTAGATATGGCCCCTGTGTGTAGGAAGCACAGTTCTTTTGTTCTGAGCAAGCTCACTGTTCGGACCCCATAGAAAACACAGTAGAGTAGAAGAGTGCTCTTTTCTCAAAAGCAGAGTGTGTTTCTTGTAAGGCGAGCTAGCGTTTGTTTCCCAGTCCTAAATGGAGTTGAATCACATGCAGTTTTTGTTCCTACCAGCAAGAGTTGTTTTCTAGTAAGGAAAGTCACTATTGCGCTCCCTTTGCCATACACAGGACAAAAAGCACTGGCGTCTGTTCCCAGCAAGTACGGTGTATTGGACTGAAGAGGATCTACTGTTCTTGTCACGTTCCTAAGCAGAATTGAACTAGATATGGCCGTGTGTGTAGGAAGCACAGTTATTTTGTTCAGAGCAAGCTCACTGTTTGGACCCTATAGGAAACACAGTAGAGTAGAAGAGTGCTCTGTTCTCAAAAGCAGAGTGTGTTTCTTGTACGGCAAGCTAGCGTTTGTTTCCCAGTCCTAAATGGAGATGAATCACATGCAGTTTCTGGTCCTACGAGCAAGAGTTTATTTCTGGAAACGAAAGTCACTATTGTGCTCCCATTGCCATACACAGGGCAAATAGCACTGGCGTCTGTTCCCAGCATGTACAGTGTATTGGACTGAAGAGGTTCCACTGTTCTTGTCAGTTTCCTAAGCAGAATTGAACTAGATATGGCCCGTGTGTGTAGGAAGCACAGTTCTTTTGTTCTGAGCAAGCTCACTGTTCTGGTCCTATAGGAAACACAGTAGAGTAGAAGAGTGCTCTTTTCTCAAAAGCAGATTGTGTTTCTTGTAAGGCTAGCTAGTGTTTGTTTCCCAGTCCTAAATGGAGTTGAGTCACATGCAGTTTTTGGTCCTACGAGCAAGAGTAGTTTTCTCGTAAGAAGAGTCACTATTGGGCTCCCATTGCCATACACAACACAAATAGCACTGGCGTCTGTTCCCAGCATGTACAGTGAATTGGACTGAAAGGATCTATTGTTCTTGTCAGTTTGCTAAGCAGAATTGAACTAGATATGGCCGTGTATGTAGGAAGCACAGTTCTTTTGTTCTGAGCAAGCTCTCTGTTCTGGCCCTATAGGAAACACAGTAGAGTAGAAGAGTGCTCTTTTCTCAAAAGCAGAGTGTGTTTCTTGAAAGGCGAGCTAGCGTTTGTTTCCCAGTCCCAGTCCTAAATGGAGTTGAATCACATGAACTTTTTGGTCCTACCAGCAAGAGTTGTTTTCTGGTAAGGAAAGTCACTATTGCTCTCCCTTTGCCATACACAGTGCAAATAGCACACGCATCTGTTTCCAGCAAGTACAGTGTATTAGTCTGAAAAGGAGCTATTGTTCTTGTCAGTTTCCTAAGCAGAATTGAACTAGATATGGCCGTGTATGTAGGAAGCACAGTTCTTTTGTTCTGAGCAAGCTCTCTGTTCTGGCCCTATAGGAAACACAGTAGAGTAGAAGATTGCTCTTTTCTCAAAAGCAGAGTGTGTTTCTTGTAAGGCGAGCTAGCGTTTGTTTCCCAGTCCTAAATGGAGTTGAATCACATGCAGTTTCTGGTCCTACGAGCAAGAGTTGTTTTCTGGTAAGGAAAGTCACTATTGCCCTCCCACTGCCATACACAGTGCATATAGCACTGGCGTCTGTCCCAGCATGTACAGAGTATTGGACTGAAGAGGATCTACTGTTCTTGTCAGTTTCCTAAGCAGTGTTGAACTAGATATGGCCGCGTGTGTAGGAAGCACAGTTCTTTTGTTCTGAGCAAGCTCACTGTTCGGTCACCATAGGAAACACAGTAGAGTAGAAGAGTTCTCTTTTCTCAAAAGCAGGGTGTGTTTCATGTGAGGCGAGCTAGCATTTGTTGCCCAGTCCTAAATGGAGTTGAATTACATGCAGTTTCTGGTCCTACGAGCAAGAATTGTATTCTAGTAAGGAAAGTCACTATTGCGCTCCCATTGCCATACACAGTGCAAATAGCACTCGCGTCTGTTCCCAGCAAGTACAGTGTATCGGACTGAAGAGGAGCTACTGTTCTTGTCAGTTTCCTAAGCAGAGTTGAACTAGATATGGCCCGTGTGTGTAGGAAGCACAGTTATAATGTTCAGAGCAAGCTCACTGTGCTGGCCCTGTAGGAAACAGAGTAGAGGAGAAGAGTGTTCTTTTCTCTAAAGCAGAGTGTGTTTCTTGTAAGGCGAGCTCGCGTTTGATTTTCAGTCCTAAATGGAATTGAGTCACATGCAGTTTTTGGTCCTATGAGCAAGAGTTGTTTTCTGGTAAGAAGAGTCACTATTGCACCCCAAATGCCATAGACAGTGCAAATAGCACTCGCGTCTGTTCCCAGCAAATACAGTGTATTGGACTGAAGAGGAGCTACTGTTCTTGTCAGTTTCCTAAGCAGAGTTGAACTAGATATGGTCCATGTGTGTAGGAAGCACAGATCTTTTGTTCTGAGCAAGCTCACTGTTTGGACACCATAGGAAACGCAGTAGAGTAGATGGGTGCTCTTTTCTCAAAAACAGAGTGTGTTTCTTGTAAGGCGAGCTAGCGTTTGTTTTGTAGTCCTAAATGGAGTTGAATCACATGCAGTTTCTGGTCCTACGAGCAAGCGTGGTTTTCTGGTAAGAAGAGTCAATATTGCGTTCCCATTGTCATACACAGGGCAAATAGCACTGGCGTCGGTTCTCAGCATGTACAGTGTATTGGACTGAAGAGAATCTACTGTTCTAGTCAGGTTCCTAAGCAGAATTGAACTAGATATGGCCGTGTGTGTAGGAAGCACAGTTCTTTTGTTCTGAGCAAGCTCACTGTTCTGGCCCTATAGGAAACACAGTAGAGTAGAAGAGTGCTCTTTTCTCAAAAGCAGAGTGTGTTTCTTGTAAGGCGAGCTAGTGTTTGTTTCCCAGTCCTAAATGGAGTTGAATCACATGCAGTTTCTGGTCTACGAGCAAGAGTTCTTTTCTGGTAAGGAAAGTCACTATTGCGCTCCCATTGCCATACATAATGCAAATAGCACTCGCGTCTGTTCCCAGCAAGGACAGTGTATTGGACTGAAGAGGGGCTACTGTTCTTGTCAGTTTCCTAAGCAGAGTTGAACTAGATATGGCCCGTGTGTGTAGGAAACACAGTTCTTTTGTTCTGAGCAAGCTCACTGTTCGGACACCATTGGAAACACTGTAGATTAGAAGAGTGCTCTTTTCTCAAAAGCAGAGTGTGTTTCTTGAAAGGCAAGCTAGTGTTTGTTTCCCAGTCAGAAATGGAATTGAATCCCGTGCAGTTTCTGGTCCTAAGAGCAAGAGTTTTTTTCTGGTAATAAGAGTCACTATTGCCCTCCCACTGCCATACACAGTGCATATAGCACTGGCGTCTGTCCCAGCATGTACAGAGTATTGGACTGAAGAGGATCTACTGTTCTTGTCAGTTTCCTAAGCAGTGTTGAACTAGATATGGCCGTGTGTATAGGAAGCACAGTTCTTTTGTTCTGAGCAAGCTCACTGTTCGGTCCCCATAGGAAACACAGTAGAGTAGAAGAGTTCTCTTTTCTCAAAAGCAGGGTGTGTTTCATGTGAGGCGAGCTAGCATTTGTTGCCCAGTCCTAAATGGAGTTGAATCACATGCAGTTTCTGGTCCTACGAGCAAGAATTGTTTTCTAGTAAGGAAAGTCACTATTGCACTCCCATTGCCATACACAGTGCAAATAGCACTCGCGTCTGTTCCCAGCAAGTACAGTGTATCGGACTGAAGAGGAGCTACTGTTTTTGTCAGGTTCCTAAGCAGAATTGAGCTAGGTATGGCCGTGTGTGTAGGAAGCACAGTTCTTTTGTTCAGAGCAAGCTCACTGTTCGGACCCCATAGGAAACACAATAGAGTAGAAGAGTGCTCTTTTCTCAAAAGCAGAGTGTGTTTCTTGTAAGGCGAGCTCGCGTTTGATTTTCAGTCCTAAATGGAATTGAGTCACATGCAGTTTTTGGTAATATGAGCAAGAGTTGTTTTCTGGTAAGAAGAGTCACTATTGCGCCCCAAATGCCATACACAGTGCAAATAGCACTCGCGTCTGTTCCCAGCAAATACAGTGTATTTGACTGAAGAGGAGCTACTGTTCTTCTCAGTTTCCTAAGCAGAGTTGAACTAGATATGGTCCATGTGTGTAGGAAGCACAGATCTTTTGTTCTGAGCAAGCTCACTGTTTGGACACCATAGGAAACGCAGTAGAGTAGATGGGTGCTCTTTTCTCAAAAACAGAGTGTGTTTCTTGTAAGGCGAGCTAGCGTTTGTTTTGTAGTCCTAAATGGAGTTGAATCACATGCAGTTTGTGGTCCTACGAGCAAGCGTGGTTTTCTGGTAAGAAGAGTCAATATTGCGCTCCCATTGTCATACACAGGGCAAATAGCACTGGCGTCGGTTCTCAGCATGTACAGTGTATTGGACTGAAGAGAATCTACTGTTCTTGTCAGTTTCCTAAGCAGAGTTGAACTAGATATGGCCCGTGTGTGTAGGAAGCACAGTTCTTTTGTTCTGAGCAAGCTCACAGTTCGGACTCCATAGGAAACAATATAGAGTAGAAGAGTGCTCTTTTCTCAAAAGCAGAGTGTGTTTCTTGTAAGGCGAGCTAGCGTTTGTTTCCCAGTCCTAAATGGATTTGAATCACATGCAGTTTCTGGTCCTACGAGCAAGAGTTGTTTTCTGGTAAGGAAAGTCACTATTGCGCTCCCTTTGTCATACACAGTGCTAATAGCACTTGCGTCTGTTCCCAGCAAGTACAGTGTATTAGACTGAAGAGGAGCTACTGTTCTTGTCAGTTTCCTAAGCAGAGTTGAACCAGATACGGCCCGTGTGTGTAGGAAGCACAGGTCTTTTGTTCTGAGCAAGCTCACTGTTCTGGCCCTATAGGAAACACAGTAGAGTAGAAGAGTGCTCTTTTCTCAAAAGCAGAGTGTGTTTCTTGTAAGGCGAGCTAGCGTTTGTTTCCCAGTCCTAAATGGAGTTGAATCACATGCAGTTTCTGGTCTACGAGCAAGAGTTGTTTTCTGGTAAGGAAAGTCATTATTGCGCTCCCACTGCCATACATAATGCAAATAGCACTCGCGTATGTTCCCAGCAAGGACAGTGTATTGGACTGAAGAGGGGCTACTGTTCTTGTCAGTTTCCTAAGCAGAATTGAGCTATGTATGGCTGTGTGTGTAGGAAGCACAGTTCTTTTGTTCGGAGCAAGCTCACTGTTCGGACCCCATAGGAAACACAATAGAGTAGAAGAGTGCTCTTTTCTCAAAAGCAGAGTGTGTTTCTTGTACGGCCAGCTAGCGTTTGTTTCCCAGTCCTAAATAGAGTTGAATCACATGCAGTTTCTGGTCCTATGAGCAAGAGTTGTTTTCTGGTAAGGAAAGTCACTATTGTGCTCCCATTGCCATACACAGTGCAAATAGCACTCGCATCTTTTCCCAGCAATACAGTGTATCAGACTGAAGAGGAGCTACTGTTCTTGTCAGTTTCCTAAGCAGAGTTGAACTAGATATGGCCCGTGTGTGTAGGAAGCACAGTTATAATGTTCTGAGCAAGCTCACTGTTCTGGCCCTTTAGGAAACAGAGTAGAGGAGAAGAGTGCTCTTTTCTCTAAAGCAGAGTGTGTTTCTTGTAAGGCGAGCTCGCGTTTGATTTTCAGTCCTAAATGGAATTGAGTCACATGCAGTTTTTGGTCCTATGAGCAAGAGTTGTTTTCTGGTAAGAAGAGTCACTATTGCGCCCCAAATGCCATACACAGTGCAAATAGCACTCGCGTCTGTTCCCAGCAAATACAGTGTATTGGACTGAAGAGGAGCTACTGTTCTTCTCAGTTTCCTAAGCATAGTTGAACTAGATATGGTCCATGTGTGTAGGAAGCACAGATCTTTTGTTCTGAGCAAGCTCACTGTTTGAACACCATAGGAAACGCAGTAGAGTAGATGGGTGCTCTTTTCTCAAAAACAGAGTGTGTTTCTTGTAAGGCGAGCTAGTGTTTGTTTTGTAGTCCTAAATGATGTTGAATCACATGCAGTTTGTGGTCCTATGAGCAAGCGTGGTTTTCTGGTAAGAAGAGTCAATATTGCGCTCCCATTGTCATACACAGGGCAAATAGCACTGGCGTCGGTTCTCAGCATGTACAGTGTATTGGACTGAAGAGAATCTACTGTTCTTGTCAGGTTCCTAAGCAGAATTGAACTAGATATGGCCGTGTGTGTAGGAAGCACAGTTCTTTTGTTCTGAGCAAGCTCACTGTTCGGACTCCATAGGAAACAATATAGAGTAGAAGAGTGCTCTTTTCTCAAAAGCAGATGTGTGTTTCTTGTAAGGCGAGCTAGCGTTTGTTTCCCAGTCCTAAATGGATTTGAATCACATGCAGTTTCTGGTCCTACGAGCAAGAGTTGTTTTCTGGTAAGGAAAGTCACTATTGTGCTCCCATTGCCATACACAGGGCAAATAGCACTGGCGTCTGTTCCCAGCATGTACAGTGTATTGGACTGAAGAGGTTCCACTGTTTTTGTCAGTTTCCTAAGAAGAATTGAACTAGATATGGCCCGTGTGTTTAGGAAGCACAGTTCTTTTGTTCCGAGCAAGCTCACTGTCCTGGCCCTATAGGAAACACAGTAGAGTAGAAGAGTGCTCTTTTCTCAAAAGCAGAGTGTGTTTCTTGTAAGGCTAGCTAGCGTTTGTTTTCCAGTCCTAAATGGAGTTGAGTCACATGCAGTTTTTGGTCCTACGAGCAAGAGTAGTTTTCTCGTAAGAAGAGTCACTATTGGGCTCCCATTGCCATACACAGTACAAATAGCGCTGGCGTCTGTTCCCAGCATGTACAGTGTATTGGACTGAAAAGGATCTATTGTTCTTGTCAGTTTCCTCAGCAGAATTGAACTAGATATGGCCGTGTATGTAGGAAGCACAGTTCTTTTGTTCTGAGCAAGCTCTCTGTTCAGGCCCTATAGGAAACACAGTAGAGTAGAAGAGTGCTCTTTTCTCAAAAGCAGAGTGTGTTTCTTGTAAGGCGAGCTAGCGTTTGTTTCCCAGTCCTAAATGGAGTTGAATCACATGCAGTTTTTGGTCCTACCAGCAAGAGTTGTTTTCTGGTAAGGAAAGTCACTATTGCGCTCCCTTTGCCATACACAGTGCAAATAGCACTCGCGTCTTTTTCCAGGAGTGCAGTGTATTAGTCTGAAGAGGAGCTACTGTTCTTGTCAGTTTCCTAATCAGAGTTGAACTAGATATGGCCCCTGTGTGTAGGAAGCACAGTTCTTTTGTTCTGAGCAAGCTCACTGTTCGGACCCCATAGAAAACACAGTAGAGTAGAAGAGTGCTCTTTTCTCAAAAGCAGAGTGTGTTTCTTGTAAGGTGAGCTAGCGTTTGTTTCCCAGTCCTAAATGGAGTTGAATCACATGCAGTTTCTGGTCCTACGAGCAAGAGTTGTTTTCTGGTAAGGAAAGTCACTATTGCGCTCCCACTGCCATACATAGTGCAAAGAGCACTCGTGTCTCTTCCCAGCATGTGCAGTGTATTGGACTGAAAAGGGTCTATTGTTCTTGTCAGTTTCCTAAGCAGAATTGAACTAGATATGGCCGTGTATGTAGGAAGCACAGTTCTTTTGTTCTGAGCAAGCTCTCTGTTCAGGCCCTACAGGAAACACTGTAGAGTAGAAGAGTGCTCTTTTCTCAAAAGCAGAGTGTGTTTCTTGTAAGGCGAGCTAGCGTTTGTTTCCCAGTCCTAAATGGAGTTGAATCACATGCAGTTTTTGGTCCTACCAGCAAGAGTTGTTTTCTGGTAAGGAAAGTCACTATTGCGCTCCCTTTGCCATACGCAGTGCAAAGAGCACTCGCGTCTTTTTCCAGCAAGTACAGTGTATTAGTCTGAAGAGGAGCTACTGTTCCTGTCAGTTTCCTAAGCAGAGTTGAACTAGATATGGCCCCTGTGTGTAGGAAGCACAGTTCTTTTGTTCTGAGCAAGCTCACTGTTCGGACCCCATAGGAAACACAGTAGAGTAGAAGAGTGCTCTTTTCTGAAAAGCAGAGTGTGTTTCTTATAAGGCCAGCTAGTGTTTTTTTCCCAGTCCTATATGGAGTTGAATCACATGCAGTTTCTGGTCCTACGAGCAAGAGTTGTTTTCTGGTAAGAAGAGTCACTATTGCGCTCCCATTGTCATACACAGGGCAAATAGCACTCGCGTCTGTTCCCAGCATGTACAGTGTATTGGACTGAAAAGCATCTATTTTCTTGTCAGTTTCCTAAGCAGAATTGAACTAGATATGGCCGTGTATATAGGAAGCACAGTTCTTTTGTTCTGAGCAAGCTCTCTGTTCTGGCCCTATAGGAAACACAGTAGAGTAGAAGAGTGCTCTTTTCTCAAAAGCAGAGTGTGTTTCTTGTAAGGCGAGCTAGTGTTTGTTTCCCAGTCCTAAATGGAGTTGAATCACTTGCAGTTTCTGGTCCTACAAGCAAGAGTTTATTTCTGGTAAGGAAAGTCACTATTGTGCTCCCATTGCCATACACAGGGCAAATAGCACTGGCGTCTGTTCCCAGCATGTACAGTGTATTGGACTGAAGAGGTTCCACTGTTCTTGTCAGTTTCCTAAGCAGAATTGAACTAGATATGTCCCGTGTGTGTAGGAAGCACAGTTCTTTAGTTCTGAGCAAGCTCACTGTTCTGGCCCTATAGGAAACACAGTAGAGTAGAAGAGTGCTCTTTTCTCAAAAGCAGAGTGTGTTTCTTGAAAGGCGAGCTAGCGTTTTTTTCCCAGTCCCAGTCCTAAATGGAGTTGAATCACATGAACTTTTTGGTCCTACCAGCAAGAGTTGTTTTCTGGTAAGGAAAGTCACTATTGCTCTCCCTTTGCCATACACAGTGCAAATAGCACACGCATCTGTTTCCAGCAAGTACAGTGTATTAGTCTGAAAAGGAGCTATTGTTCTTGTCAGTTTCCTAAGCAGAATTGAACTAGATATGGCCGTGTATGTAGGAAGCACAGTTCTTTTGTTCTGAGCAAGCTCTCTGTTCTGGCCCTATAGGAAACACAGTAGAGTAGAAGATTGCTCTTTTCTCAAAAGCAGAGTGTTTTTCTTGTAAGGCGAGCTAGCGTTTGTTTCCCAGTCCTAAATGGAGTTGAATCACATGCAGTTTCTGGTCTACGAGCAAGAGTTCTTTTCTGGTAAGGAAAGTCACTATTGCGCTCCCATTGCCATACATAATGCAAATAGCACTCGCGTCTGTTCCCAGCAAGGACATTGTATTGGACTGAAGAGGGGCTACTGTTCTTGTCAGTTTCCTAAGCAGAGTTGAACTAGATATGGCCCGTGTGTGTAGGAAGCACAGTTCTTTTGTTCTGAGCAAGCTCACTGTTCGGACACCATTGGAAACACTGTAGATTAGAAGAGTGCTCTTTTCTCAAAAGCAGAGTGTGTTTCTTGAAAGGCAAGCTAGTGTTTGTTTCCCAGTCAGAAATGGAATTGAATCCCGTGCAGTTTCTGGTCCTACGAGCAAGAGTTTTTTTCTGGTAATAAGAGTCACTATTGCCCTCCCACTGCCATACACAGAGCATATAGCACTGGCGTCTGTCCCAGCATGTACAGAGTATTGGACTGAAGAGGATCTACTGTTCTTGTCAGTTTCCTAAGCAGTGTTGAACTAGATATGGCCGCGTGTATAGGAAGCACAGTTCTTTTGTTCTGAGCAAGCTCACTGTTCGGTCCCCATAGGAAACACAGTAGAGTAGAAGAGTTCTCTTTTCTCAAAAGCAGGGTGTGTTTCATGTGAGGCGAGCTAGCATTTGTTGCCCAGTCCTAAATGGAGTTGAATCACATGCAGTTTCTGGTCCTACGAGCAAGAATTGTTTTCTAGTAAGGAAAGTCACTATTGCACTCCCATTGCCATACACAGTGCAAATAGCACTCGCGTCTGTTCCCAGCAAGTACAGTGTATCGGACTGAAGAGGAGCTACTGTTTTTGTCAGGTTCCTAAGCAGAATTGAGCTAGGTATGGCCGTGTGTGTAGGAAGCACAGTTCTTTTGTTCAGAGCAAGCTCACTGTTCGGACCCCATAGGAAACACAATAGAGTAGAAGAGTGCTCTTTTCTCAAAAGCAGAGTGTGTTTCTTGTAAGGCGAGCTCGCGTTTGATTTTCAGTCCTAAATGGAATTGAGTCACATGCAGTTTTTGGTCCTATGAGCAAGAGTTGTTTTCTGGTAAGAAGAGTCACTATTGCGCCCCAAATGCCATACACAGTGCAAATAGCACTCGCGTCTGTTCCCAGCAAATACAGTGTATTTGACTGAAGAGGAGCTACTGTTCTTCTCAGTTTCCTAAGCAGAGTTGAACTAGATATGGTCCATGTGTGTAGGAAGCACAGATCTTTTGTTCTGAGCAAGCTCACTGTTTGGACACCATAGGAAACGCAGTAGAGTAGATGGGTGCTCTTTTCTCAAAAACAGAGTGTGTTTCTTGTAAGGCGAGCTAGCGTTTGTTTTGTAGTCCTAAATGGAGTTGAATCACATGCAGTTTGTGGTCCTACGAGCAAGCGTGGTTTTCTGGTAAGAAGAGTCAATATTGCGCTCCCATTGTCATACACAGGGCAAATAGCACTGGCGTCGGTTCTCAGCATGTACAGTGTATTGGACTGAAGAGAATCTACTGTTCTAGTCAGGTTCCTAAGCAGAATTGAACTAGATATGGCCGTATGTGTAGGAAGCACAGTTCTTTTGTTCTGAGCAAGCTCACTGTTCTGGCCCTATAGGAAACACAGTAGAATAGAAGAGTGCTCTTTTCTCAAAAGCAGAGTGTGTTTCTTGTAAGGCGAGCTAGTGTTTGTTTCCCAGTCCTAAATGGAGTTGAATCACATGCAGTTTCTGGTCTACGAGCAAGAGTTCTTTCCTGGTAAGGAAAGTCACTATTGCGCTCCCATTGCCATACATAATGCAAATAGCACTCGCGTCTGTTCCCAGCAAGGACAGTGTATTGGACTGAAGAGGGGCTACTGTTCTTGTCAGTTTCCTAAGTAGAGTTGAACTAGATATGGCCCGTGTGTGTAGGAAGCACAGTTCTTTTGTTCTGAGCAAGCTCACTGTTCGGACACCATTGGAAACACTGTAGATTAGAAGAGTGCTCTTTTCTCAAAAGCAGAGTGTGTTTCTTGAAAGGCAAGCTAGTGTTTGTTTCCCAGTCAGAAATGGAATTGAATCCCGTGCAGTTTCTGGTCCTACGAGCAAGAGTTTTTTTCTGGTAATAAGAGTCACTATTGCCCTCCCACTGCCATACACAGAGCATATAGCACTGGCGTCTGTCCCAGCATGTACAGAGTATTGGACTGAAGAGGATCTACTGTTCTTGTCAGTTTCCTAAGCAGTGTTGAACTAGATATGGCCGCGTGTATAGGAAGCACAGTTCTTTTGTTCTGAGCAAGCTCACTGTTCGGTCCCCATAGGAAACACAGTAGAGTAGAAGAGTTCTCTTTTCTCAAAAGCAGGGTGTGTTTCATGTGAGGCGAGCTAGCATTTGTTGCCCAGTCCTAAATGGAGTTGAATCACATGCAGTTTCTGGTCCTACGAGCAAGAATTGTTTTCTAGTAAGGAAAGTCACTATTGCACTCCCATTGCCATACACAGTGCAAATAGCACTCGCGTCTGTTCCCAGCAAGTACAGTGTATCGGACTGAAGAGGAGCTACTGTTTTTGTCAGGTTCCTAAGCAGAATTGAGCTAGGTATGGCCGTGTGTGTAGGAAGCACAGTTCTTTTGTTCAGAGCAAGCTCACTGTTCGGACCCCATAGAAAACACAATAGAGTAGAAGAGTGCTCTTTTCTCAAAAGCAGAGTGTGTTTCTTGTAAGGCGAGCTCGCGTTTGATTTTCAATCCTAAATGGAATTGAGTCACATGCAGTTTTTGGTCCTATGAGCAAGAGTTGTTTTCTGGTAAGAAGAGTCACTATTGCGCCCCAAATGCCATACACAGTGCAAATAGCACTCGCGTCTGTTCCCAGCAAATACAGTGTATTTGACTGAAGAGGAGCTACTGTTCTTCTCAGTTTCCTAAGCAGAGTTGAACTAGATATGGTCCATGTGTGTAGGAAGCACAGATCTTTTGTTCTGAGCAAGCTCACTGTTTGGACACCATAGGAAACGCAGTAGAGTAGATGGGTGCTCTTTTCTCAAAAACAGAGTGTGTTTCTTGTAAGGCGAGCTAGCGTTTGTTTTGTAGTCCTAAATGGAGTTGAATCACATGCAGTTTGTGGTCCTACGAGCAAGCGTGGTTTTCTGGTAAGAAGAGTCAATATTGCGCTCCCATTGTCATACACAGGGCAAATAGCACTGGCGTCGGTTCTCAGCATGTACAGTGTATTGGACTGAAGAGAATCTACTGTTCTTGTCAGTTTCCTAAGCAGAGTTGAACTAGATATGGCCCGTGTGTGTAGGAAGCACAGTTCTTTTGTTCTGAGCAAGCTCACTGTTCGGACTCCTTAGGAAAAAATATAGAGTAGAAGAGTGCTCTTTTCTCAAAAGCAGAGTGTGTTTCTTGTAAGGCGAGCTAGCGTTTGTTTCCCAGTCCTAAATGGATTTGAATCACATGCAGTTTCTGGTCCTACGAGCAAGAGTTGTTTTCTGGTAAGGAAAGTCACTATTGCGCTCCCTTTGTCATACACAGTGCTAATAGCACTTGCGTCTGTTCCCAGCAAGTACAGTGTATTAGACTGAAGAGGAGCTACTGTTCTTGTCAGTTTCCTAAGCAGAGTTGAACCAGATACGGCCCGTGTGTGTAGGAAGCACAGGTCTTTTGTTCTGAGCAAGCTCACTGTTCTGGCCCTATAGGAAACACAGTAGAGTAGAAGAGTGCTCTTTTCTCAAAAGCAGAGTGTATTTCTTGTAAGGCGAGCTAGCGTTTGTTTCCCAGTCCTAAATGGAGTTGAATCACATGCAGTTTCTGGTCTACGAGCAAGAGTTGTTTTCTGGTAAGGAAAGTCATTATTGCGCTCCCACTGCCATACATAATGCAAATAGCACTCGCGTATGTTCCCAGCAAGGACAGTGTATTGGACTGAAGAGGGGCTACTGTTCTTGTCAGTTTCCTAAGCAGAATTGAGCTATGTATGGCTGTGTGTGTAGGAAGCACAGTTCTTTTGTTCGGAGCAAGCTCACTGTTCGGACCCCATAGGAAACACAATAGAGTAGAAGAGTGCTCTTTTCTCAAAAGCAGAGTGTGTTTCTTGTACGGCCAGCTAGCGTTTGTTTCCCAGTCCTAAATAGAGTTGAATCACATGCAGTTTCTGGTCCTATGAGCAAGAGTTGTTTTCTGGTAAGGAAAGTCACTATTGTGCTCCCATTGCCATACACAGTGCAAATAGCACTCGCATCTGTTCCCAGCAATACAGTGTATCAGACTGAAGAGGAGCTACTGTTCTTGTCAGTTTCCTAAGCAGAGTTGAACTAGATATGGCCCGTGTGTGTAGGAAGCACAGTTATAATGTTCTGAGCAAGCTCACTGTTCTGGCCCTTTAGGAAACAGAGTAGAGGAGAAGAGTGCTCTTTTCTCTAAAGCAGAGTGTGTTTCTTGTAAGGCGAGCTCGCGTTTGATTTTCAGTCCTAAATGGAATTGAGTCACATGCAGTTTTTGGTCCTATGAGCAAGAGTTGTTTTCTGGTAAGAAGAGTCACTATTGCGCCCCAAATGCCATACACAGTGCAAATAGCACTCGCGTCTGTTCCCAGCAAATACAGTGTATTGGACTGAAGAGGAGCTACTGTTCTTCTCAGTTTCCTAAGCATAGTTGAACTAGATATGGTCCATGTGTGTAGGAAGCACAGATCTTTTGTTCTGAGCAAGCTCACTGTTTGAACACCATAGGAAACGCAGTAGAGTAGATGGGTGCTCTTTTCTCAAAAACAGAGTGTGTTTCTTGTAAGGCGAGCTAGTGTTTGTTTTGTAGTCCTAAATGAAGTTGAATCACATGCAGTTTGTGGTCCTATGAGCAAGCGTGGTTTTCTGGTAAGAAGAGTCAATATTGCGCTCCCATTGTCATACACAGGGCAAATAGCACTGGCGTCGGTTCTCAGCATGTACAGTGTATTGGACTGAAGAGAATCTACTGTTCTTGTCAGGTTCCTAAGCAGAATTGAACTAGATATGGCCGTGTGTGTAGCAAGCACAGTTCTTTTGTTCTGAGCAAGCTCACTGTTCGGACTCCATAGGAAACAATATAGAGTAGAAGAGTGCTCTTTTCTCAAAAGCAGATGTGTGTTTCTTGTAAGGCGAGCTAGCGTTTGTTTCCCAGTCCTAAATGGATTTGAATCACATGCAGTTTCTGGTCCTACGAGCAAGAGTTGTTTTCTGGTAAGGAAAGTCACTATTGCGCTCCCTTTGCCATACACAGTGCTAATAGCACTTGCGTCTGTTCTCAGCAAGTACAGTGTATTGGACTGAAGAGGAGCTACTGTTCTTGTCAGTTTACTAAGCAGAGTTGAACCAGATACGGCCCGTGTGTGTAGGAAGCACAGGTCTTTTGTTCTGAGCAAGCTCACTGTTCTGGCCCTATAGGAAACACAGTAGAGTAGAAGAGTGCTCTTTTCTCAAAAGCAGAGTGTGTTTCTTGTAAGGCTAGCTAACGTTTGTTTCCCAGTCCTAAATGGAGTTGAGTCACATGCAGTTTTTGGTCCTACGAGCAAGAGTAGTTTTCTGGTAAGAAGAGTCACTATTGGGCGCCCATTGCCATACACAGTACAAATAGCACTCGCGTCTGTTCCCAGCATGTACAGTGTATTGGACTGAAAAGGATCTATTGTTCTTGTCAGTTTCCTAAGCAGAATTGAACTAGATATGGCCGTGTATGTAGGAAGCACAGTTCTTTTGTTCTGAGCAAGCTCTCTGTTCTGGCCCTATAGGAAACACAGTAGAGTAGAAGAGTGCTCTTTTCTCAAAAGCAGAGTGTGTTTCTTGTAAGGCGAGCTAGCGTTTGTTTCCCAGTCCTAAATGGAGTTGTATCACATGCAGTTTTTGGTCCTACCAGCAAGAGTTGTTTTCTGGTAAGGAAAGTCACTATTGCGCTCCCATTGCCATACATAGTGGAAATAGCTCTCGCGTCTTTTCCCACCAAGTACAGTGTATTGTACTGAAGAGGAGCTACTGTTCTTGTCAGTTTCCTAAGCAGAGTTGAACTAGATATGGCCCGTGTGTGTAGGAAGCACAGGTCTTTTGTTCTGAGCAAGCTCACTGTTCTGGCCCTATAGGAAACACAGTAGAGTAGAAGAGTGCTCTTTTCTCAAAAGCAGAGTGTGTTTCTTGTAAGGCTAGCTAACGTTTGTTTCCCAGTCCTAAATGGAGTTGAGTCACATGCAGTTTTTGGTCCTACGAGCAAGAGTAGTTTTCTGGTAAGAAGAGTCACTATTGGGCGCCCATTGCCATACACAGTACAAATAGCACTCGCGTCTGTTCCCAGCATGTACAGTGTATTGGACTGAAAAGGATCTATTGTTCTTGTCAGTTTCCTAAGCAGAATTGAACTAGATATGGCCGTGTATGTAGGAAGCACAGTTCTTTTGTTCTGAGCAAGCTCTCTGTTCTGGCCCTATAGGAAACACAGTAGAGTAGAAGAGTGCTCTTTTCTCAAAAGCAGAGTGTGTTTCTTGTAAGGCGAGCTAGCGTTTGTTTCCCAGTCCTAAATGGAGTTGTATCACATGCAGTTTTTGGTCCTACCAGCAAGAGTTGTTTTCTGGTAAGGAAAGTCACTATTGCGCTCCCATTGCCATACATAGTGGAAATAGCTCTCGCGTCTGTTCCCACCAAGTACAGTGTATTGTACTGAAGAGGAGCTACTGTTCTTGTCAGTTTCCTAAGCAGAGTTGAACTAGATATGGCCCGTGTGTGTAGGAAGCACAGTCCTTTTGTTCTGAGCAAGCTCACTGTTCGGAACCCATAGGAAACACAGTAGAGAAGAAGAGTGCTCTTTTCTCATAAGCAGAGTGTGTTTCTTGTAAGGCGAGATAGTGTTTCTTTCCCAGTACTAATTGGAGTTGAATCACATGCAGTTTGTGGTCCTATGAGCAAGATTTGTTTTCTGGTAAGAAGAGTCACTATTGTGCTCCCATTGTCATACATAGTGCAAATAGCACTCGCTTCTCTTCCCAGCAAGTACAGTGTATTGGACTGAGGAGGATCTACTGTTCTTGTCAGTTTCCTAAGCAGAGTTGAACTAGATATGGCCCCTGTGTGTAGGAAGCACAGTTCTTTTGTTCTGAGCAAGTTCACTGTTCTGGCCTTATAGGAAACACAGTAGAGTAGAAAAGTGCTCTTATCTCAAAAGGAGAGTGTGTTTCTTGTAAGGCAAGCTTGCGTTTCTTTCCCAGTCCTAAATGGAGTTGAGTCACATGCAGTCTCTGGTCCTACGAGCAAGAGTTGTTTTCTGGTAAGAAGAGTCACTACTGCGCTCCCATTGCCATACACAGGGCAAATAGCACTGGTGTCTGTTCCCAACATGTGCAGTGTATTTGACTGAAGAGGGTATACTGTTCTTGTCAGTTTCCTAAGCTGAATTGAACGAGATATGGCCGTGTGTGTAGGAAGCACACTTCTTTTGTTCTCTGCAAGCTTACTGTTCTGGCCTTATAGGAAACACAGTAGAGTAGAAGACTGCTCTTTTCTCAAAAGCAGAGTGTGTTTCTTGTAAGGCGAGCTAGCATTTATTTCCCAGTTCTAAAAGGAGTTGAATCACATGCAGTTTTTGGTCCTATGAGCAAGAGTTGTTTTATGGTAAGGAATGTCACTATTGTGCTCTGATTACCATACACAGTGCAAATTGCACTCGCGTCTGTTCCCAGCATGTACAGTGTATTGGAATGAAGAAGAGCTACTTTTCTTCTCAGTTTCCTAAGCAGAGTTGAACTAGATATGGCCCGTGTGTGTAGGAAGTACAGTTCTTTTGTTCTGAGCAAGCTCTCTGTTCAGTCCCTATAGGAAACACAGTAGAGTAGAAGAGTGCTCTTTTCTCAAAAGCAGAGTGTGTTTCTTGTAAGGCGAGCTAGCGTTTGTTTCCCAGTCCTAAATGGAGTTGAATCACATGCAGTTTTTGGTCCTACCAGCAAGAGTTGTTTTCTGGTAAGGAAAGTCACTATTGCGCTCCCTTTGCCATACACAGTGCAAAGAGCACTCGCGTCTTTTTCCAGCAAGTACAGTGTATTAGTCTGAAGAGGAGCTACTGTTCTTGTCAGTTTCCTAATCAGAGTTGAACTAGATATGGCCCCTGTGTGTAGGAAGCACAGTTCTTTTGTTCTGAGCAAGCTCACTGTTCGGACCCTATAGAAAACACAGTAGAGTAGAAGAGTGCTCTTTTCTCAAAAGCAGAGTGTGTTTCTTGTAAGGTGAGCTAGCGTTTGTTTCCCAGTCCTAAATGGAGTTGAGTCACATGCAGTTTTTGGTCCTACGAGCAAGAGTAGTTTTCTGGTAAGAAGAGTCACTATTGGGCGCCCATTGCCATACACAGTACAAATAGCACTCGCGTCTGTTCCCAGCATGTACAGTGTATTGGACTGAAAAGGATCTATTGTTCTTGTCAGTTTCCTCAGCAGAATTGAACTAGATATGGCCGTGTATGTAGGAAGCACAGTTCTTTTGTTCTGAGCAAGCTCTCTGTTCAGGCCCTATAGGAAACACAGTAGAGTAGAAGAGTGCTCTTTTCTCAAAAGCAGAGTGTGTTTCTTGTAAGGCGAGCTAGCGTTTGTTTCCCAGTCCTAAATGGAGTGGAATCACATGCAGTTTTTGGTCCTACCAGCAAGAGTTGTTTTCTGGTAAGGAAAGTCACTATTGCGCTCCCTTTGCCATACACAGTGCAAATAGCACTCGCGTCTTTTTCCAGCAAGTGCAGTGTATTAGTCTGAAGAGGAGCTACTGTTCTTGTCAGTTTCCTAATCAGAGTTGAACTAGATATGGCCCCTGTGTGTAGGAAGCACAGTTCTTTTGTTCTGAGCAAGCTCACTGTTCGGACCCCATAGAAAACAAAGTAGAGTAGAAGAGTGCTCTTTTCTCAAAAGCAGAGTGTGTTTCTTGTAAGGTGAGCTAGCGTTTGTTTCCCAGTCCTAAATGGAGTTGAATCACATGCAGTTTCTGGTCCTACGAGCAAGAGTTGTTTTCTGGTAAGGAAAGTCACTATTGCGCTCCCACTGCCATACATAGTGCAAAGAGCACTCGCGTCTCTTCCCAGCATGTGCAGTGTATTGGACTGAAAAGGGTCTATTGTTCTTGTCAGTTTCCTAAGCAGAATTGAACTAGATATGGCCGTGTATGTAGGAAGCACAGTTCTTTTGTTCTGAGCAAGCTCTCTGTTCAGGCCCTACAGGAAACACTGTAGAGTAGAAGAGTGCTCTTTTCTCAAAAGCAGAGTGTGTTTCTTGTAAGGCGAGCTAGCGTTTGTTTCCCAGTCCTAAATGGAGTTGAATCACATGCAGTTTTTGGTCCTACCAGCAAGAGTTGTTTTCTGGTAAGGAAAGTCACTATTGCGCTCCCTTTGCCATACGCAGTGCAAAGAGCACTCGCGTATTTTTCCAGCAAGTACAGTGTATTAGTCTGAAGAGGAGCTACTGTTCCTGTCAGTTTCCTAAGCAGAGTTGAACTAGATATGGCCCCTGTGTGTAGGAAGCACAGTTCTTTTGTTCTGAGCAAGCTCACTGTTCGGACCCCATAGGAAACACAGTAGAGTAGAAGAGTGCTCTTTTCTGAAAAGCAGAGTGTGTTTCTTATAAGGCCAGCTAGTGTTTTTTTCCCAGTCCTATATGGAGTTGAATCACATGCAGTTTCTGGTCCTACGAGCAAGAGTTGTTTTCTGGTAAGAAGAGTCACTATTGCGCTCCCATTGTCATACACAGGGCAAATAGCACTCGCGTCTGTTCCCAGCATGTACAGTGTATTGGACTGAAAAGCATCTATTTTCTTGTCAGTTTCCTAAGCAGAATTGAACTAGATATGGCCGTGTATATAGGAAGCACAGTTCTTTTGTTCTGAGCAAGCTCTCTGTTCTGGCCCTATAGGAAACACAGTAGAGTAGAAGAGTGCTCTTTTCTCAAAAGCAGAGTGTGTTTCTTGTAAGGCGAGCTAGCGTTTGTTTCCCAGTCCTAAATGGAGTTGAATCACTTGCAGTTTCTGGTCCTACAAGCAAGAGTTTATTTCTGGTAAGGAAAGTCACTATTGTGCTCCCATTGCCATACACAGGGCAAATAGCACTGGCGTCTGTTCCCAGCATGTACAGTGTATTGGACTGAAGAGGTTCCACTGTTCTTGTCAGTTTCCTAAGCAGAATTGAACTAGATATGGCCCGTGTGTGTAGGAAGCACAGTTCTTTTGTTCTGAGCAAGCTCACTGTTCTGGTCCTATAGGAAACACAGTAGAGTAGAAGAGTGCTCTTTTCTCAAAAGCAGATTGTGTTTCTTGTAAGGCTAGCTAGTGTTTGTTTCCCAGTCCTAAATGGAGTTGAGTCACATGCAGTTTTTGGTCCTACGAGCAAGAGTAGTTTTCTCGTAAGAAGAGTCACTATTGGGCTCCCAATGCCATACACAACACAAATAGCACTGGCGTCTGTTCCCAGCATGTACAGTGAATTGGACTGAAAGGATCTATTGTTCTTGTCAGTTTGCTAAGCAGAATTGAACTAGATATGGCCGTGTATGTAGGAAGCACAGTTCTTTTGTTCTGAGCAAGCTCTCTGTTCTGGCCCTATAGGAAACACAGTAGAGTAGAAGAGTGCTCTTTTCTCAAAAGCAGAGTGTGTTTCTTGAAAGGCGAGCTAGCGTTTGTTTCCCAGTCCCAGTCCTAAATGGAGTTGAATCACATGAACTTTTTGGTCCTACCAGCAAGAGTTGTTTTCTGGTAAGGAAAGTCACTATTGCTCTCCCTTTGCCATACACAGTGCAAATAGCACACGCATCTGTTTCCAGCAAGTACAGTGTATTAGTCTGAAAAGGAGCTATTGTTCTTGTCAGTTTCCTAAGCAGAATTGAACTAGATATGGCCGTGTATGTAGGAAGCACAGTTCTTTTGTTCTGAGCAAGCTCTCTGTTCTGGCCCTATAGGAAACACAGTAGAGTAGAAGATTGCTCTTTTCTCAAAAGCAGAGTGTGTTTCTTGTAAGGCGAGCTAGCGTTTGTTTCCCAGTCCTAAATGGAGTTGAATCACATGCAGTTTCTGGTCCTACGAGCAAGAGTTGTTTTCTGGTAAGGAAAGTCACTATTGCCCTCCCACTGCCATACACAGTGCATATAGCACTGGCGTCTGTCCCAGCATGTACAGAGTATTGGACTGAAGAGGATCTACTGTTCTTGTCAGTTTCCTAAGCAGTGTTGAACTAGATATGGCCGCGTGTGTAGGAAGCACAGTTCTTTTGTTCTGAGCAAGCTCACTGTTCGGTCACCATAGGAAACACAGTAGAGTAGAAGAGTTCTCTTTTCTCAAAAGCAGGGTGTGTTTCATGTGAGGCGAGCTAGCATTTGTTGCCCAGTCCTAAATGGAGTTGAATTACATGCAGTTTCTGGTCCTACGAGCAAGAATTGTATTCTAGTAAGGAAAGTCACTATTGCGCTCCCATTGCCATACACAGTGCAAATAGCACTCGCGTCTGTTCCCAGCAAGTACAGTGTATCGGACTGAAGAGGAGCTACTGTTCTTGTCAGTTTCCTAAGCAGAGTTGAACTAGATATGGCCCGTGTGTGTAGGAAGCACAGTTATAATGTTCAGAGCAAGCTCACTGTTCTGGCCCTGTAGGAAACAGAGTAGAGGAGAAGAGTGTTCTTTTCTCTAAAGCAGAGTGTGTTTCTTGTAAGGCGAGCTCGCGTTTGATTTTCAGTCCTAAATGGAATTGAGTCACATGCAGTTTTTGGTCCTATGAGCAAGAGTTGTTTTCTGGTAAGAAGAGTCACTATTGCGCCCCAAATGCCATAGACAGTGCAAATAGCACTCGCGTCTGTTCCCAGCAAATACAGTGTATTGGACTGAAGAGGAGCTACTGTTCTTCTCAGTTTCCTAAGCAGAGTTGAACTAGATATGGTCCATGTGTGTAGGAAGCACAGATCTTTTGTTCTGAGCAAGCTCACTGTTTGAACACCATAGGAAACGCAGTAGAGTAGATGGGTGCTCTTTTCTCAAAAACAGAGTGTGTTTCTTGTAAGGCGAGCTAGTGTTTGTTTTGTAGTCCTAAATGATGTTGAATCACATGCAGTTTGTGGTCCTATGAGCAAGCGTGGTTTTCTGGTAAGAAGAGTCAATATTGCGCTCCCATTGTCATACACAGGGCAAATAGCACTGGCGTCGGTTCTCAGCATGTACAGTGTATTGGACTGAAGAGAATCTACTGTTCTTGTCAGGTTCCTAAGCAGAATTGAACTAGATATGGCCGTGTGTGTAGGAAGCACAGTTCTTTTGTTCTGAGCAAGCTCACTGTTCGGACTCCATAGGAAACAATATAGAGTAGAAGAGTGCTCTTTTCTCAAAAGCAGATGTGTGTTTCTTGTAAGGCGAGCTAGCGTTTGTTTCCCAGTCCTAAATGGATTTGAATCACATGCAGTTTCTGGTCCTACGAGCAAGAGTTGTTTTCTGGTAAGGAAAGTCACTATTGCGCTCCCTTTGCCATACACAGTGCTAATAGCACTTGCGTCTGTTCCCAGCAAGTACAGTGTATTGGACTGAAGAGGAGCTACTGTTCTTGTCAGTTTACTAAGCAGAGTTGAACCAGATACGGCCCGTGTGTGTAGGAAGCACAGGTCTTTTGTTCTGAGCAAGCTCACTGTTCTGGCCCTATAGGAAACACAGTAGAGTAGAAGAGTGCTCTTTTCTCAAAAGCAGAGTGTGTTTCTTGTAAGGCTAGCTAACGTTTGTTTCCCAGTCCTAAATGGAGTTGAGTCACATGCAGTTTTTGGTCCTACGAGCAAGAGTAGTTTTCTGGTAAGAAGAGTCACTATTGGGCGCCCATTGCCATACACAGTACAAATAGCACTCGCGTCTGTTCCCAGCATGTACAGTGTATTGGACTGAAAAGGATCTATTGTTCTTGTCAGTTTCCTAAGCAGAATTGAACTAGATCTGGCCGTGTATGTAGGAAGCACAGTTCTTTTGTTCTGAGCAAGCTCTCTGTTCTGGCCCTATAGGAAACACAGTAGAGTAGAAGAGTGCTCTTTTCTCAAAAGCAGAGTGTGTTTCTTGTAAGGCGAGCTAGCGTTTGTTTCCCAGTCCTAAATGGAGTTGTATCACATGCAGTTTTTGGTCCTACCAGCAAGAGTTGTTTTCTGGTAAGGAAAGTCACTATTGCGCTCCCATTGCCATACATAGTGGAAATAGCTCTCGCGTCTGTTCCCACCAAGTACAGTGTATTGTACTGAAGAGGAGCTACTGTTCTTGTCAGTTTCCTAAGCAGAGTTGAACTAGATATGGCCCGTGTGTGTAGGAAGCACAGTCCTTTTGTTCTGAGCAAGCTCACTGTTCGGAACCCATAGGAAACACAGTAGAGAAGAAGAGTGCTCTTTTCTCATAAGCAGAGTGTGTTTCTTGTAAGGCGAGATAGCGTTTCTTTCCCAGTACTAATTGGAGTTGAATCACATGCAGTTTGTGGTCCTATGAGCAAGATTTGTTTTCTGGTAAGAAGAGTCACTATTGTGCTCCCATTGTCATACATAGTGCAAATAGCACTCGCTTCTCTTCCCAGCAAGTACAGTGTATTGGACTGAGGAGGATCTACTGTTCTTGTCAGTTTCCTAAGCAGAGTTGAACTAGATATGGCCCCTGTGTGTAGGAAGCACAGTTCTTTTGTTCTGAGCAAGTTCACTGTTCTGGCCTTATAGGAAACACAGTAGAGTAGAAAAGTGCTCTTATCTCAAAAGGAGAGTGTGTTTCTTGTAAGGCAAGCTTGCGTTTCTTTCCCAGTCCTAAATGGAGTTGAGTCACATGCAGTCTCTGGTCCTACGAGCAAGAGTTGTTTTCTGGTAAGAAGAGTCACTACTGCGCTCCCATTGCCATACACAGGGCAAATAGCACTGGTGTCTGTTCCCAACATGTGCAGTGTATTTGACTGAAGAGGGTATACTGTTCTTGTCAGTTTCCTAAGCTGAATTGAACGAGATATGGCCGTGTGTGTAGGAAGCACACTTCTTTTGTTCTCTGCAAGCTTACTGTTCTGGCCTTATAGGAAACACAGTAGAGTAGAAGACTGCTCTTTTCTCAAAAGCAGAGTGTGTTTCTTGTAAGGCGAGCTAGCATTTATTTCCCAGTTCTAAAAGGAGTTGAATCACATGCAGTTTTTGGTCCTATGAGCAAGAGTTGTTTTATGGTAAGGAATGTCACTATTGTGCTCTGATTACCATACACAGTGCAAATTGCACTCGCGTCTGTTCCCAGCATGTACAGTGTATTGGAATGAAGAAGAGCTACTTTTCTTCTCAGTTTCCTAAGCAGAGTTGAACTAGATATGGCCCGTGTGTGTAGGAAGTACAGTTCTTTTGTTCTGAGCAAGCTCTCTGTTCAGTCCCTATAGGAAACACAGTAGAGTAGAAGAGTGCTCTTTTCTCAAAAGCAGAGTGTGTTTCTTGTAAGGCGAGCTAGCGTTTGTTTCCCAGTCCTAAATGGAGTTGAATCACATGCAGTTTTTGGTCCTACCAGCAAGAGTTGTTTTCTGGTAAGGAAAGTCACTATTGCGCTCCCTTTGCCATACACAGTGCAAATAGCACTCGCGTCTTTTTCCAGCAAGTACAGTGTATTAGTCTGAAGAGGAGCTACTGTTCTTGTCAGTTTCCTAATCAGAGTTGAACTAGATATGGCCCCTGTGTGTAGGAAGCACAGTTCTTTTGTTCTGAGCAAGCTCACTGTTCGGACCCTATAGAAAACACAGTAGAGTAGAAGAGTGCTCTTTTCTCAAAAGCAGAGTGTGTTTCTTGTAAGGTGAGCTAGCGTTTGTTTCCCAGTCCTAAATGGAGTTGAGTCACATGCAGTTTTTGGTCCTACGAGCAAGAGTAGTTTTCTGGTAAGAAGAGTCACTATTGGGCGCCCATTGCCATACACAGTACAAATAGCACTCGCGTCTGTTCCCAGCATGTACAGTGTATTGGACTGAAAAGGATCTATTGTTCTTGTCAGTTTCCTCAGCAGAATTGAACTAGATATGGCCGTGTATGTAGGAAGCACAGTTCTTTTGTTCTGAGCAAGCTCTCTGTTCAGGCCCTATAGGAAACACAGTAGAGTAGAAGAGTGCTCTTTTCTCAAAAGCAGAGTGTGTTTCTTGTAAGGCGAGCTAGCGTTTGTTTCCCAGTCCTAAATGGAGTTGTATCACATGCAGTTTTTGGTCCTACCAGCAAGAGTTGTTTTCTGGTAAGGAAAGTCACTATTGCGCTCCCATTGCCATACATAGTGGAAATAGCTCTCGCGTCTGTTCCCACCAAGTACAGTGTATTGTACTGAAGAGGAGCTACTGTTCTTGTCAGTTTCCTAAGCAGAGTTGAACTAGATATGGCCCGTGTGTGTAGGAAGCACAGTCCTTTTGTTCTGAGCAAGCTCACTGTTCGGAACCCATAGGAAACACAGTAGAGAAGAAGAGTGCTCTTTTCTCATAAGCAGAGTGTGTTTCTTGTAAGGAGAGATAGCGTTTCTTTCCCAGTACTAATTGGAGTTGAATCACATGCAGTTTGTGGTCCTATGAGCAAGATTTGTTTTCTGGTAAGAAGAGTCACTATTGTGCTCCCATTGTCATACATAGTGCAAATAGCACTCGCTTCTCTTCCCAGCAAGTACAGTGTATTGGACTGAGGAGGATCTACTGTTCTTGTCAGTTTCCTAAGCAGAGTTGAACTAGATATGGCCCCTGTGTGTAGGAAGCACAGTTCTTTTGTTCTGAGCAAGTTCACTGTTCTGGCCTTATAGGAAACACAGTAGAGTAGAAAAGTGCTCTTATCTCAAAAGGAGAGTGTGTTTCTTGTAAGGCAAGATTGCGTTTCTTTCCCAGTCCTAAATGGAGTTGAGTCACATGCAGTCTCTGGTCCTACAAGCAAGAGTTGTTTTCTGGTAAGAAGAGTCACTACTGGGCTCCCATTGCCATACACAGGGCAAATAGCACTGGTGTCTGTTCCCAACATGTGCAGTGTATTTGACTGAAGAGGGTATACTGTTCTTGTCAGTTTCCTAAGCTGAATTGAACTAGATATGGCCGTGTGTGTAGGAAGCACACTTCTTTTGTTCTCTGCAAGCTTACTGTTCTGGCCTTATAGGAAACACAGTAGAGTAGAAGACTGCTCTTTTCTCAAAAGCAGAGTGTGTTTCTTGTAAGGCGAGCTAGCATTTATTTCCCAGTTCTAAATTGAGTTGAATCACATTCAGTTTTTGGTCCTATGAGCAAGAGTTGTTTTATGGTAAGGAATGTCACTATTGTGCTCTGATTACCATACACAGTGCAAATTGCACTCGCGTCTGTTCCCAGCATGTACAGTGTATTGGAATGAAGAAGAGCTACTTTTCTTCTCAGTTTCCTAAGCAGAGTTGAACTAGATATGGCCCGTGTGTGTAGGAAGTACAGTTCTTTTGTTCTGAGCAAGCTCTCTGTTCAGTCCCTATAGGAAACACAGTAGAGTAGAAGAGTGCTCTTTTCTCAAAAGCAGAGTGTGTTTCTTGTAAGGCCAGCTAGCGTTTGTTTCCCAGTCCTAAATGGAGTTGAATCACATGCAGTTTTTGGTCCTAACAGCAAGAGTTGTTTTCTGGTAAGGAAAGTCACTATTGCGCTCCCTTTGCCATACACAGTGCAAATAGCACTCGCGTCTTTTTCCAGCAAGTACAGTGTATTAGTCTGAAGAGGAGCTACTGTTCTTGTCAGTTTCCTAATCAGAGTTGAACTAGATATGGCCCCTGTGTGTAGGAAGCACAGTTCTTTTGTTCTGAGCAAGCTCACTGTTCGGACCCTATAGAAAACACAGTAGAGTAGAAGAGTGCTCTTTTCTCAAAAGCAGAGTGTGTTTCTTGTAAGGTGAGCTAGCGTTTGTTTCCCAGTCCTAAATGGAGTTGAATCACATGCAGTTTCTGGTCCTACGAGCAAGAGTTGTTTTCTGGTAAGGAAAGTCACTATTGCGCTCCCACTGCCATACATAGTGCAAAGAGCACTCGCGTCTCTTCCCAGCATGTGCAGTGTATTGGACTGAAAAGGGTCTATTGTTCTTGTCAGTTTCCTAAGCAGAATTGAACTAGATATGGCCGTGTATGTAGGAAGCACAGTTCTTTTGTTCTGAGCAAGCTCTCTGTTCAGGCCCTACAGGAAACACAGTAGAGTAGAAGAGTGCTCTTTTCTCAAAAGCAGAGTGTGTTTCTTGTAAGGCGAGCTAGCGTTTGTTTCCCAGTCCTAAATGGAGTTGAATCACATGCAGTTTTTGGTCCTACCAGCAAGAGTTGTTTTCTGGTAAGGAAAGTCACTATTGCACTCCCTTTGCCATACACAGTGCAAAGAGCACTCGCGTCTTTTTCCAGCAAGTACAGTGTATTAGTCTGAAGAGGAGCTACTGTTCCTGTCAGTTTCCTAAGCAGAGTTGAACTAGATATGGCCCCTGTGTGTAGGAAGCACAGTTCTTTTGTTCTGAGCAAGCTCACTGTTCGGACCCCATAGGAAACACAGTAGAGTAGAAGAGTGCTCTTTTCTGAAAAGCAGAGTGTGTTTCTTATAAGGCCAGCTAGTGTTTTTTTCCCAGTCCTATATGGAGTTGAATCACATGCAGTTTCTGGTCCTACGAGCAAGAGTTGTTTTCTGGTAAGAAGAGTCACTATTGCGCTCCCATTGTCATACACAGGGCAAATAGCACTCGCGTCTGTTCCCAGCATGTACAGTGTATTGGACTGAAAAGCATCTATTTTCTTGTCAGTTTCCTAAGCAGAATTGAACTAGATATGGCCGTGTATATAGGAAGCACAGTTCTTTTGTTCTGAGCAAGCTCTCTGTTCTGGCCCTATAAGAAACACAGTAGAGTAGAAGAGTGCTCTTTTCTCAAAAGCAGAGTGTGTTTCTTGTAAGGCGAGCTAGCGTTTGTTTCCCAGTCCTAAATGGAGTTGAATCACATGCAGTTTTTGTTCCTACCAGCAAGAGTTGTTTTCTAGTAAGGAAAGTCACTATTGCGCTCCCTTTGCCATACACAGGACAAAAAGCACTGGCGTCTGTTCCCAGCAAGTACGGTGTATTGGACTGAAGAGGATCTACTGTTCTTGTCAGGTTCCTAAGCAGAATTGAACTAGATATGGCCGTGTGTGTAGGAAGCACAGTTCTTTTGTTCAGAGCAAGCTCACTGTTCGGACCCCATAGAAAACACAGTAGAGTAGAAGAGTGCTTTTTTCTCAAAAGCAGAGTGTGTTTCTTTTAAGGCTAGCTAGCGTTTGTTTCCCAGTCCTAAATGGAGTTGAGTCACATTCAGTTTTTGGTCCTACGAGCAAGAGAAGTTTTCTCGTAAGAAGAGTCAATATTGGGCTCCCTTTGCCATACACAGTACAAATAGCGCTGGCGTCTGTTCCCAGCATGTACAGTGTATTGGACTGAAAAGGATCTATTGTTCTTGTCAGTTTCCTAAGCAGAATTGAACTAGATATGGCCGTGTATGTAGGAAGCACAGTTCTTTTGTTCTGAGCAAGCTCTCTGTTCAGGCCCTATAGGAAACACAGTAGAGTAGAAGAGTGCTCTTTTCTCAAAAGCAGAGTGTGTTTCTTGTAAGGCGAGCTAGCGTTTGTTTCCCAATCCTAAATGGAGTTGAATCACATGCAGTTTTTGGTCCTACCAGCAAGAGTTGTTTTCTGGTAAGGAAAGTCACTATTGTGCTCCCTTTGCCATACACAGTGCAAATAGCACTTGCGTTTTTTTCCAGCAAGTACAGTGTATTAGTCTGAAGAGGAGCTACTGTTCTTGTCAGTTTCCTAATCAGAGTTGAACTAGATATGGCCCCTGTGTGTAGGAAGCACAGTTCTTTTGTTCTGAGCAAGCTCACTGTTCGGACCCCATAGAAAACACAGAAGAGTAGAAGAGTGCTCTTTTCTCAAAAGCAGAGTGTGTTTCTTGTAAGGTGAGTTAGCGTTTGTTTCCCAGTCCTAAATGGAGTTGAATCACATGCAGTTTCTGGTCCTACGAGCAAGAGTTGTTTTCTGGTAAGGAAAGTCACTATTGCGCTCCCACTGCCATACATAGTGCAAAGAGCACTCGCGTCTGTTCCCAGCATGTGCAGTGTATTGGACTGAAAAGGATCTATTGTTCTTGTCAGTTTCCTAAGCAGAATTGAACTAGATATGGCCGTGTATGTAGGAAGCACAGTTCTTTTGTTCTGAGCAAGCTCTCTGTTCTGGCCCTATAGAAAACACAGTAGAGTAGAAGAGTGCTCTTTTCTCAAAAGCAGAGTGTGTTTCTTGTAAGGCGAGCTAGCGTTTGTTTCCCAGTCCTAAATGGAGTTGAATCACATACAGTTTTTGTTCCTACCAGCAAGAGTTGTTTTCTAGTAAGGAAAGTCACTATTGCGCTCCCTTTGCCATACACAGGACAAAAAGCACTGGCGTCTGTTCCCAGCAAGTACGGTGTATTGGACTGAAGAGGATCTACTGTTCTTGTCATGTTCCTAAGCAGAATTGAACTAGATATGGCCGTGTGTGTAGGAAGCACAGTTATTTTGTTCAGAGCAAGCTCACTGTTTGGACCCTATAGGAAACACAGTAGAGTAGAAGAGTGCTCTGTTCTCAAAAGCAGAGTGTGTTTCTTGTACGGCAAGCTAGCGTTTGTTTCCCAGTCCTAAATGGAGATGAATCACATGCAGTTTCTGGTCCTACGAGCAAGAGTTTATTTCTGGTAACGAAAGTCACTATTGTGCTCCCATTGCCATACACAGGGCAAATAGCACTGGCGTCTGTTCCCAGCATGTACAGTGTATTGGACTGAAGAGGTTCCACTGTTGTTGTCAGTTTCCTAAGAAGAATTGAACTAGATATGGCCCGTGTGTGTAGGAAGCACAGTTCTTTTGTTCCGAGCAAGCTCACTGTCCAGGCCCTATAGGAAACACAGTAGAGTAGAAGAGTGCTCTTTTCTCAAAAGCAGAGTGTGTTTCTTGTAAGGCTAGCTAGCGTTTGTTTCCCAGTCCTAAATGGAGTTGAGTCACATGCAGTTTTTGGTCCTACGAGCAAGAGTAGTTTTCTCATAAGAAGAGTCACTATTGGGCTCCCATTGCCATACACAGTACAAATAGCGCTGGCGTCTGTTCCCAGCATGTACAGTGTATTGGACTGAAAAGGATCTATTGTTCTTGTCACTTTCCTAAGCAGAATTGAACTAGATATGGCCGTGTATATAGGAAGCACAGTTGTTTTGTTCTCAGCAAGCTCTCTGTTCTGGCCCTATAGGAAACACAGTAGAGTAGAAGAGTGCTCTTTTCTCAAAAGCAGAGTGTGTTTCTTGTAAGGCGAGCTAGCGTTTGTTTCCCAGTCCTAAATGGAGTTGAATCACTTGCAGTTTCTGGTCCTACAAGCAAGAGTTTATTTCTGGTAAGGAAAGTCACTATTGTGCTCCCATTGCAATACACAGGGCAAATAGCACTGGCGTCTGTTCCCAGCATGTACAGTGTATTGGACTGTAGAGGTTCCACTGTTCTTGTCAGTTTCCTAAGAAGAATTGAACTAGATATGGCCCGTGTGTGTAGGAAGCACAGTTCTTTTGTTCTGAGCAAGCTCACTGTTCTGGCCCTATAGGAAACACAGTAGAGTCGAAGAGTGCTCTTTTCTCAAAAGCAGAGTGTGTTTCTTGTAAGGCGAGCTAGCGTTTGTTTCCCAGCCCTAAATGGAGTTGAATCACATGCAGTTTTTGGTCCTACCAGCAAGAGTTGTTTTCTGATAAGGAAAGTCACTATTGTGTGCCCTTTGCCATACACAGTGCAAATAGCACTCGCTTCTGTTTCCAGCAAGTACATTGTATTAGTCTGAAGAGGAGCTACTGTTCTTGTCAGTTTCCTAAGCAGAGTTGAACTAGATATGGCCCGTGTGTGTAGGAAGCACAGTTCTTTTGTTCTGAGCAAGCTCACTGTTCGGACACCATAGGAAACACAGTAGAGTAGAAGAGTGCTCTTTTCTCAAAAGCAGAGTGTGTTTCTTGTAAGGTGAGCTATCGTTTGTTTCCCAGTCCTAAATGGAGTTGAATCACATGCAGTTTCTGGTCCTACGAGCAAGAGTTGTTTTCTGGTAAGGAAAGTCACTATTGCGCTCCCTTTGTCATACACAGTGCTAATAGCACTCGTGTCTGTTCCCAGCATGTACAGTGTATTGGACTGAAAAGGATCTATTGTTCTTGTCAGTTTCCTAAGCAGAATTGAACTAGATATATCCGTGTATGTAGGAAGCACAGTTCTTTTGTTCTGAGCAAGCTCTCTGTTCTGGCCCTATAGGAAACACAGTAGAGTAGAAGAGTGCTCTTTTCTCAAAAGCAGAGTGTGTTTCTTGTAAGGCGAGCTAGCGTTTGTTTCCCAGTCCTAAATGGAGTTGAATCACATGCAGTTTTTGGTCCTACCAGCAAGAGTTGTTTTCTAGTAAGGAAAGTCACTATTGCGCTCCCTTTGCCATACACAGGACAAAAAGCACTGGCGTCTGTTCCCAGCAAGTACGGTGTATTGGACTGAAGAGGATCTACTGTTCTTGTCAGGTTCCTAAGCAGAATTGAACTAGATATGGCCATGTGTGTAGGAAGCACAGTTCTTTTGTTCACAGCAACCTCACTGTTCGGACCCCATAGAAAACACAGTAGAGTAGAAGAGTGCTCTTTTCTCAAAAGCAGAGTGTGTTTCTTGTAAGGCTAGCTAGCGTTTGTTTCCCAGTCCTAAATGGAGTTGAATCACATGCAGTTTCTGGTCCTACGAGCAAGAGTTGTTTTCTGGTAAGGAAAGTCACTATTGCGCTCCCACTGACATACACAGTGCAAAGAGCACTCGCCTCTGTTCCCAGCATGTGCAGTGTATTGGACTGAAAAGGATCTATTGTTCTTGTCAGTTTCCTAAGCAGAATTGAACTATATGGCCGTGTATGTAGGAAGCACAGTTCTTTTGTTCTGAGCAAGCTCTCTGTTCTGGCCCTATAGGAAACACAGTAGAGTAGAAGAGTGCTCTTTTCTCAAAAGCAGAGTGTGTTTCTTGTAAGGCGAGCTAGCGTTTGTTTCCCAGTCCTAAATGGAGTTGAATCACATGCAGTTTTTGGTCCTACCAGCAAGAGTTGTTTTCTAGTAAGGAAAGTCACTATTGCGCTCCCTTTGCCATACACAGGACAAAAAGCACTGGCGTCTGTTCCCAGCAAGTACGGTGTATTGGACTGAAGAGGATCTACTGTTCTTGTCACGTTCCTAAGCAGAATTGAACTAGATATGGCCCTGTGTGTAGGAAGCACAGTTCTTTTGTTCAGAGCAAGCTCACTGTTCGGACCCTATAGGAAACACAGTAGAGTAGAAGAGTGCTCTGTTCTCAAAAGCAGAGTGTGTTTCTTGTACGGCAAGCTAGCGTTTGTTTCCCAGTCCTAAATGGAGATGAATCACATGCAGTTTCTGGTCCTACGAGCAAGAGTTTATTTCTGGTAACGAAAGTCACTATTGTGCTCCCATTGCCATACACAGGGCAAATAGCACTGGCGTCTGTTCCCAGCATGTACAGTGTATTGGACTGAAGAGGTTCCACTGTTCTTGTCAGTTTCCTAAGAAGAATTGAACTAGATATGGCCCGTGTGTGTAGGAAGCACAGTTCTTTTGTTCCGAGCAAGCTCACTGTCCTGGCCCTATAGGAAACACAGTAGAGTAGAAGAGTGCTCTTTTCTCAAAAGCAGAGTGTGTTTCTTGTAAGGCGAGCTAGCGTTTGTTTCCCAGTCCTAAATGGAGTTGAATCACATGCAGTTTTTGGTCCTACCAGCAAGAGTTGTTTTCTAGTAAGGAAAGTCACTATTGCGCTCCCTTTGCCATACACAGGACAAAAAGCACTGGCGTCTGTTCCCAGCAAGTACGGTGTATTGGACTGAAGAGGATCTACTGTTCTTGTCAGGTTCCTAAGCAGAATTGAACTAGATATGGCCATGTGTGTAGGAAGCACAGTTCTTTTGTTCACAGCAACCTCACTGTTCGGACCCCATAGAAAACACAGTAGAGTAGAAGAGTGCTCTTTTCTCAAAAGCAGAGTGTGTTTCTTGTAAGGCTAGCTAGCGTTTGTTTCCCAGTCCTAAATGGAGTTGAATCACATGCAGTTTCTGGTCCTACGAGCAAGAGTTGTTTTCTGGTAAGGAAAGTCACTATTGCGCTCCCACTGACATACACAGTGCAAAGAGCACTCGCCTCTGTTCCCAGCATGTGCAGTGTATTGGACTGAAAAGGATCTATTGTTCTTGTCAGTTTCCTAAGCAGAATTGAACTATATGGCCGTGTATGTAGGAAGCACAGTTCTTTTGTTCTGAGCAAGCTCTCTGTTCTGGCCCTATAGGAAACACAGTAGAGTAGAAGAGTGCTCTTTTCTCAAAAGCAGAGTGTGTTTCTTGTAAGGCGAGCTAGCGTTTGTTTCCCAGTCCTAAATGGAGTTGAATCACATGCAGTTTTTGGTCCTACCAGCAAGAGTTGTTTTCTAGTAAGGAAAGTCACTATTGCGCTCCCTTTGCCATACACAGGACAAAAAGCACTGGCGTCTGTTCCCAGCAAGTACGGTGTATTGGACTGAAGAGGATCTACTGTTCTTGTCACGTTCCTAAGCAGAATTGAACTAGATATGGCCGTGTGTGTAGGAAGCACAGTTCTTTTGTTCAGAGCAAGCTCACTGTTCGGACCCTATAGGAAACACAGTAGAGTAGAAGAGTGCTCTGTTCTCAAAAGCAGAGAGTGTTTCTTGTACGGCAAGCTAGCGTTTGTTTCCCAGTCCTAAATGGAGATGAATCACATGCAGTTTCTGGTCCTACGAGCAAGAGTTTATTTCTGGTAACGAAAGTCACTATTGTGCTCCCATTGCCATACACAGGGCAAATAGCACTGGCGTCTGTTCCCAGCATGCACAGTGTATTGGACTGAAGAGGTTCCACTGTTCTTGTCAGTTTCCTAAGAAGAATTGAACTAGATATGGCCCGTGTGTGTAGGAAGCACAGTTCTTTTGTTCCGAGCAAGCTCACTGTCCTGGCCCTATAGGAAACACAGTAGAGTAGAAGAGTGCTCTTTTCTCAAAAGCAGAGTGTGTTTCTTGTAAGGCTAGCTAGCGTTTGTTTTCCAGTCCTAAATGGAGTTGAGTCACATGCAGTTTTTGGTCCTACGAGCAAGAGTAGTTTTCTCGTAAGAAGAGTCACTATTGGGCTCCCATTGCCATACACAGTACAAATAGCGCTGGCGTCTGTTCCCAGCATGTACAGTGTATTGGACTGAAAAGGATCTATTGTTCTTGTCAGTTTCCTCAGCAGAATTGAACTAGATATGGCCGTGTATGTAGGAAGCACAGTTCTTTTGTTCTGAGCAAGCTCTCTGTTCAGGTCCTATAGGAAACACAGTAGAGTAGAAGAGTGCTCTTTTCTCAAAAGCAGAGTGTGTTTCTTGTAAGGCGAGCTAGCGTTTGTTTCCCAGTCCTAAATGGAGTTGAATCACATGCAGTTTTTGGTCCTACCAGCAAGAGTTGTTTTCTGGTAAGGAAAGTCACTATTGCGCTCCCTTTGCCATACACAGTGCAAATAGCACTCGCGTCTTTTTCCAGCAAGTGCAGTGTATTAGTCTGAAGAGGAGCTACTGTTCTTGTCAGTTTCCTAATCAGAGTTGAACTAGATATGGCCCCTGTGTGTAGGAAGCACAGTTCTTTTGTTCTGAGCAAGCTCACTGTTCGGACCCCATAGAAAACACAGTAGAGTAGAAGAGTGCTCTTTTCTCAAAAGCAGAGTGTGTTTCTTGTAAGGTGAGCTAGCGTTTGTTTCCCAGTCCTAAATGGAGTTGAATCACATGCAGTTTCTGGTCCTACGAGCAAGAGTTGTTTTCTGGTAAGGAAAGTCACTATTGCTCTCCCACTGCCATACATAGTGCAAAGAGCACTCGCGTCTGTTCCCAGCATGTGCAGTGTATTGGACTGAAAAGGGTCTATTGTTCTTGTCAGTTTCCTAAGCAGAATTGAACTAGATATGGCCGTGTATGTAGGAAGCACAGTTCTTTTGTTCTGAGCAAGCTCTCTGTTCAGGCCCTACAGGAAACACTGTAGAGTAGAAGAGTGCTCTTTTCTCAAAAGCAGAGTGTGTTTCTTGTAAGGCGAGCTAGCGTTTGTTTCCCAGTCCTAAATGGAGTTGAATCACATGCAGTTTTTGGTCCTACCAGCAAGAGTTGTTTTCTGGTAAGGAAAGTCACTATTGCGCTCCCTTTGCCATATGCAGTGCAAAGAGCACTCGCGTCTTTTTCCAGCAAGTACAGTGTATTAGTCTGAAGAGGAGCTACTGTTCCTGTCAGTTTCCTAAGCAGAGTTGAACTAGATATGGCCCCTGTGTGTAGGAAGCACAGTTCTTTTGTTCTGAGCAAGCTCACTGTTCGGACCCCATAGGAAACACAGTAGAGTAGAAGAGTGCTCTTTTCTGAAAAGCAGAGTGTGTTTCTTATAAGGCCAGCTAGTGTTTTTTTCCCAGTCCTATATGGAGTTGAATCACATGCAGTTTCTGGTCCTACGAGCAAGAGTTGTTTTCTGGTAAGAAGAGTCACTATTGCGCTCCCATTGTCATACACAGGGCAAATAGCACTCGCGTCTGTTCCCAGCATGTACAGTGTATTGGACTGAAAAGCATCTATTTTCTTGTCAGTTTCCTAAGCAGAATTGAACTAGATATGGCCGTGTATATAGGAAGCACAGTTCTTTTGTTCTGAGCAAGCTCTCTGTTCTGGCCCTATAGGAAACACAGTAGAGTCGAAGAGTGCTCTTTTCTCAAAAGCAGAGTGTGTTTCTTGTAAGGCTAGCTAGCGTTTGTTTCCCAGTCCTAAATGGAGTTGAGTCACATGCAGTTTTTGGTCCTACCAGCAAGAGTTGTTTTCTGGTAAGGAAAGTCACTATTGTGTGCCCTTTGCCATACACAGTGCAAATAGCACTCGCTTCTGTTTCCAGCAAGTACAGTGTATTAGTCTGAAGAGGAGCTATTGTTCTTGTCAGTTTCCTAATCAGAGTTGAACTAGATATGGCCCGTGTGTGTAGGAAGCACAGTTCTTTTGTTCTGAGCAAGCTCACTGTTCGGACCCCATAAGAAACACAGTAGAGTAGAAGAGTGCTCTTTTCTCAAAAGCAGAGTGTGTTTCTTGTAAGGTGCGCTATCGTTTGTTTCCCAGTCCTAAATGGAGTTGAATCACATGCAGTTTCTGGTCCTACGAGCAAGAGATGTTTTCTGGTAAGGAAAGTCACTATTGCGCTCCCATTGCCATACATAGTGCAAATAGCACTCGTGTCTGTTCCCAGCATGTGCAGTGTATTGTACTGAAAAGGATCTATTGTTCTTGTCAGTTTCCTAAGCAGAATTGAACTAGATATGGCCTTGTATGTAGGAAGCACAGTTCTTTTGTTCTGAGCAAGCTCTCTGTTCTGGCCCTCTAGGAAACACAGTAGAGTAGGAGAGTGCTCTTTTCTCAAAAGCAGAGTGTGTTTCTTGTAAGGCCAGCTAGCGTTTGTTTCCCAGTCCTAAATGGAGTGGAATCACATGCAGTTTCTAATCCTATGAGCAAGAGTTGTTTTATGGTAAGAATAGTCACTATTGCGCTGCCATTTCCATACACAGGACAAATAGCACTGGCGTATGTTCCCAGCAAGTACGGTGTATTGGACTGAAGAGGATCTGCTGTTCTTGTCAGGTTCCTAAGCAGAATTGAACTAGATATGGCCGTGTGTGTAGGAAGCACAGTTCTTTTGTTCAGAGCAAGCTCACTGTTCGGACCATATAGGAAACACTATAGAGTAGAAGAGTGCTCTGTTCTCAAAAGCTGAGTGTGTTTCTTGTAAGGCTAGCTAGCGTTTGTTTCCCAGTCCTAAATGGAGTTGAGTCACATGCAGTTTTTTGGTCCTAGGAGCAAGAGTAGTTTTCTTGTAAGAAGAGTCACTATTGGGCTCCATTGCCATACACAGTACAAATAGCACTCGCATCTGTTCCCAGCATGTACAGTGTATTGGACTGAAAAGGATCTATTGTTCTTGTCAGTTTACTAAGCAGAATTGAACTAGATATGGCCGTGTATGTAGGAAGCACAGTTCTTTTGTTTCTGAGCAAGCTCTCTGTTCAGGCCCTATAGGAAACACAGGTAGAGTAGAAGAGTTCTCTTTTCTCAAAAGCAGAGTGTGTTTCTTGAAAGGCGAGCTAGCGTTTGTTTCCCAGTCCTAAATGGAGTTGAATCACATGCAGTTTCTGGTCCTACGAGCAAGAATTGTTTCTGGTAAGAAATGTCACTATTGTGCTCTCATTGCCATACATAGTGCAAATAGCACTCGTGTCTGTTCCCGGCAAGTACAGTGTATTGGACTGAAGAGGAGCTACTGTTCTTGTCATTTTCCTAAGAGAAGTTGAACTAGATATGTCCCGTGTGTGTAGGAAACACAGTTCTTTTGTTCTGAGAAACCACACTGTGCAGACACCATAGGAAACACAGTAGAGTAGATGAGTGCTCTTTTTCTCAGAATTAGATTGTGTTTCTTGAAAGGCAAGCTAGTTTTTGCTTCCCAGTCAGAAATGGAGTTGAATCCCATGCAGTTTCTGGTCCTACGAGCAAGAGTTGTTTTCTGGTAAGAAGAGTCACTATTGCGCTCCCATTATCATACACAGTGCAAATAGCACTGGCCCCTGTTCCCAGCAAGTACAGTGTATTGGACTGAAGAGCAGCTACTGTTCTTGTCAGTTTTCTAAGCAGAGTTGAACTAGATATGGCCCGTGTGTGTAGGAAGCCCAGTTCTTTTGTTCTGGGCAAGCTCACTGTTCGGACCCCATAGGAAACACAGTAGAGTAGAAGAGTGCTCTTTTTTCAAAAGCAGAGTGTGTTTCTTGTAATGCAAGCTAGCGTTTGTTTCCCAGTCCTAAATGAGTTGATTCCCATGCAGTTTCTTGTCCAACGAGCAAGAGCTGTTTTCTCGTAAGAAGAGTCACTATTGCGCTCCCATTGTCGTACACAGGGCAAATAGCACTGGCGTCTGTTCCCAGCATGTACAGTGTATTGGACTGAAGAGGATCTACTCTTCTTGTCAGTTTCCTAAGCAGAATTGCACTAGCTATGGCCGTGTGTGTAGGAAGCACAATTCTCTTGTTCTGATTAAGCTCACTGTTCTGGCCCTATAGGAAACACAGTAGAGTAAAAGAGTGCTCTTTTCTCAAAAGCAGATTGTGTTTCTTGTAAGGCGAGCTAGCGTTTGTTTCCCAGTCTTAAATGGAGTTGAATCACATGCAATTTCTGGTCCTATGAGCAAGAGTTGTTTTCTGGTAAGGAAAGTCACTACTGCGCTCCTATTGCCATATGTAGTGCAAATAGCACTCGCGTCTGTTCCCAGCAAGTACAGTGTATTGGACTGAAGAGGAGCTACTCTTCTTGTCATTTTCCTAAGAGGAGTTGAACCAGATATGGCCCATGTGTGTAGGAAGCGCAGTTCTTTTGTTCTGAGCAAGCTCACTGTTCGGAACCCATAGGAAACACAGTAGAGTAGAAGAGTGCTCTTTTCACAAAAGCATATTGTATTTCTTGTAAGGGGAGCTAGTGTTTGTTTCCCAGTCCTAAATGGAGTTGAGTGACATGCAGTTTGTGGTCCTACCAGCAAGAGTTGTTTTCTAGTAAGGAAAGTCACTATTGCGCTCCCATTGCCATACACAGTGCAAATAGCACTGGCGCCTGTTCACAGCAAGTACAGTGTATTGGACTGAAGAGCAGCTACTATTCTTGTCAGGTTTCTAAGCAGAGTTGAACTAGATATGGCCCGTGTGTGTAGGAAGCACAGTTCTTTTGTTCTGAGCAAGCTCACTGTTCTGGCCCTATAGGAAACACAGTAGAGTAGAAGAGTGCTCTTTTCTCAAAAGCAGAGTGTGTTTCTTGTAAGGCGAGCTAGCGTTTGTTTTCCCAGTCCTAAATGGATTTGAATCACATGCAGTTTCTGGTCTATGAGCAAGAGTTGTTTTCTGGTAAGAAGAGTCAATATTGCGCTCCCATTGTCATACACAGGGCAAATAGCTCTGGCGTCTGTTCCCAGCAAGTACAGTGTATTGGACTGAAGAGAATCTACTGTTCTTGTCCGTTTCCTAAGCAGAATTGAACTAGATATGGCCGTGTGTGTAGGAAGCACAGTTCTCTTGTTCTGATCAAGCTCACTGTTCTGGCCCTATTGGAAACACAGTAGAGTAGAAGAGTGCTCTTTTCTCAAAAGCAGAGTGTGTTTCTTGAAAGGCGAGCTAGCGTTTGTTTTCCAGTCCTAAATGGAGTTGAATCACATGCAGTTTCTGGTCCTACGAGCAAGAGTTGTTTTCTGGTAAGAAGAGTCACTATTGCGCTCCCATTGTCATACACAGGGCAAATAGCACTGGCATCGGTTCCCAGCATGTACAATGTATTGAACTGAAGAGGATCTACTGTTCTTGTCAGGTTCCTAAGCAGAATTGAATTAGATATGGCCGTGTGTTTAGGAAGCACAGTTCTTTTGTTCTGAGCAAGCTCACTGTTCGGACCCCACAGGAAACACAGTAGAGTAGAAGAGTGCTCTTTTCACAAAAGCAGAGTGTTTTTCTTGGAAGGCGAGCTAGCGTTTGTTTCCCAGTCCTAAATAGAGTTGAGTCACATGCAGTTTGTGGTCCTATGAGCAAGAGTTGTTTTCTGGTAAGAAGAGTCATAATTTTGCTCCCATTGCCATACACAGTACAAATAGCACACGCGTCTGTTCTCAGCAAATACACTGTATTGGATTGAGGAGGAGCTACTGTTCCTGTCAGTTTCCTAAGCAGAGTTGAATTAGATATTGCCCATGTGTGTAGGAAGTACAGTTCTTTTGTTCTGGGCAAGCTCACTGTTCGGACCCCATAGGAAACACAGTAAAGTAGAAGAGTGCTCTTTTCTCAAAAGCAGAGTGTGTTTCTTGTAAGGCAAGCTAGCGTTTGTTTCCCAGTCCTAAATGAGTTGAATCCCATGCAGTTTCTTGTCCAACGAGCAAGAGCTGTTTTCTGGTAAGAGGAGTCACTATTGCGCTCCCATTGACGTACACAGGGCAAATAGCACTGGCGTCTGTTCCCAGCATGTACAGTGTATTGGACTGAAGAGGATCTACTGTTCTTGTCAGTTTCCTAAGCAGAATTGAACTGGATATGGCCTGTGTGTGTACGAAGCACAGTTCTCTTATTCTGATCAAGCTCACTGTTCTGGCCCTATAGGAAACACAGTAGAGTAGAAGAGTGCTCTTTTCTCAAAAGCAGAGTGTGGTTCTTGTAAGGCGAGCTAGCATTTGTTTCCCAGTCCTACATGGAGTTGAATCACATGCAGTTTCTGGTCCTATGAGCAAGAGTTGTTTTCTGGTAATGAAAGTCACTATTGCGCTCCCATTGCCATACATAGTGCAAATAGCACTCGCGACTGTTCCCAGCAAGTACAGTGTATTGGACTGAAGAGGAGCTACTGTTCCTGTCAGTTTCGTAAGGAGAGTTGAACTAGATATGGCCCGTGTGTGTAGGAAGCACAGTTCTTTTTTTCTGAGCAAGCTCACTGTTCGGACCCCATAGGAAACACAGTAGAGTAGGAGAGTGCTCTTTTCTCAAAAGCAGAGTGTGTTTCTTGTAAGGCGAGCTAGGGTTTGTTTCCCAGTCCTAAATGGAGTTGAATCACATGCAGTTTCTGGTCCTATGAGCAAGAGTTGTTTTCTGGTAATAAGAGCCACTATTAAGCTCCCATTGTCATACACAGGGCAAATACCACTGGCATTGGTTCCCATCAATTACAGTGTATTGGACTGAAGCGGAGCTACTGTTCTTGTCATTTTCCTAAGAGGAGTTGAACTAGATATGGCCCGTGTGTGTAGGAAGCACAGTTCTTTTGTTCTGAGCAAGCTCACTGTTCTGGCCCTATAGGAAACACAGTAGAGTATAAGAGTGCTCTTTTCTCAAAAGCAGAGTGTGTTTCTTGTAAGGCGAGCTAGTGTTTGATTCCAGTCCTAAATGGAGTTGAATCACATTCAGTTTTTGGTCCTACCAGCAAGAGTTGTTTTCTGGTGAGGAAAGTCACTATTGCGTTCCCTTTGCCATACACAGTGCAAATAGCACTTGCGTCTTTTTCCAGCAAGTACAGTGTATTCGACTGAAGAGGAGCTACTGTTCTTGTCAGTTTCCTAAGCAGAGTTGAACTAGATATGGCCCGTGTGTATAGGAAGCACAGTTCTTTTGTTCTGAGCAAGCTCACTGTTCGGACCCCATAGTAAACACAATAGAGTAGAAGAGTGCTCTTTTCTCAAAAGCAGAGTGTGTCTCTTGTAATTCGACCTAGCGTTTGTTTCCCTGTCCTAAATGGAGTTGAGTCACATGCAGTTTTTGGTCCCACGAACAAGAGTAGTTTTCTGGTAAGAAGAGTCACTATTGGGCTCCCATTGCCATACACAGTACAAATAGCACTCGCGTCTGTTCCCAGCATGTACAGTGTATTGGACTGAAAAGGATCTATTGTTCTTGTCAGTTTCCTAAGCAGAATTGAACTATATATGGCCCGTGTGTGTAGGAAGCACAGTTCTTTTGTTCTGAGCAAGCTTTCTGTTCTGGCCCTACAGGAAACACAGTAGAGTAGAAGAGTGCTCTTTTCTCAAAAGCAGAATGTGTTTCTTGTAAGGCGAGCTAGCGTTTGTTTCCCAGTCCTATATGGAGTTGAATCTCATGCAGTTTTTTGTCCTACGAGCTAGATTTGTTTTCTGGTAAGGAAAGTCACTATTGCGCTCCCTTTGCCATACACAGTGCAAATAGCACTCGCTTCTGTTTCCAGCAAGTACAGTGTATTGGACTGAAGAGGATCTACTGTTCTTGTCAGTTTCCTAAGCAGAGTTGAACTAGATATGTCCCGTGTGTGTAGGAAGAACAGTTCTTTTTTTCTGAGCAAGCTCACTGTTCGGACCCCATAGGAAACACAGTAGAGTAGAAGAGTGCTCTTTTCTCAAAAGCAGAGTGTGTTTCTTGTAAGGCAAGCTAGCGTTTGTTTCCCAGTCCTAAATGGAGTTGAATCACATGCAGTTTCTGGTCGTATGAGCAAGAGTTCTTTCCTGGTAAGAAGAGTCACTATTGCACTCCCATTGTCATACACAGGGCAAATAGCACTGGCATCTGTTCCCAGCATGTACAGTGTATTGGACTGAAGAGCAGCTATTGTTCTTGTCAGTCTCCTAAGTAGAGTTGAACTAGATATGGCCCCTGTGTGTAGGAAGCACAGTTCTTTTGATCTGAGCAAGCTCACTGTTCTGGCCCTATAGGAAAAACAGTAGAGTAGAAGCGTGCTCTTTTCTCAAAAGCAGAGTGTGTTTCTTGTATGGGGAGCTAGTGTTTCTTTCCCAGTCCAAAATGGAGTGGAGTCACATGCTGTTTCTGGTTCTATGAGCAAGAGTTGTTTTCTGGTAACAAGAGTCACTATTGCGCTCCCATTGTCATACACAGGGCAAATAGCACTGGTGTCTGTTCCCAGCATATACAGTGTATTTTAACTGAAGACGAGATACTGTTCTTGTCAGTTTCCTAAGCAGAATTGAACTAGATATGGCGGTGAGTATAGGAAGCACACTTCCTTTGTTCTGTGCAAGCTCACTGTTCTGGCCCTATAGGAAACACAGTAGAGTAGAAGAGTGCTCTTTTTTTTCAAAAGCAGAGTGTGTTTCTTGTAAGGCGAGCTAGCGTTTCTTTTCCAGTTCTAAATGAAGTTGAATCACATGCAGTTTTTGGTCCAACGAGCAAGACTTGTTTTCTGGTAAGGAATGTCACTATAGCGCTCCGATTGCCATACACATTGCAAATTGCACTCGCGTGTGTTCCCAGCCTTTACAGGGTATTGGACTGAAGAGGATCTACTGTTCTTCTCAGTTTACTAAGCAGAGTTGAACTAGATATGGCCCGTGTGTGTAGGAAGCACAGTTCTTTTGTTCTGAGCAAGCTCACTGTTCGGACCCCATAGGAAACACAGTAGAGTACAAGAGTGCTCTTTTCTCAAAAGCAGAGTGTGTTTCTTGAAAGGCGAGCTAGCGTTTGTTTTTCAGTCCTAAATGGAGTTGAATCACATGCAGTTTCTGGTCCTACGAGCAAGAGTTGTTTTCTGGTAAGAAGAGTCACTATTGCGCTCCCATTGTCATACACAGGGCAAATAGCACTGGCATCGGTTCCCAGCATGTACAATGTATTGAACTGAAGAGGATCTACTGTTCTTGTCAGGTTCCTAAGCAGAATTGAATTAGATATGGCCGTGTGTTTAGGAAGCACAGTTCTTTTGTTCTGAGCAAGCTCACTGTTCGGACCCCACAGGAAACACAGTAGAGTAGAAGAGTGCTCTTTTCACAAAAGCAGAGTGTTTTTCTTGGAAGGCGAGCTAGCGTTTGTTTCCCAGTCCTAAATAGAGTTGAGTCACATGCAGTTTGTGGTCCTATGAGCAAGAGTTGTTTTCTGGTAAGAAGAGTCATAATTTTGCTCCCATTGCCATACACAGTACAAATAGCACACGCGTCTGTTCCCAGCAAATACACTGTATTGGATTGAGGAGGAGCTACTGTTCCTGTCAGTTTCCTAAGCAGAGTTGAATTAGATATTGCCCATGTGTGTAGGAAGTACAGTTCTTTTGTTCTGGGCAAGCTCACTGTTCGGACCCCATAGGAAACACAGTAAAGTAGAAGAGTGCTCTTTTCTCAAAAGCAGAGTGTGTTTCTTGTAAGGTGAGCTAGTGTTTGTTTCCCAGTCCTAAATACAGTTGAATCCCATGCAGTTTCTGGTCCTACGAGCAACAGTTGTTTTCTGATAAGAAGAGTCATTATTGCGCTCGCGTTGTCATACACAGGGCAAATAGCACTGGCGTCTGTTACCAGCATGTACACTGTATTGGACTGAAGAGGATCTACTATTCTTGTCAGTTTCCTAAGCAGAATTGAACTAGATATGGCTGTGTGTGTAGGAAGCACAGTTCTTTTGTTCTGAGCAAGCTCACTGTTTTGGCCCTATAGGAAATACAGTAGAGTAGAAGAGTGCTCATTTCTCAAAAGCACAGTGTGTTTCTTGTAAGGTGAGCTAGTGTTTTTTTCCCAGTACTAAATGGAGTTGAATCACATGCAGTTTTTGGTCCTACGAACAAGAGTTGTTTTCTGGTAAGGAAAGTCACTATTGCGCTCCCACTGCCATACACAGTGCAAATAGCACTCGTGTCTGTTCCCACCAAGTACAGGGTATTGGACTGAAGAGGAGCTACTATTCTTGTCAGTTTCCTAAGCAGAATTGAAATACATATGGCCCGTGTGTGTAGGAAGCACAGTTCTTTTGTTCTGAGCAAGCTCACTGTTCGGAACCCATAGGAAACACAGTAGAGTAGAAGAGTGGTCTTTTCTCAAAAGCAGAGTGTGTTTCTTGTAAGGCCAGCTAGTGTTTGTTTCCCAGTAAGAAATGGAGTTGAATCCCATGCAGTTTCTGGTCCTTCGAGCAAGAGTTGTTTTCTGGTAAGAAGAGTCACTATTGCGCTCCCATTGACATACACAGTGCAAATAGCACTCGCGTCTGTTCCCAGCAAGTACAGTGTATTGGACTGAAGAGAAGCTACTGTTCTTGTCAGTTTCCTAAGCAGAGTTGAAGTAGATATGTCCCGTGTGTGTAGGAAGCACAGTTCTTTTGTTCTGAGCAAGCTCACTGTTTGGACCCCATAGGAAACACAGTAGAGTAGAAGAGTGCTCTTTTCCCAAAAGCAGAGTGTGTTTCTTGTAAGGCAAGCTAGCGTTTGTTTCCCAGTCCTAAATGGAGTTGAATCACATGCAGTTTCTGGTCGTATGAGCAAGAGTTGTTTTCTGGTAAGAAGAGTCACTATTTTGCTCCCATTGCCATACACAGTACAAATAGCACACGCGTCTGTTCCCAGCAAATACACTGTATTGGACTGAGGAGGAGCTACTGTTCCTGTCAGTTTCCTAAGCAGAGTTGAATTAGATATGGCCCATGTGTGTAGGAAGCACAGTTCTTTTGTTCTGAGCAAGCTCACTGTTCGGACCCCATAGGAAACACAGTAGAGTAGAAGAGTGCTCTTTTCTCAAAAGCAGAGTGTGTTTCTTGTAAGGCAAGCTAGCGTTTGTTTCCCAGTCCTAAATGAGTTGAATCCCATGGAGATTCTTGTCCAACGAGCAAGAGCTGTTTTCTGGTAAGAAGAGTCACTATTGCGCTCCCATTGACGTACACAGGGCAAATAGCACTGGCGTCTGTTCCCAGCATGTACACTGTATTGGACTGAAGAGGATCTACTATTCTTGTCAGTTTCCTAAGCAGAATTGAACTAGATATGGCCGTGTGTGTAGGAAGCACAGTTCTTTTGTTCTGAGCAAGCTCACTGTTTTGGCCCTATAGGAAATACAGTAGAGTAGAAGAGTGCTCATTTCTCAAAAGCACAGTGTGTTTCTTGTAAGGCGAGCTAGCGTTTTTTTCCCAGTACTAAATGGAGTTGAATCACATGCAGTTTTTGGTCCTACGAACAAGAGTTGTTTTCTGGTAAGGAAAGTCACTATTGCGCTCCCACTGCCATACACAGTGCAAATAGCACTCGTGTGTGTTCCCAGCAAGTACAGGGTATTGGACTGAAAAGGAGCTACTATTCTTGTCAGTTTCCTAAGGAGAGTTGAAATACATATGGCCCGTGTGTGTAGGAAGCACAGTTCTTTTGTTCTGAGCAAGCTCACTGTTCGGAACCCATAAGAAACACAGTAGAGTAGAAGAGTGGTCTTTTCTCAAAAGCAGAGTGTGTTTCTTGTAAGGCCAGCTAGTGTTTGTTTCCCAGTCCTAAATGGAGTTGAATCATATGCAGTTTTTGGTCCTACGTCCAAGATTTGTTTTCTGGTAAGGAAAGTCACTATTGTGCTCCCTTTGCCATACACAGTGCAAATAGCCCTCTCGTCTGTTATCAGCAAGTACAGTGTATTGGACTGAAGAGGATCTACTGTTCTTGTCAGTTTCCTAAGCAGAGTTGAACTAGATATGGCCCGTGTGTGTAGGAAGTACAGTTCTTTTGTTCTGAGCAAGCTCACTGTTGAGACCACATAGGAAACACAGTAGAGTAGAAGAGTGCTCTTTTCTCAAAAGCGGAGTGTTTCTTGTAAGGCGAGCTAGTGTTTGTTTCCCAGTCCTAAATGGAGTTGAGTCACATGCAGTTTGTGGTCTAACGAGCAAGAGTTGTTTTCTGGTAAGAAGAGTCACTATTGTGCTCCCATTGTCATACACAGTGCAAATAGCACTCGCGTCTGTTCCCAGCAATACAGTGTATTGGACTGAAGAGGAGCTACTGTTCTTGTCAGTTTCCTAAGCAGAGTTGAACTAGATATGGCTGTATGTGTAGGAAGCACAGTTCTTTTGTTCTGAGCAAGCTCACTGTTCAGTGCCATAGGAAACACAGTAGAGTAGAAGAGTGCTCTTTTCTCAAAAGCAGAGTGTGTCTCTTGTAAGGCGAGCTAGCGTTTGTTTCCCAGTCCGAAATGGAGTTGAATCAAATGGAGTTTTTTGTCCTATGAGCAGGAGTTGTTTTCTGGTAAGAAGAGTCACTATTTCGCTCCCATTGCCATACACAGTGCAAATAGCACTGGTGTCCATTCCCAGCATGTACAGTGTATTGGACTGAAGAGGAGCTACTGTTCTTGTCAGTTTCCTAAATAGAATTGAACTAGATATGGCCATTGTGCAGGAAACACAGTTCTTTTGTTCTGAGCATGCTCACTGTTCTGGCCCTATAGGAAACCCAGTAGAGTAGAAGAGTGCTCTTATCTCAAAAGCAGAGTGTGTTCCTTGTAAGACGAGCTAGCGTTTGTTTCCCAGTCCTAAATGAATTTGAGTCACATGCAGTTTCTGGTCCTACGAGCAAGAGTTGTTTTCTGGTAAGAAGAGTCACTATTGCCATCCCATTGCCATGCAAAGTGCAAATACCACTCACGTCTGTTCCCAGAGAGTACAGTGTATTGGACTGAAGAGGAGCCACTGTTCTTTCTTGTCAGTGTCCTAAGCAGAGTTGAACTAGATATGGCCCGTGTGTAGGAAGCACAGTTTTTTTGTTCTGAGCAAGCTCACTGTTCGGACCCCATAGGAAACACAGTAGAGTAGAAGAGTGCTCTTTTCTCAAAAGCAGAGTGTGTTTCTTGTAAGGCAAGCTAGCGTTTGTTTCCCAGTCCTAAATGAGTTGAATCCCATGGAGTTTCTTGTCCAACGAGCAAGAGCTGTTTTCTGGTAAGAAGAGTCACTATTGCGCTCCCATTGACGTACACAGGGCAAATAGCACTGGCGTCTGTTCCCAGCATGTACAGTGTATTGGACTGAAGAGGATCTACTGTTCTTGTCAGATTCCTAAGCAGAATTGAACTGGATATGGCCCGTGTGTGTACGAAGCACAGTTCTCTTATTCTGATCAAGCTCACTGTTCTGGCCCTATAGGAAACACAGTAGAGTAGAAGAGTGCTCTTTTCTCAAAAGCAGAGTGTGTCTCTTGTAAGGCGAGCTAGCATTTGTTTCCCAGTCCTACATGGAGTTGAATCACATGAAGTTTCTGGTCCAATGAGCAATGCTGTTTTCTCGTAATGAAAGTCACTATTGCGCTCCCATTGCCATACATAGTGCAAATAGCACTCGCGTCTGTTCCCAGCAAGTACAGTGTATTGGACTGAAGAGGAGCTACTGTTCTTGTCAGTTTCGTAAGGAGAGTTGAACTAGATATGGCCCGTGTGTGTAGGAAGCACAGTTCTTTTTTTCTGAGCAAGCTCACTGTTCGGACCCCATAGGAAACACAGTAGAGTAGGAGAGTGCTCTTTTCTCAAAAGCAGAGTGTGTTTCTTGTAAGGCGAGCTAGGGTTTGTTTCCCAGTCCTAAATGGAGTTGAATCACATGCAGTTTCTCGTCCTATGAGCAAGAGTTGTTTTCTGGTAATAAGAGTCACTATTAAGCTCCATTGTCATACACAGGGCAAATAGCACTGGCATTGGTTCCCAGCAAGTACAGTGTATTGGACTGAAGAGGAGCTACTGTTCTTGTCATTTTCCTAAGAGGAGTTGAACTAGATATGGCCCGTGTGTGTAGGAAGCACAGTTCTTTTGTTCTGAGCAAGCTTTCTGTTCTGGCCCTACAGGAAACACAGTAGAGTAGAAGAGTGCTCTTTTCTCAAAAGCAGAATGTGTTTCTTGTAAGGCGAGCTGGCGTTTGTTTCCCAGTCCTAAATGGAGTTGAATCACATGCAGTTTTTGGTCCTACGAGCTAGAGTTGTTTTTAGGTAAGGAAAGTCACTATTGTGCACCCTTTGCCATACACAGTGCAAATAGCACTCGCGTCTGTTTCCAGCAAGTACAGTGTATTGGACTGAAGAGGATCTACTGTTCTTGTCAGTTTCCTAAGCAGAGTTGAACTAGATATGGCCCGTGTGTGTAGAAAGAACAGTTCTTTTTTTCTGAGCAAGCTCACTGTTCGGACCCCATAGGAAACACAGTAGTAGAAGAGTGCTCTTTTCTCAAAAGCAGAGTGTGTTTCTTCTAAGGCAAGCTAGCGTTTGTTCCCAAGTCCTAAATGGAGTTGAATCACATGCAGTTTCTGGTCGTATGAGCAAGAGTTCTTTTCTGGTAAGAAGAGTCATTATTGTGCTCCCATTGTCATACACAGGGCAAATAGCACTGGCATCTGTTCCCAGCATTTACAGTGTATTAGACTGAAGAGCAGCTATTGTTCTTGTCAGTCTCCTAAGTAGAGTTGAACTAGATATGGCCCCTGTGTGTAGGAAGCACAGTTCTTTTGATCTGAGCAAGCTCACTGTTCTGGCCCTATAGGAAACACAGTAGAGTAGAAGAGTGCTCTTTTCTCAAAAGCAGAGTGTGTTTCTTGTAAGGCGAGCTAGTGTTTCTTTCCCAGTCCAAAATGGAGTGGAGTCACATGCTGTTTCTGGTTCTATGAGCAAGAGTTGTTTTCTGGTAACAAGAGTCACTATTGTGCTCCCATTGTCATACACAGGGCAAATAGCACTGGTGTCTGTTCCCAGCACATGCAGTGTATTTTCACTGAAGAAGAGATACTGTTCTTGTCAGTTTCCTAAGCAGAATTGAACTAGATATGGCCGTGTGTGTAGGAAGCACACTTCTTTTGTTCTGTGCAAGCTCACTGCTCTGGCACTATAGCAAACACAATAGAGTAGAATAGTGCTCTTTTTTTTCAAAAGCAGAGTGTGTTTCTTGTAAGGCGAGCTAGCGTTTCTTTTCCAGTTCTAAATGAAGTTGAATCACATGGAGTTTTTGGTCCTACGAGCAAGACTTGTTTTCTGGTAAGGAATGTCACTATTGCGCTCCCATTACCATACACATTGCAAATTGCACTCGCGTGAGTTCCCAGCCTTTACAGAGTATTGGACTTAAGAGGAGCTACTTTTCTTCTCAGTTTCCTAAGCAGAGTTCAACCAGATATGGCCTATGTGTGTAGGAAGCACAGTTCTTTTGTTCTGAGCAAGCTCACTATTCTGGCCCTATAGGAAACACAGTAGAGTAGAAGAGTGCTCTTTTCTCAAAAGCAGAGTGTGTTTCTTGTAAGGCAAGCTAGCGTTTGTTTCCCAGTCCTAAATGGAGTTGAATCAAATGCAGTTTCTGGTCCTAAGAGCAAGCGTTGTATTCTGGTTAGAAGAGTCACTATTGCACTCCCATTGCCATACACAGTACAAATAGCACTCGCGTCTGTTCCCAGCAAGTACAGTGTGTTGGACTGTAGAGGATCTACTGTTCTTGTCAGTTTCCTAAGCTGAATTGAACTATATATGGCCCGTGTGTGTAGGAAGCACAGTTCGTTTGTTCTGAGCAAGCTTTCTGTTCTGGCCCTACAGGAAACACAGTAGAGTAGAAGAGTGCTCTTTTCTCAAAAGCAGAATGAGTTTCTTGTAAGGCGAGCTAGCGTTTGTTTCCCAGTCCTAAATGGAGTTGAATCACATGCAGTTTTTTGTCCTACGAGCTAGATTTGTTTTCTGGTAAGGAAAGTCACTATTGCGCTCCCTTTGCCATACACAGTGCAAATAGCACTCGCGTCTGTTTCCAGGAAGTACAGTGTATTGGACTGAAGAGGATCTACTGTTCTTGTCAGTTTCCTAAGCAGAGTTGAACTAGATATGGCCCGTGTGTGTAGGAAGAACAGTTCTTTTTTTCTGAGCAAGCTCACTGTTCGGACCCCATAGGAAACACAGTAAAGTAGAAGAGTGCTCTTTTCTCAAAAGCAGAGTGTGTTTCTTGTAAGGCAAGCTAGCGTTTGTTTCCCAGTCCTAAATGGAGTTGAATCACATGCAGTTTCTGGTCGTATGAGCAAGAGTTCTTTTCTGGTAAGAAGAGTCACTATTGCACTCCCATTGTCATACACAGGGCAAATAGCACTGGCATCTGTTCCCAGCATGTACAGTGTATTGGACTGAAGAGCAGCTATTGTTCTTGTCAGTCTCCTAAGTAGAGTTGAACTAGATATGGCCCCTGTGTGTAGGAAGCACAGTTCTTTTGATCTGAGGAAGCTCACTGTTCTGGCCCTATAGGAAACACTGTAGAGTAGAAGAGTGCTCTTTTCTCCAAAGCAGAGTGTGTTTCTTGTAAGGCGAGCTAGCATTTGTTTCCCAGTCCTACATGGAGTTGAATCACATGAAGTTTCTGGTCCATAGAGCAAGAGTTGTTTTCTGGTAATGAAAGTCACTATTGCGCTCCCATTGCCATACATAGTGCAAATAGCACTCGCGTCTGTTCCCAGCAAGTACAGTGTATTGGACTGAAGAGGAGCTACTGTTCTTGTCAGTTTTGTAAGGAAAGTTGAACTAGATATGGCCCGTGTGTGTAGGAAGCACAGTTCTTTTTTTCTGAGCAAGCTCACTGTTCGGACCCCATAGGAAACACAGTAGAGTAGGAGAGTGCTCTTTTCTCAAAAGCAGAGTGTGTTTCTTGTAAGGCGAGCTAGGGTTTGTTTCCCAGTCCTAAATGGAGTTGAATCACATGCAGTTTCTCGTCCTATGAGCAAGAGTTGTTTTCTGGTAATAAGAGTCACTATTAAGCTCCCATTGTCATACACAGGGCAAATAGCACTGGCATTGGTTCCCAGCAAGTACAGTGTATTGGACTGAAGAGGAGCTACTGTTCTTGTCATTTTCCTAAGAGGAGTTGAACTAGATATGGCCCGTGTGTGTAGGAAGCACAGTTCTTTTGTTCTGAGCAAGCTTTCTGTTCTGGCCCTACAGGAAACACAGTAGAGTAGAAGAGTGCTCTTTTCTCAAAAGCAGAATGTGTTTCTTGTAAGGCGAGCTGGCGTTTGTTTCCCAGTCCTAAATGGAGTTGAATCACATGCATTTTTTGGTCCTACGAGCTAGAGTTGTTTTTAGGTAAGGAAAGTCACTATTGTGCACCCTTTGCCATACACAGTGCAAATAGCACTCGCGTCTGTTTCCAGCAAGTACAGTGTATTGGACTGAAGAGGATCTACTGTTCTTGTCAGTTTCCTAAGCAGAGTTGAACAAGATATGGCCCGTGTGTGTAGAAAGAACAGTTCTTTTTTTCTGAGCAAGCTCACTGTTCAGACCCCATAGGAAACACAGTAGAGTAGAAGAGTGCTCTTTTCTCAAAAGCAGAGTGTGTTTCTTGTAAGGCAAGCTAGCGTTTGTTCCCAAGTCCTAAATGGAGTTGAATCACATGCAGTTTCTGGTCGTATGAGCAAGAGTTCTTTTCTGGTAAGAAGAGTCATTATTGTGCTCCCATTGTCATACACAGGGCAAATAGCACTGGCATCTGTTCCCAGCATTTACAGTGTATTAGACTGAAGAGCAGCTATTGTTCTTGTCAGTCTCCTAAGTAGAGTTGAACTAGATATGGCCCCTGTGTGTAGGAAGCACAGTTCTTTTGATCTGAGCAAGCTCACTGTTCTGGCCCTATAGGAAACACAGTAGAGTAGAAGAGTGCTCTTTTCTCAAAAGCAGAGTGTGTTTCTTGTAAGGCGAGCTAGTGTTTCTTTCCCAGTCCAAAATGGAGTGGAGTCACATGCTGTTTCTGGTTCTATGAGCAAGAGTTGTTTTCTGGTAACAAGAGTCACTATTGTGCTCCCATTGTCATACACAGGGCAAATAGCACTGGTGTCTGTTCCCAGCACATGCAGTGTACTTTCACTGAAGAAGAGATACTGTTCTTGTCAGTTTCCTAAGCAGAATTGAACTAGATATGGCCGTGTGTGTAGGAAGCACACTTCTTTTGTTCTGTGCAAGCTCACTGCTCTTGCCCTATAGGAAACACAGTAGAGTAGAAGAGTGCTCTTTTTTTTCAAAAGCAGAGTGTGTTTCTTGTAAGGCGAGCTAGCGTTTCTTTCCCAGTTCTAAATGAAGTTGAATCACATGGAGTTTTTGGTCCTACGAGCAAGACATGTTTTCTGGTAAGGAATGTCACTATTGCGCTCCCATTACCATACACATTGCAAATTGCACTCGCGTGAGTTCCCAGCCTTTACAGAGTATTGGACTTAAGAGGAGCTACTTTTCTTCTCAGTTTCCTAAGCAGAGTTCAACCAGATATGGCCTATGTGTGTAGGAAGCACAGTTCTTTTGTTCTGAGCAAGCTCACTATTCTGGCCCTATAGGAAACACAGTAGAGTAGAAGAGTGCTCTTTTCTCAAAAGCAGAGTGTGTTTCTTGTAAGGCAAGCTAGCGTTTGTTTCCCAGTCCTAAATGGAGTTGAATCAAATGCAGTTTCTGGTCCTAAGAGCAAGCGTTGTATTCTGGTTAGAAGAGTCACTATTGCACTCCCTTTGCCATACACAGTACAAATAGCACTCGCGTCTGTTCCCAGCAAGTACAGTGTGTTGGACTGAAGAGGATCTACTGTTCTTGTCAGTTTCCTAAGCAGAATTGAACTATATATGGCCCGTGTGTGTAGGAAGCACAGTTCTTTTGTTCTGAGCAAGCTTTCTGCTCTGGCCTTACAGGAAACACAGTAGAGTAGAAGAGTGCTCTTTTCTCCAAGCAGAATGTGTTTCTTGTAAGGCGAGCTAGCGTTTGTTTCCCAGTCCTAAATGGAGTTGAATCACATGCAGTTTTTTGTCCTACGAGCTAGATTTGTTTTCTGGTAAGGAAAGTCACTATTGCGCTCCCTTTGCCATACACAGTGCAAATAGCACTTGCGTCTGTTTCCAGGAAGTACAGTGTATTGGACTGAAGAGGATCTACTGTTCTTGTCAGTTTCCTAAGCAGAGTTGAACTAGATATGGCCCGTGTGTGTAGGAAGAACAGTTCTTTTTTTCTGAGCAAGCTCACTGTTCGGACCCCATAGGAAACACAGTAGAGTAGAAGAGTGCTCTTTTCTCAAAAGCAGAGTGTGTTTCTTGTAAGGCAAGCTAGCGTTTGTTTCCCAGTCCTAAATGGAGTTGAATCACATGCAGTTTCTGGTCGTATGAGCAAGAGTTCTTTTCTGGTAAGAAGAGTCACTATTGCACTCCCATTGTCATACACAGGGCAAATAGCACTGGCATCTGTTCCCAGCATGTACAGTGTATTGGACTGAAGAGCAGCTATTGTTCTTGTCAGTCTCCTAAGTAGAGTTGAACTAGATATGGCCCCTCTGTGTAGGAAGCACAGTTCTTTTGATCTGAGCAAGCTCACTGTTCTGGCCCTATAGGAAACACAGTAGAGTAGAAGCGTGCTGTTTTCTCAAAAGCAGAGTGTGCTTCTTGTATGGCGAGCTAGTGTTTCTTTCCCAGTCCAAAATGGAGTGGAGTCACATGCTGTTTCTGGTTCTATGAGCAAGAGTTGTTTTCTGGTAACAAGAGTCACTATTGCGCTCCCATTGTCATACACAGGGCAAATAGCACTGGTGTCTGTTCCCAGCATATACAGTGTATTTTAACTGAAGACGAGATACTGTTCTTGTCAGTTTCCTAAGCAGAATTGAACTAGATATGGCGGTGAGTGTAGGAAGCACACTTCCTTTGTTCTGTGCAAGCTCACTGTTCTGGCCCTATAGGAAACACAGTAGAGTAGAAGAGTGCTCTTTTTTTTCAAAAGCAGAGTGTGTTTCTTGTAAGGTGAGCTAGCGTTTCTTTTCCAGTTCTAAATGAAGTTGAATCACATGCAGTTTTTGGTCCAACGAGCAAGACTTGTTTTCTGGTAAGGAATGTCACTATAGCGCTCCTATTGCCATACACATTGCAAATTGCACTCGCGTGTGTTCCCAGCCTTTACAGGGTATTGGACTGAAGAGGATCTACTGTTCTTCTCAGTTTACTAAGCAGAGTTGAACTAGATATGGCCCATGTGTGTAGGAAGCACAGTTCTTTTGTTCTGAGCAAGCTCACTGTTCGGACCCCATAGGAAACACAGTAGAGTACAAGAGTGCTCTTTTCTCAAAAGGAGAGTGTGTTTCTTGTAAGGTGAGCTAGTGTTTGTTTCCCAGTCCTAAATAGAGTTGAATCCCATGCAGTTTCTGGTCCTACGAGCAACAGTTGTTTTCTGGTAAGAAGAGTCATTATTGCGCTCGCGTTGTCATACACAGGGCAAATAGCACTGGCGTCTGTTCCCAGCATGCACACTGTATTGGACTGAAGAGGATCTACTATTCTTGTCAGTTTCCTAAGCAGAATTGAACTAGATATGGCCGTGTGTGTAGGAAGCACAGTTCTTTTGTTCTGAGCAAGCTCACTGTTTTGGCCCTATAGGAAATACAGTAGAGTAGAAGAGTGCTCATTTCTCAAAAGCACAGTGTGTTTCTTGTAAGGCGAGGTAGCGTTTTTTTCCCAGTATAAATGGAGTTGAATCACATGCAGTTTTTGGTCCTACGAACAAGAGTTGTTTTCTGGTAAGGAAAGTCACTATTGCGCTCCCACTGCCATACACAGTGCAAATAGCACTCGTGTCTGTTCCCACCAATTACAGGGTATTGGACTGAAGAGTAGCTACTATTCTTGTCAGTTTCCTAAGCAGAGTTGAAATACATATGGCCCGTGTGTGTAGGAAGCACAGTTCTTCTGTTCTGAGCAAGCTCACTGTTCGGAACCCATAGGAAACACAGTAGAGTAGAAGAGTGCTCTTTTCTCAAAAGCAGAGAGAGTTTCTTGTAATGAGAGCTAATTTTTGTTTCCAAGTCCTAAATGGAGTTGAATCCCATGCAGTTTCTGGTCCTACGAATAAGAGTTGTTTTCAGGTAAGAAGAGTCACTATTGTGCTCCCATTGTCATACACAGGGCAAATAGCACTGGCGTCTGTTCCCAGCATGTACAGTGTATTGGACTGAAGAGGAGGTACTGTTCTTGTCATTTTCCTAAGCAGAGTTGAACTAGATATAACCCGTGTGTGTAGGAAGCACAGTTCTTTTGTTCTGAGCAAGCTCACTATTCTGGCCCTATAGGAATCACAGTAGAGTAGAAGAGTACTCTTTTCTCAAAAACAAAGTGTGTTTCTTGTAAGGCGAGCTAGCGTTTGTTTCCCAGTCCTACATGTAGTTGAATCAAATGCAGTTTTTTTTCCTAAGAGCAAGAGTTGTTTTCTGGTAAGGAAAGTCACTATTGTGCTCCCATTGCCATACACAATGCAAATAGCACTCGCGTCTGTTCCCCTTAAGTAGAGTGTATTGGACTGAAAAGGAGCTACTGTTCTTGTCAGTTTCCTAAGCAGAGTTGAACTAGATATGGCTCGTGTGTGTAGGAAGCACAGTTCTTTTTTTCTGAGCAAGCTCAGTGTTCAGACCCCATAGAAAACACAGTTGTGTAGAAGAGTGCTCTTTTCTCAAAAGCAGAGTGTGTTTCTTGTAAGGCGAGCTAGTTTTTCTTTCCCAGTCCTAAATGGAGTTGAATCACATGCAGTTTCTGGTTCTACGAGCAAGAGATGTTTTCTGGTAAGAACAGTCACTATTGAGCTCCCATTGTCATACACAGGGCAAATAGCACTGGCGTCTATTCCCAGCAAGTACAGTATATTGGACTGAAGAGGAGCTACTGTTCTTGTCAGATTACTAAGCAGAGTTGAACTAGATATAGCCCGTGTGTGTAGGAACCACAGTTCTTTTGTTCTGAGCAAGCTCACTATTCTGGCCCTATAGGAAACACAGTAGAGTAGAAGAGTGCTCTTTTCTCAAAAGCGGAGTGTGTTTCTTGTAAGGAGAGCTAGCATTTGTTTCCCAGTCTAAAATGGAGTTGAGTCACATGCAGTTTCTGGTCCTACGAGCAAGAGTTTTTTTCTGGTAAGGAAAGTCACTATTGCGCTCCCATTGTCATACACAGGGCAATAGCACTGGCGACTTTTCCCAGAAAGTACAGTGTATTGGACTGAAGAGGATCTACTGTTCTTGTCAGTTTCCTAAGCAGAATTGAACTAGATATGGCCGTGTGTGTAGGAAGTACAGTTCTTTTGTTCTGAGCAAGCTCACTGTTTTGTTCCTATAGGAAACACAGTAGAGTAGAAGAGTGCTCTTTTCTCAAAAGCAGAGTGTGTTTCTTGTAAGGCGAGCTAGCGTTTGTTTCCCAGGTCTATATGGAGTTGAATCACATGCAGTTTCTGGTCCTACGAGCAAGAGCTGTTTTCTGGTAAGAAGAGTCACTATTGTGCTCCCATTGCCATACACAGTGCAAATAGCACTCGCGTTTGTTCCCAGGAAGTACAGTGTATTGGAATGAGGAGGAGCTACTGTTCTTGTCAGTTTCCCAAGCAGAGTTGAATTAGATATGGCTCATGTGTGTAGGAAGCACACTTCTTTTGTTCTGAGCAAGCTCACTGTTCGGACCCCATAGGAAACACAGTTGGGTAGAAGAGTGCTCTTTTCTCAAAAGCAGAGTGTGTTTCTTGTAAGGCGAGCTAGTGTTTGTTTCCCAGTCCTAAAAGGAGTTGAATCACATGCAGATTCTGGTTCTACGAGCAAGAGTTGTTTTCTGGTAAGAAGAGTCACTATTGAGCTCCCATTGTCATACACAGGGCAAATAGCACTGGCGTCTATTCGCAGCAAGTACAGTGTATTGGACTGAAGAGGAGCTACTGTTCTTGTCAGTTTAGTAAGCAGAGTTGAACTAGATATAGCCCGTGTGTGTAGGAAGCACAGTTCTTTTGTTCTGAGCAAGGTCACTATTCTGGCCCTACAGGAAACACAGCGGAGTAGAAGAGTGCTCTTTTCTCAAAAGCAGAGTGTGTTTCTTGTAAGGCAAGCTAGCATTTGTTTCCCAGTCTTAAATGGAGTTGAGTTACATGCAGTTTCTGGTCCTAAGAGCAAGAGTTTTTTTCTGGTAAGGAAAGTCACTATCGCGCTTCCATTGTCATTCACACGCAAATAGCACTGGCGTCTGTTCCTAGAAAGTACAGTGTATTGGAATGAAGAGGAGCTACTGTTCTTGTCAGTTTCCTAAGCAGAGTTGAACTAGATATAACCCGTGTGTGTAGGAAGCACAGTTCTTTTGTTCTGAGCAAGCTCACTATTCTGGCCCCATAGGAATCACAGTAGAGTAGAAGAGTGCTCTTTTCTCAAATCAGAGTGTGTTTCTTGTAATGTGAGCTAGCAATTGTTTCCCAGTCCTACATGTAGTTGAATCACATGCACTTTTTGATCCTATGAGCAAGAGTTGTTTTCTGGTAAGGAAAGTCACTATTGTGCTCCCATTGCCAAACACAGTGCAAATAGCACTGGCGTCTTTTCCCAGCATGTACAGTGTATTGGCCTGAAAAGGAGCTACTGTTCTTGTCAGTTTGCTAAGCAGAGTTGAACTAGACACGGCCCGTGTGTGTAGGAAGCACAGTTCTTTTTTTCTGAGCAAGCTCATTGTTCTGGCCCTATAGGAAAAACAGTAGAGTAGAAGAGTGCTCTTTTCTCAAAAGCAGAGTGTGTTTCCTGTAAGGCGAGCTAGCGTTTGTTTCCCAGTCCTAAATGGAGTTGAATCACATGCAGTTTCTGGTCCTACGAGCAAGAGTTGTTTTCTGGTAAGAAGAGTCACTATTGTGCTCCCATTGTCATACACAGGGCAAATAGCACTCGTGTCTGTTCCCAGCATGTACAGTGTATTGGACTGAAGAGGATCTACTGTTCTTGTCAGTTTCCTAAGAAGAATTGAACTAGATATGTCCGTGTGTGTAGGAAGCACAGTTCTTTTGTTCTGAGCAAGCTCACTGTTCGGACCCCATAAGAAACACAGTAGAGTACACGAGTGCTCTTTTCTTAAAAGGAGAGTGTGTTTCTTGTAAGTTGAGCTAGTGTTTGTTTCCCAGTCCTGAATAGAGTTGAATCCCAAGCAGTTTCTGGTCCTACGAGCAACAGTTGTTTTCTGGTAAGAAGAGTCATTATTGCGCTCGCGTTGTCATACACAGGGCAAATAGCACTGGCGTGTGTTACCAGCATGTACACTGTATTGGACTGAAGAGGATCTACTATTCTTGTCAGTTTCCTAAGCAGAATTGAACTAGATATGGCCGTGTGTGTAGGAAGCACAGTTCTTTTGTTCTGAGCAAGCTCACTGTTTTGGCCCTATAGGAAACACACTAGAGTAGAAGAGTGCTCTTTTCTCAAAAGCAGAGTGTGTTTCTTGTAAGGCGAGCTAGCGTTTTTTTCCCAGTACTAAATGATGTTGAATCACATGCAGTTTTTGGTCCTACGAACAAGAGTTGTTTTCTGGTAAGGAAAGTCACTATTGCGCTCCCACTGCCATACACAGTGCAAATAGCACTCGCGTCTGTTCCCACCAAGTACAGGGTATTGGACTGAAGAAGAGCTACTATTCTTGTCAGTTTCCTAAGCAGAGTTGAAATAGATATGGCCCGTGTGTGTAGGAAGCACAGTTCTTTTGTTCTGAGCAAGCTCACTGTTCGGAACCCATAGGAAACACAGTAGAGTAGAAGAGTACTCTTTTCTCAAAAGCAGAGTGTGTTTCTTGTAATCGAGCTAGCGTTTGTTTCCCAGTCCTAAATGGAGTTGAGTCACATGCAGTTTCTGGTCCTACGAGCAAGAGTTGTTTTCTGGTAAGAAGAGTCACTATTGCGCTCAAATTGTCATACACAGTGCAAATAGCACTAGAGTCTATTCCTAGCAAGTACAGTGTATTGGACTGAAGAGGATCTACTATTCTTGTCAGTTTCCTAAGCAGAGTTGCACTAGATGTGGCCCGTGTGTGTAGGATGCACAGTTCTTTTGTTCTGAGCAAGCTCACTCTTCGGACCCCATAGGAAACACAGTAGAGTAGAAGAGTGTTCTTTTCTCAAAAGCAGAGTGTGTTTCTTGTAAGGCGAGCTAGTGTTTGTTTCCAAGTCCTAAATGGAGTTGAATCACATGCAGTTTATGGTCCTACGAGCAAGAGTTGTTTTCTGGTAAGAAGAGACACTAGTGTGCTCCCATTGCCATACACAGTACAAATAGCACTCGTGTCTGTTCACAGCATGTACAGTGTATTGGACTGAAAAGTATCTACTGTTCTTGTAGTTTCCTAAGCAGAATTGAACTAGTTATGGCCGTGTATGTAGGAAGCACAGTTCTTTTGTTCTGAGCAAGCTTTCTGTTCTGTCCCTCTAGGAAACACAGAAGAGTAGAAGAGTGCTCTTTTCTCAAAAGCAGAGTGTGTTTCTTGTAAGGCGAGCTAGTGTTTGTTTCCCAGTCCTAAATAGAGTTGAGTCACATGCAGTTTGTGGTCCTACGAGCAAGAGTTGTTTTCTGGTAAGAAGAGTCACTATTGTGCTCCCATTGTCATACACAGGGCAAATAGCACTCGCCTCTGTTCCCAGCAATACAGTGTATTGGACTGAAGAGGAGCTACTGTTCTTGTCAGTTTCCTAAGCAGAGTTGAACTAGATATGGCTGTGTGTGTAGGAAGCACAGTTCTTTTGTTCTGAGCAAGCTCACTGTTCAGTGCCGTAGGAAACACAGTAGAGTAGAAGAGTGCTCTTTTCTCAAAAGCAGAGTGTGTTTCTTGTAAGGCGAGCTAGCGTTTGTTTCCCAGTCCGAAATGGAGTTGAATCAAATGGAGTTTTTTGTCCTATTAGCAGGAGTTGTTTTCTGATAAGAAGAGTCACTATTTCGCTCCCATTGCCATACACAGTGCAAATAGCACTGGTGTCCATTCCCAGCATGTACAGTGTATTGGCCTGAAGAGGATCTACTGTTCTTGTCAGTTTCCTAAGTAGAGTTGAACTAGGTATGGCCCGTGTGTGTAGGAAGCAAAGTTTTTTTGTTCTGAGCAAGCTCACTGTTCGGACCCCATAGGATACACAGTAGAGTACAAGAGTGCTCTTTTCTCAAAAGGAGAGTGTGTTTCTTGTAAGGTGAGCTAGTGTCTGTTTACCAGTCCTAAATGGAGTTGAATCCCATGCAGTTTCTGGTCCTACGAGCAAGAGTTGTTTTCTGGTAAGAAGAGTCACTATTGTACTCTATTGCCATAAACAGTGCAAATAGCACCGGCGTCTGTTCCCAGCAAGTGCAGTGTATTGGACTGAAGAGGATCTACTGTTCTTGTCAGTTTCCTAAGCAGAGTTGAACTAGGTATGGCCCGTGTGTGTAGGAAGCAAAGTTTTTTTGTTCTGAGCAAGCTCACTGTTCGGAACCCATAGGAAACACAGTAGAGTAGAAGAGTGCTCTTTTCTCAAAAGCAGAGTGTGTTTCTTGTAAGGCGAACTAGCATTTGTTTCCCAGTCCTCAATGGAGTTGAGTCACATGCAGTTTCTGGCCTATGAGCAAGAGTTGTTTTCTGGTAAGAAGAGTCACTATTGTGCTACAATTGTCATACACAGGGCAAATAGCACTGGCGTCTGTTCCCAGCAAGTACAGTGTATTTGACTGAAGAGGATCTACTATTCTTGTCAGTTTCCTAAGCAGAATTGAACTAGATATGGCCGTGTGTGTAGGAAGCACAGTTCTTTTGTTCTGAGCAAGCTCACTGTTCGGACCCCATAGGAAACACAGTAGAGTAGAAGAGTGCTCTTTGCTCAAAAGCAGAGGGTGTTTCTTCTAATCGAGCTAGCGTTTGTTTCCCAGTCCTAAATGGAGTTGTGTCACTTGCAGTTTCTGGTCCTACGAGCAAGAGTTGTTTTCTGGTAAGAAGAGTCACTATTGCACTCCCATTGTCATACACAGGGCAAATAGCACTGGGGTCTGTTCCCAGCATGTACAGTGTATTGGACTGAAGAGGATCTACTGTTCTTGTCAGTTTCCTAAGCAGAGTTGAACTAGATATGGCCCATGTGTAGGAAGCACAGTTTTTTTGTTCTGAGCAAGCTCACTGTTCGAACCCCATAGGAAACACAGTAGAGTAGAAGAATGCTCTTTTCTCAAAAGAAGAGTGTGTTCCTTGTAAGGCGAGCTAGCGTTTGTTTTCCAGTCCTAAATGGAGTTCAATCACATGCAGTTTCTGGTCCTACGAGCAAGTGTTGTTTTCTGGTAAGAAGAGTCACTTTTGCACTCCCATTGTCATACACAGGGCAAATAGTACTGGCATCTGTTCCCAGCACGTACAGAGTATTGGACAGAAGAGGATCTACTGTTCTTGTCAGTTTCCTAAGCAAAATTGAACTAGATAAGGCCATGTGTGTAGGAAGCACAGTTCTTTTGTCCTGAGCAAGCTCTCTGTTGTGGCCATATATGAAACACAGTAGAGTAGTAGAGTGCTCTTTTCTCAAAAGCAGAGTGTGTTTCTTGTAAGGCGAGCTAGCGTTTGTTTCCCAGTCCTAAATGGAGTTGAATCATATGCAGCTTCTGGTCGTACAAGCAAGAGTTGTTTTCTCGTAAGGAAAGTCACTATTGGGCTCCCATTGCCATACACAGTGCAAATAGCACTCGTGTCTGTTCCCAGCAAGTACAGTGTATTTGACTGAAGTGGAGCTACTGTCCTTGTCAGTTTCCTAAGCAGAGTTGAAGTAGATATGGCCCGTGTGTGTAGGAAGCACAGTTCTTTTGTTCTGAGCAAGCTCACTGTTCGGACCCCATAGGAAAACCAGTAGAGTAGAAGAGTGCCCTTTTCTGAAAAGCACAGTGTGTTTCTTGTAAGGCGAGCTAGCTTTTGTTTCCCAGTCATAATGGAGTTAAATCACATGCAGTTTCTGCTCCTACGAGCAAGAGTTGTTTTCTGGTAAGAAGAGTCACTATTGCCCTCCCATTGCCATACACAGTACAAATAGCACTCGCGTCTGTTCCCAGAATGTACAGTGTATTGGACTGAAGAGGAGCCACTGTTCTTGTCAGTTTCCTAAGCAGAGTTGAACTAGGTATGGCCCGTGTGTGTAGGAAGCAAAGTTTTTTTGTTCTGAGCAAGCTCACTGTTCGGACCCCATAGGATACACAGTAGAGTACAAGAGTGCTCTTTTCTCAAAAGGAAAGTGTGTTTCTTGTAAGGTGAGCTAGTGTCTGTTTACCAGTCCTAAATGGAGTTGAATCCCATGCAGTTTCTGGTCCTACGAGCAAGAGTTGTTTTCTGGTAAGAAGAGTCACTATTGTACTCTATTGCCATAAACAGTGCAAATAGCACCGGCGTCTGTTCCCAGCAAGTGCAGTGTATTGGACTGAAGAGGATCTACTGTTCTTGTCAGTTTCCTAAGCAGAGTTGAACTAGGTATGGCCCGTGTGTGTAGGAAGCAAAGTTTTTTTGTTCTGAGCAAGCTCACTGTTTGGAACCCATAGAAAACACAGTAGAGTAGAAGAGTGCTCTTTTCTCAAAAGCAGAGTGTGTTTCTTGTAAGGCGAACTAGCATTTGTTTCCCAGTCCTAAATGGAGTTGAGTCACATGCAGTTTCTGGTCCTACGAGCAACAGTTGTTTTCTGGTAAGAAGAGTCACTATTGTGCTACAATTGTCATACACAGGGCAAATAGCACTGGCGTCTGTTCCCAGCAAGTACAGTGTATTTGACTGAAGAGGATCTACTATTCTTGTCAGTTTCCTAAGCAGAATTGAACTAGATGTGGCCGTGTGTGTAGGAAGCACAGTTCTTTTGTTCTGAGCAAGCTCACTGTTCGGACCCCATAGGAAACACAGTAGAGTAGAAGAGTGCTCTTTGCTCAAAAGCAGAGGGTGTTTCTTCTAATCGAGCTAGCGTTTGTTTCCCAGTCCTAAATGGAGTTGAGTCACATGCAGTTTCTGGTCCTACAAGCAAGAGTTGTTTTCTGGTAAGAAGAGTCACTATTGCACTCCCATTGTCATACACAGGGCAAATAGCACTGGGGTCTGTTCCCAGCATGTACAGTGTATTGGACTGAAGAGGATCTACTGTTCTTGTCAGTTTCCTAAGCAGAGTTGAACTAGATATAGTCGGTGTGTGTAGGAAGCACAGTTCTTTTGTTCTGAGCAAGCTCACTATTCTGGCCCTACAAAAAAACACATTAGACTAGAAGAGTGCTCTTTTCTCAAAAGCAGAGTTTGTTTATTGTAAGGCGAGCTTGCGTTTGTTTCCCAGTTATAAATGGAGTTGAATCACTTGCAGTTTCTGGTCCTACGAGCAAGAGTTGTTTTTTGGTAAGAAGAGTCACTATTGTGCTCCCATTGTCATACACAGGGCAAATAGCACTGGGGTCTGTTCCCAGCATGTACAGTGTATTGGACTGAAGAGGATCTACTGTTCTTGTCAGTTTCTTAAGCAGAATTGAACTAGATATGGCCGTGTGTGTAGGAAGCACAGTTCTTTTGTTCTGAGCAAGCTCACTGTTTTGGCCCTGTAGGAAACACAGTAGAGTAGAAGAGTGCTCTTTTCTCAAAAGCAGAGTGTGTTTCTTGTAAGGCAAGATAGCGTTTGGTTCCCAGTCCTAAATGGAGTTGAATCACATGCAGTTTCTGGTTCTACGAGCAAGAGATGTTTTCTGGTAAGAACAGTCACTATTGAGCTCCCATTGTCATACACAGGGCAAATAGCACTGGCGTCTATTCCCAGCAAGTACAGTATATTGGACTGAAGAGGAGCTACTGTTCTTGTCAGATTACTAAGCAGAGTTGAACTAGATATAGCCCGTGTGTGTAGGAACCACAGTTCTTTTGTTCTGAGCAAGCTCACTATTCTGGCCCTATAGGAAACACAGTAGAGTAGAAGAGTGCTCTTTTCTCAAAAGCGGAGTGTGTTTCTTGTAAGGAGAGCTAGCATTTGTTTCCCAGTCTAAAATGGAGTTGAGTCACATGCAGTTTCTGGTCCTACGAGCAAGAGTTTTTTTCTGGTAAGGAAAGTCACTATTGCGCTCCCATTGTCATACACAGGGCAATAGCACTGGCGACTTTTCCCAGAAAGTACAGTGTATTGGACTGAAGAGGATCTACTGTTCTTGTCAGTTTCCTAAGCAGAATTGAACTAGATATGGCCGTGTGTGTAGGAAGTACAGTTCTTTTGTTCTGAGCAAGCTCACTGTTTTGTTCCTATAGGAAACACAGTAGAGTAGAAGAGTGCTCTTTTCTCAAAAGCAGAGTGTGTTTCTTGTAAGGCGAGCTAGCGTTTGTTTCCCAGGTCTATATGGAGTTGAATCACATGCAGTTTCTGGTCCTACGAGCAAGAGCTGTTTTCTGGTAAGAAGAGTCACTATTGTGCTCCCATTGCCATACACAGTGCAAATAGCACTCGCGTTTGTTCCCAGGAAGTACAGTGTATTGGAATGAGGAGGAGCTACTGTTCTTGTCAGTTTCCCAAGCAGAGTTGAATTAGATATGGCTCATGTGTGTAGGAAGCACACTTCTTTTGTTCTGAGCAAGCTCACTGTTCGGACCCCATAGGAAACACAGTTGGGTAGAAGAGTGCTCTTTTCTCAAAAGCAGAGTGTGTTTCTTGTAAGGCGAGCTAGTGTTTGTTTCCCAGTCCTAAAAGGAGTTGAATCACATGCAGATTCTGGTTCTACGAGCAAGAGTTGTTTTCTGGTAAGAAGAGTCACTATTGAGCTCCCATTGTCATACACAGGGCAAATAGCACTGGCGTCTATTCGCAGCAAGTACAGTGTATTGGACTGAAGAGGAGCTACTGTTCTTGTCAGTTTAGTAAGCAGAGTTGAACTAGATATAGCCCGTGTGTGTAGGAAGCACAGTTCTTTTGTTCTGAGCAAGGTCACTATTCTGGCCCTACAGGAAACACAGCGGAGTAGAAGAGTGCTCTTTTCTCAAAAGCAGAGTGTGTTTCTTGTAAGGCAAGCTAGCATTTGTTTCCCAGTCTTAAATGGAGTTGAGTTACATGCAGTTTCTGGTCCTAAGAGCAAGAGTTTTTTTCTGGTAAGGAAAGTCACTATCGCGCTTCCATTGTCATTCACACGCAAATAGCACTGGCGTCTGTTCCTAGAAAGTACAGTGTATTGGAATGAAGAGGAGCTACTGTTCTTGTCAGTTTCCTAAGCAGAGTTGAACTAGATATAACCCGTGTGTGTAGGAAGCACAGTTCTTTTGTTCTGAGCAAGCTCACTATTCTGGCCCCATAGGAATCACAGTAGAGTAGAAGAGTGCTCTTTTCTCAAATCAGAGTGTGTTTCTTGTAATGTGAGCTAGCAATTGTTTCCCAGTCCTACATGTAGTTGAATCACATGCACTTTTTGATCCTACGAGCAAGAGTTGTTTTCTGGTAAGGAAAGTCACTATTGTGCTCCCATTGCCAAACACAGTGCAAATAGCACTGGCGTCTTTTCCCAGCATGTACAGTGTATTGGCCTGAAAAGGAGCTACTGTTCTTGTCAGTTTGCTAAGCAGAGTTGAACTAGACACGGCCCGTGTGTGTAGGAAGCACAGTTCTTTTTTTCTGAGCAAGCTCATTGTTCTGGCCCTATAGGAAAAACAGTAGAGTAGAAGAGTGCTCTTTTCTCAAAAGCAGAGTGTGTTTCCTGTAAGGCGAGCTAGCGTTTGTTTCCCAGTCCTAAATGGAGTTGAATCACATGCAGTTTCTGGTCCTACGAGCAAGAGTTGTTTTCTGGTAAGAAGAGTCACTATTGTGCTCCCATTGTCATACACAGGGCAAATAGCACTCGTGTCTGTTCCCAGCATGTACAGTGTATTGGACTGAAGAGGATCTACTGTTCTTGTCAGTTTCCTAAGAAGAATTGAACTAGATATGTCCGTGTGTGTAGGAAGCACAGTTCTTTTGTTCTGAGCAAGCTCACTGTTCGGACCCCATAAGAAACACAGTAGAGTACACGAGTGCTCTTTTCTTAAAAGGAGAGTGTGTTTCTTGTAAGTTGAGCTAGTGTTTGTTTCCCAGTCCTGAATAGAGTTGAATCCCAAGCAGTTTCTGGTCCTACGAGCAACAGTTGTTTTCTGGTAAGAAGAGTCATTATTGCGCTCGCGTTGTCATACACAGGGCAAATAGCACTGGCGTGTGTTACCAGCATGTACACTGTATTGGACTGAAGAGGATCTACTATTCTTGTCAGTTTCCTAAGCAGAATTGAACTAGATATGGCCGTGTGTGTAGGAAGCACAGTTCTTTTGTTCTGAGCAAGCTCACTGTTTTGGCCCTATAGGAAACACACTAGAGTAGAAGAGTGCTCTTTTCTCAAAAGCAGAGTGTGTTTCTTGTAAGGCGAGCTAGCGTTTTTTTCCCAGTACTAAATGATGTTGAATCACATGCAGTTTTTGGTCCTACGAACAAGAGTTGTTTTCTGGTAAGGAAAGTCACTATTGCGCTCCCACTGCCATACACAGTGCAAATAGCACTCGCGTCTGTTCCCACCAAGTACAGGGTATTGGACTGAAGAAGAGCTACTATTCTTGTCAGTTTCCTAAGCAGAGTTGAAATAGATATGGCCCGTGTGTGTAGGAAGCACAGTTCTTTTGTTCTGAGCAAGCTCACTGTTCGGAACCCATAGGAAACACAGTAGAGTAGAAGAGTACTCTTTTCTCAAAAGCAGAGTGTGTTTCTTGTAATCGAGCTAGCGTTTGTTTCCCAGTCCTAAATGGAGTTGAGTCACATGCAGTTTCTGGTCCTACGAGCAAGAGTTGTTTTCTGGTAAGAAGAGTCACTATTGCGCTCAAATTGTCATACACAGTGCAAATAGCACTAGAGTCTATTCCTAGCAAGTACAGTGTATTGGACTGAAGAGGATCTACTATTCTTGTCAGTTTCCTAAGCAGAGTTGCACTAGATGTGGCCCGTGTGTGTAGGATGCACAGTTCTTTTGTTCTGAGCAAGCTCACTCTTCGGACCCCATAGGAAACACAGTAGAGTAGAAGAGTGTTCTTTTCTCAAAAGCAGAGTGTGTTTCTTGTAAGGCGAGCTAGTGTTTGTTTCCAAGTCCTAAATGGAGTTGAATCACATGCAGTTTATGGTCCTACGAGCAAAAGTTGTTTTCTGGTAAGAAGAGACACTAGTGTGCTCCCATTGCCATACACAGTACAAATAGCACTCGTGTCTGTTCACAGCATGTACAGTGTATTGGACTGAAAAGTATCTACTGTTCTTGTAGTTTCCTAAGCAGAATTGAACTAGTTATGGCCGTGTATGTAGGAAGCACAGTTCTTTTGTTCTGAGCAAGCTTTCTGTTCTGTCCCTCTAGGAAACACAGAAGAGTAGAAGAGTGCTCTTTTCTCAAAAGCAGAGTGTGTTTCTTGTAAGGCGAGCTAGTGTTTGTTTCCCAGTCCTAAATAGAGTTGAGTCACATGCAGTTTGTGGTCCTACGAGCAAGAGTTGTTTTCTGGTAAGAAGAGTCACTATTGTGCTCCCATTGTCATACACAGGGCAAATAGCACTCGCCTCTGTTCCCAGCAATACAGTGTATTGGACTGAAGAGGAGCTACTGTTCTTGTCAGTTTCCTAAGCAGAGTTGAACTAGATATGGCTGTGTGTGTAGGAAGCACAGTTCTTTTGTTCTGAGCAAGCTCACTGTTCAGTGCCGTAGGAAACACAGTAGAGTAGAAGAGTGCTCTTTTCTCAAAAGCAGAGTGTGTTTCTTGTAAGGCGAGCTAGCGTTTGTTTCCCAGTCCGAAATGGAGTTGAATCAAATGGAGTTTTTTGTCCTATTAGCAGGAGTTGTTTTCTGATAAGAAGAGTCACTATTTCGCTCCCATTGCCATACACAGTGCAAATAGCACTGGTGTCCATTCCCAGCATGTACAGTGTATTGGCCTGAAGAGGATCTACTGTTCTTGTCAGTTTCCTAAGTAGAGTTGAACTAGGTATGGCCCGTGTGTGTAGGAAGCAAAGTTTTTTTGTTCTGAGCAAGCTCACTGTTCGGACCCCATAGGATACACAGTAGAGTACAAGAGTGCTCTTTTCTCAAAAGGAGAGTGTGTTTCTTGTAAGGTGAGCTAGTGTCTGTTTACCAGTCCTAAATGGAGTTGAATCCCATGCAGTTTCTGGTCCTACGAGCAAGAGTTGTTTTCTGGTAAGAAGAGTCACTATTGTACTCTATTGCCATAAACAGTGCAAATAGCACCGGCGTCTGTTCCCAGCAAGTGCAGTGTATTGGACTGAAGAGGATCTACTGTTCTTGTCAGTTTCCTAAGCAGAGTTGAACTAGGTATGGCCCGTGTGTGTAGGAAGCAAAGTTTTTTTGTTCTGAGCAAGCTCACTGTTCGGAACCCATAGGAAACACAGTAGAGTAGAAGAGTGCTCTTTTCTCAAAAGCAGAGTGTGTTTCTTGTAAGGCGAACTAGCATTTGTTTCCCAGTCCTAAATGGAGTTGAGTCACATGCAGTTTCTGGCCTATGAGCAAGAGTTGTTTTCTGGTAAGAAGAGTCACTATTGTGCTACAATTGTCATACACAGGGCAAATAGCACTGGCGTCTGTTCCCAGCAAGTACAGTGTATTTGACTGAAGAGGATCTACTATTCTTGTCAGTTTCCTAAGCAGAATTGAACTAGATATGGCCGTGTGTGTAGGAAGCACAGTTCTTTTGTTCTGAGCAAGCTCACTGTTCGGACCCCATAGGAAACACAGTAGAGTAGAAGAGTGCTCTTTGCTCAAAAGCAGAGGGTGTTTCTTCTAATCGAGCTAGCGTTTGTTTCCCAGTCCTAAATGGAGTTGAGTCACTTGCAGTTTCTGGTCCTACGAGCAAGAGTTGTTTTCTGGTAAGAAGAGTCACTATTGCACTCCCATTGTCATACACAGGGCAAATAGCACTGGGGTCTGTTCCCAGCATGTACAGTGTATTGGACTGAAGAGGATCTACTGTTCTTGTCAGTTTCCTAAGCAGAGTTGAACTAGATATGGCCCATGTGTAGGAAGCACAGTTCTTTTGTTCTGAGCAAGCTCACTGTTCGAACCCCATAGGAAACACAGTAGAGTAGAAGAATGCTCTTTTCTCAAAAGAAGAGTGTGTTCCTTGTAGGGCGAGCTAGCGTTTGTTTTCCAGTCCTAAATGGAGTTCAATCACATGCAGTTTCTGGTCCTACGAGCAAGTGTTGTTTTCTGGTAAGAAGAGTCACTTTTGCACTCCCATTGTCATACACAGGGCAAATAGTACTGGCATCTGTTCCCAGCACGTACAGAGTATTGGACAGAAGAGGATCTACTGTTCTTGTCAGTTTCCTAAGCAAAATTGAACTAGATAAGGCCATGTGTGTAGGAAGCACAGTTCTTTTGTCCTGAGCAAGCTCTCTGTTGTGGCCATATATGAAACACAGTAGAGTAGTAGAGTGCTCTTTTCTCAAAAGCAGAGTGTGTTTCTTGTAAGGCGAGCTAGCGTTTGTTTCCCAGTCCTAAATGGAGTTGAATCATATGCAGCTTCTGGTCGTACAAGCAAGAGTTGTTTTCTCGTAAGGAAAGTCACTATTGGGCTCCCATTGCCATACACAGTGCAAATAGCACTCGTGTCTGTTCCCAGCAAGTACAGTGTATTTGACTGAAGTGGAGCTACTGTCCTTGTCAGTTTCCTAAGCAGAGTTGAAGTAGATATGGCCCGTGTGTGTAGGAAGCACAGTTCTTTTGTTCTGAGCAAGCTCACTGTTCGGACCCCATAGGAAAACCAGTAGAGTAGAAGAGTGCCCTTTTCTGAAAAGCACAGTGTGTTTCTTGTAAGGCGAGCTAGCTTTTGTTTCCCAGTCATAATGGAGTTAAATCACATGCAGTTTCTGCTCCTACGAGCAAGAGTTGTTTTCTGGTAAGAAGAGTCACTATTGCCCTCCCATTGCCATACACAGTACAAATAGCACTCGCGTCTGTTCCCAGAATGTACAGTGTATTGGACTGAAGAGGAGCCACTGTTCTTGTCAGTTTCCTAAGCAGAGTTGAACTAGGTATGGCCCGTGTGTGTAGGAAGCAAAGTTTTTTTGTTCTGAGCAAGCTCACTGTTCGGACCCCATAGGATACACAGTAGAGTACAAGAGTGCTCTTTTCTCAAAAGGAAAGTGTGTTTCTTGTAAGGTGAGCTAGTGTCTGTTTACCAGTCCTAAATGGAGTTGAATCCCATGCAGTTTCTGGTCCTACGAGCAAGAGTTGTTTTCTGGTAAGAAGAGTCACTATTGTACTCTATTGCCATAAACAGTGCAAATAGCACCGGCGTCTGTTCCCAGCAAGTGCAGTGTATTGGACTGAAGAGGATCTACTGTTCTTGTCAGTTTCCTAAGCAGAGTTGAACTAGGTATGGCCCGTGTGTGTAGGAAGCAAAGTTTTTTTGTTCTGAGCAAGCTCACTGTTTGGAACCCATAGAAAACACAGTAGAGTAGAAGAGTGCTCTTTTCTCAAAAGCAGAGTGTGTTTCTTGTAAGGCGAACTAGCATTTGTTTCCCAGTCCTAAATGGAGTTGAGTCACATGCAGTTTCTGGTCCTACGAGCAACAGTTGTTTTCTGGTAAGAAGAGTCACTATTGTGCTACAATTGTCATACACAGGGCAAATAGCACTGGCGTCTGTTCCCAGCAAGTACAGTGTATTTGACTGAAGAGGATCTACTATTCTTGTCAGTTTCCTAAGCAGAATTGAACTAGATGTGGCCGTGTGTGTAGGAAGCACAGTTCTTTTGTTCTGAGCAAGCTCACTGTTCGGACCCCATAGGAAACACAGTAGAGTAGAAGAGTGCTCTTTGCTCAAAAGCAGAGGGTGTTTCTTCTAATCGAGCTAGCGTTTGTTTCCCAGTCCTAAATGGAGTTGAGTCACATGCAGTTTCTGGTCCTACAAGCAAGAGTTGTTTTCTGGTAAGAAGAGTCACTATTGCACTCCCATTGTCATACACAGGGCAAATAGCACTGGGGTCTGTTCCCAGCATGTACAGTGTATTGGACTGAAGAGGATCTACTGTTCTTGTCAGTTTCCTAAGCAGAGTTGAACTAGATATAGTCGGTGTGTGTAGGAAGCACAGTTCTTTTGTTCTGAGCAAGCTCACTATTCTGGCCCTACAAAAAAACACATTAGACTAGAAGAGTGCTCTTTTCTCAAAAGCAGAGTTTGTTTATTGTAAGGCGAGCTTGCGTTTGTTTCCCAGTTATAAATGGAGTTGAATCACTTGCAGTTTCTGGTCCTACGAACAAGAGTTGTTTTTTGGTAAGAAGAGTCACTATTGTGCTCCCATTGTCATACACAGGGCAAATAGCACTGGGGTCTGTTCCCAGCATGTACAGTGTATTGGACTGAAGAGGATCTACTGTTCTTGTCAGTTTCTTAAGCAGAATTGAACTAGATATGGCCGTGTGTGTAGGAAGCACAGTTCTTTTGTTCTGAGCAAGCTCACTGTTTTGGCCCTGTAGGAAACACAGTAGAGTAGAAGAGTGCTCTTTTCTCAAAAGCAGAGTGTGTTTCTTGTAAGGCAAGATAGCGTTTGGTTCCCAGTCCTAAATGGAGTTGAATCACATGCAGTTTCTGGTCCTACGAGCTAGATTGTTTTTCTGGTAAGGAAAGACACTATTGTGCTCCCATTGACATACACAGTGCAAATAGCACTCGCGTCTGTTCCCAGCAAGTACAGTGTATGGTACTGAAGAGGATCTACTGTTCTTGTTAGTTTCCTAAGCATAATTGAACTAGATATGGCCGTGTGTGGAGGAAGCACAGTTCTTTTGTTCTGAGTAAGCTCACTGTTCTGGCACTATAGGAAACACAGTAGAGTAGAAGAGTGGTCTTTTCTCAAAAGCAGAGTGTGTTTCTTGTAAGGGGAGCTAGCATTTGTTTCCCAGTCCTAAATGGAGTTGAATCACATGCAGTTTTTGATCCTACGAGCAAGAGTTGTTTTCTGGTAAGGAAAATCACTATTGTGCTCCCATTACCACACACAGTGCAAAGAGGACTCTCGTCTGTTCCCATCAAGTACAGTGTATTGGACTGAGGAGCTACTGTTCTTGTCAGTTTCCTAAGCAGAGTTGAACTAGATATGGCCCCTGTGTGTAGGAAGCACAGATCTTTTGTTCTGAGCAAGCAGACTGTTCGGACCCCATAGGAAACACAGTAGAGTAGAAGAGTGCTCTTTTCTCAAAAGCAGAGTGTGTTTCTTGTAAGGCGAGCTAGTGTTTGTTTCCCAGTCTGAAATGGAGTTGAATCCCATGCAGTTTCTGGTCCTACGAGCAAGAGATGTTTTCTGGTAAGAATAGTCACTATTGTGCTCCCATTGCCATATACAGTGCAAATAGCTCTCGCGTCTGTGCCTAGCAAGTACAGTGTATTGGACTGAAGAGGAGCTACTGTTCTTGTCAGTTTCCTAAGTGGAGTTAAACTAGATATGGCCCGTGTGTGTAGGAAGCACAGTTCTTTTGTTCTGAGCAAGCTCACTGTTCTGGCCCTATAGGAAACACAGTAGATTAGAAGAGTGATCTTTTCTCAAAAGGAAAGTGTGTTTCTTGTAAGGCAAGCTAGTGTTTGTTTCCCAGTCCTAAATGGAGTTGAATCACATGCAGTGTGTGGTCCTACAAGCAAGAGTTGTTTTCTGGAAGAAGAGTCACTATTGCGCTCCCATTGTAATACACAGGCCAAATAGCACTGGCGTCTGTTCCCAGCATGTACAGTGTATTGGACTGAAGAGGATCTACTGTTCTTGTCAGTTTCCTAAGCAGAGTTGAACTAGATATAGTCGGTGTGTGTAGGAAGCACAGTTCTTTTGTTCTGAGCAAGCTCACTATTCTGGCCCTACAAAAAACACATTAGACTAGAAGAGTACTCTTTTCTCAAAAACAGAGTGTGTTTATGGTAAGGCGAGCTAGCGTTTGTTTTCCAGTTATAAATGGAGTTGAATCACATGCAGTTTCTGGTCCTATGAGCAAGAGTTGTTTTCTGGTAAGAAGAGTCACTATTGCCTTCCCATTATCATACACAGGGCAAATAGCACTGGCGTCTGTTAACAGCATGTACAGTGTATTGGACTGAAGAGGAGCTACTGTTCTTGTCAGTTTCCTAAGCAGAGTTGAACTAGATATAGCCCGTGTGTGTAGGGAGCACAGTTCGTTTGTTCTGAGCAAGCTCACTATTCTGGCCCTTTAGGAAACACAGAAGAGTAGAAGACTGCTCTTTTCTCAAAAGCAGAGTGTTTTTCTTGTAAAGCGAGCTAGCGTTTGTTTCCCAGTCCTTAATGGAGTTGAATCACATGCAGTTTCTGGTCCTACGAGCAAGAGTTGTTTTCTGGTAAGAAGAGTCACTATTGCGCTCCCATTGTCATACACAGGGCAAATAGCACTGGCGTCTGTTCCCAGTAAGTACAATTTATGGGACGGAAGAGGATCTACTGTTCTTGTCAGTTTCCTAAGCAGAATTGAACTAGATATGGCCGTGTGTGTAGGAAGCACAGTTCTTTTGTTCTGAGCAAGCTCACTGTTTTGGCCCTGTAGGAAACACAGTAGAGTAGATGAGTGCTCTTTTCCCAAAGCAGAGTGTGTTTCTTGTAAGGCGAGCTAGCATTTGTTTCCCAGTCCTAAATGGAGTTGAATCACATGCAGTTTTTGATCCTACGAGCAAGAGTTGTTTTCTTTTAAGGAAAGTCACTATTGTGCTCCCATTGCCACACTCAGTGCAAAGAGGACTCGCGTCTGTTCCCATCAAGTACAGTGTATTGGAATGAAGAGGAGCTACTGTTCTTGTCAGTTTCCTAAGCAGAGTTGAACTAGATATAGTCGGTGTGTGTAGGAAGCACAGTTCTTTTGTTCTGAACAAGCGCACTGTTCGTGCCCTATAGGAAACACAATAGAGTAGAAGAGTGCTCTTTTCTCAAAAACAGAGTGTGCTTTTTGTAAGGAGAGCTATTGTTTGTTTCCCAGTATGAAATGGAGTTGAATCCCATGCAGTTTCTGGTCCTACAATAAAGAGTTGTTTTCTGGTAAGAAAAGTCACTATTGTGCTCCCATTGCCATATACAGTGCAAATAGCACTCGCGTCTGTTCCCAGCAAGTACAGTGTATTGGACTGAAGAGGAGCTACTGTTCTTGTGAGTTTTTTAAGCAGAGTTGAATGAGATATGGCCCGTGTGTGTAGGAAGCACAGTTCTTTTGTTCTGAGCAAGCTCACTGTTTTGGTCCTACAGGAAACACAGAAGAGTAGAAGAGTGCTCTTTTCTCAAAAGCAAAGTGTGTTTCTTGTAAGGTGAGCTAGCGTTTGTTTCCCAGTCCTAAATGGAGTTGAATTACATTCAGTTTCTGGTCCTATGAGCAAGAGTTGTTTTCTGGTAAGAAGAGTCACTATTGCGCTCCTATTGCCATACACAGTGCAAACAACACTCGCTACTGTTCTTTGCAAGTACAGTGTTTTGGACAGAAGAAGAACTACTGTTCTTGTTAGTTTCCTAAGCAGAGTTGAACTATATATGGCCTGTGTGTGTAGGAAGCACAGTTCTTTTGTTCTGAGCAAGCTCACTCTTCAGATCCAATAGGAAACACAGTAGAGTAGAAGAGTGCTCTTTTCTCAAAAGCAGAATGTGTTTCTTGTAAGACGAGCTAGCGTTTGTTTCCCAGTCCTAAATGGAGTTGAATCACATGCAGTTTCTGATCCTAGTAGCAAGAATTGTTTTCTGGTAAGAAGAGTCACTATTGCCCTCCTATTGTCATACACAGGGCAAATAGCCCTGGCGTCTGTTCCCAGCATGTACAGTGTATTGGACTGAAGATGATCTACTGTTCTTGTCAGTTTCCTAAGCAGAGTTGAACTAGATATGTCCCATGTGTGTAGGAAGCACAGTTCTTTTGTTCTGAGCAAGTTCACTGTTCGGACCCCATAGGAAACACAGTAGAATAGAAGAGTGCTCTTTTCTCAAAAGCAGAGTGTGTTTCTTGTAAGGCGAGCTAGTGTTTGTTTCGCAGTCCTAAATGGAGTTGAATCCCATGCAGTTTCTGATCATACGAGCAAGAGTTGTTTTCTGGTAAGAAGAGTCACTATTGCCCTCCCATTGTCATACACAGGGCAAATAGCACTGGCGTCTGTTCCCAGCATGTACAGTGTATTGGACTGAAGATGATCTACTGTTCTTGTCAGTTCCCTAAGCAGAGTTGAACTAGATATGGCAGGTGTGTGTAGGAAGCACAGTTCTTTTGTTCTGAGCTAGCTCACTCTTCTGGCATATAGAAACACAGTAGAGTAGAAGAGTGCTCTTTTCTCAAAAGCAGAGTGTGTTTCTTGTAAGATGAGCTTGCGTTTGTTTCCCAGTCCTAAATGGAGTTGAATCACATGCAGTTTCTGGTCCTACGAGCAAGGGATGTTTTCTGGTAAGGAAAGTCACTATTGTGCTCCCTTTGCCATAAACAGTGCAAATAGCACTCACGTCTGTTCCCAGCAAGTACAGTGTATTGGACTGAAGAGGAGCTACTGTTCTTGTCAGTTTCCTAAGCAGAGTTGAACGAGATATGGCGCGTGTGTGTAGGAAGCACAGTTCTTTTGTTCTGAGCAAGCTCACTGTTTTGGTCCTATAGGAAACACAGAAGAGTAGAAGAGTGCTCTTTTCTCAAAGCAGAGTGTGTTTCTTGTAAGGTGAGCTAGCGTTTGTTTCCCACTCCTAAATGGAGTTGAATTAGATGCAGTTTCTTGTCCTATGAGCAAGAGTTGTTTTCTGGTAAGAAGAGTCACTATTGTGCTCCTATTGCCATACACAGTACAAACAACACTTGCTACTGTTCTTTGCAAGTACAGTGTATTGGACAGAAGAGGAGCTACTGTTCTTGTCAGTTTCCTAAGCAGAGTTGAACTAGATATGGCCCATGTGTGTAGGAAGCACAGTTCTTTTGTTCTGAGCAAGCTCACTGTTCTGGTCCTATAGGAAACACAGAAGAGTAGAAGAGTCCTCTTTTCTCAAAAGCAGAGTGTGTTTCTTGTAAGGCTAGGTGGTGTTTATTTCCCAGTCAGAAACAAAGTAAAATCCCATGCAGTTTCTGGTCCTACGAGCAAGAGTTGTTTTCTGGTAAGAAGAGTCACTATTTCGCTCCCTTTGCCATACACAGCGCAAATAGCACTCGCGTCTGCTCCCAGCAAGTACAGTGTATTGGACTGAAGAGGAGCTACTGTTCTTGTCAGTTTCCTAAGCAGAGTTGAACTAGATATGGCCCGTGTGTGTAGGAAGCACAGTTCTTTTGTTCTGAGCAAGCTCACTGTTTTGGTCCTATAGGAAACACAGAAGAGTAGAAGAGTGCTCTTTTCTCAAAAGCAGAGTGTGTTTTTGTAAGGTGAGCTAGCGTTTGTTTACCAGTCCTAAATGGAGTTGAATCACATGCAGTTTTTGATCCTACGAGCAAGAGTTGTTTTCTTTTAAGGAAAGTCACTATTGTGCTCCCATTGCCACACTCAGTGCAAAGAGGACTCGCGTCTGTTCCCATCAAGTACAGTGTATTGGACTGAAGAGGAGCTACTGTTCTTGTCAGTTTCCTAAGCAGAGTTGAACTAGATATAGTCTGTGTGTGTAGGAAGCACAGTTCTTTTGTTCTGAACAAGCGCACTGTTCGTGCCCTATAGGAAACACAATAGAGTAGAAGAGTGCTCTTTTCTCAAAAAGAGAGTGTGCTTTTTGTAAGGAGAGCTATTGTTTGTTTCCCAGTATGAAATGGAGTTGAATCCCATGCAGTTTCTGGTCCTACAATAAAGAGTTGTTTTCTGGTAAGAAAAGTCACTATTGTGCTCCCATTGCCATATATAGTGCAAATAGCACTCGCGTCTGTTCCCAGCAAGTACAGTGTATTGGACTGAAGAGGAGCTACTGTTCTTGTGAGTTTTTTAAGCAGAGTTGAATGAGATATGGCCCGTGTGTGTAGGAAGCACAGTTCTTTTGTTCTGAGCAAGCTCACTGTTTTGGTCCTATAGGAAACACAGAAGAGTAGAAGAGTGCTCTTTTCTCAAAAGCAAAGTGTGTTTCTTGTAAGGTGAGCTAGCGTTTGTTTCCCAGTCCTAAATGGAGTTGAATTACATTCAGTTTCTGGTCCTATGAGCAAGAGTTGTTTTCTGGTAAGAAGAGTCACTATTGCGCTCCTATTGCCATACACAGTGCAAACAACACTCGCTACTGTTCTTTGCAAGTACAGTGTTTTGGACAGAAGAAGAGCTACTGTTCTTGTTAGTTTCCTAAGCAGAGTTGAACTAGATATGGCCCATGTGTGTAGGAAGCACAGTTCTTTTGTTCTGAGCAAGCTCACTCTTCAGATCCAATAGGAAACACAGTAGAGTAGAAGAGTGCTCTTTTCTCAAAGCAGAATGTGTTTCTTGTAAGGCGAGCTAGCGTTTGTTTCCCAGTCCTAAATGGAGTTGAATCACATGCAGTTTCTGATCCTAGTAGCAAGAATTGTTTTCTGGTAAGAAGAGTCACTATTGCCCTCCCATTGTCATACACAGGGCAAATAGCCCTGGCGTCTGTTCCCAGCATGTACAGTGTATTGGACTGAAGAGGATCTACTGTTCTTGTCAGGTTCCTAAGCAGAGTTGAACTAGTAATAGCCCGTGTGTGTAGGAAGCACAGTTCTTTTGTTCTGAGGAAGCTCACTGTTTTGGCCCTATAGGAAACACAGTAGAGGAGAAGAGTGCTCTTTTCTCAAAAGCAGAGTGTGTTTCTTGTAAGGCGAGCTAGCTTTTGTTTCCCAGTCCTACATGGAGTTGAATCACATGCAGTTTCTCGTCCTACGAGCAAGAGTTGTTTTCTGGTAAGAAGAGTCACTATTGTGCTCCCTTTGCTATATACAGGGCAAATAGCACTGGCGTCTGTTCCCAGCATGTACAGTGTATTGGACTGAAGATGATCTACTGTTCTTGTCAGTTTCCTAAGCAGAGTTGAACTAGATATGTCCCATGTGTGTAGGAAGCACAGTTCTTTTGTTCTGAGCAAGCTCACTGTTCGGACCCCATAGGAAACACAGTAGAATAGAAGAGTGCTCTTTTCTCAAAAGCAGAGTGTGTTTCTTGTAAGGCGAGCTAGTGTTTGTTTCGCAGTCCTAAATGGAGTTGAATCCCATGCAGTTTCTGATCATACGAGCAAGAGTTGTTTTCTGGTAAGAAGAGTCACTATTGCCCTCCCATTGTCATACACAGGGCAAATATCACTGGCGTCTGTTCCCAGCATGTACAGTGTATTGGACTGAAGATGATCTACTGTTCTTGTCAGTTCCCTTAGCAGAGTTGAACTAGATATGGCCCGTGTGTGTAGGAAGCACAGTTCTTTTGTTCTGAGCTAGCTCACTCTTCTGGCATATAGAAACACAGTAGAGTAGAAGAGTGCTCTTTTCTCAAAAGCAGAGTGTGTTTCTTGTAAGATGAGCTTGCTTTTGTTTCCCAGTCCTAAATGGAGTTGAATCACATGCAGTTTCTGGTCCTAAGAGCAAGGGATGTTTTCTGGTAAGGAAAGTCACTATTGTGCTCCCTTTGCCATAAACAGTGCAAATAGCACTCACGTCTGTTCCCAGCAAGTACAGTGTATTGGACTGAAGAGGAGCTACTGTTCTTGTCAGTTTCCTAAGCAGAGTTGAACGAGATATGGCCCGTGTGTGTAGGAAGCACAGTTCTTTTGTTCTGAGCAAGCTCACTGTTTTGGTCCTATAGGAAACACAGAAGAGTAGAAGAGTGCTCTTTTCTCAAAGCAAAGTGTGTTTCTTGTAAGGTGAGCTAGCGTTTGTTTCCCACTCCTAAATGGAGTTGAATTAGATGCAGTTTCTTGTCCTATGAGCAAGAGTTGTTTTCTGGTAAGAAGAGTCACTATTGCGCTCCTATTGCCATACACAGTACAAACAACACTTGCTACTGTTCTTTGCAAGTATAGTGTATTGGACAGAAGAGGAGCTACTGTTCTTGTCAGTTTCCTAAGCAGAGTTGAACTAGATATGGCCCATGTGTGTAGGAAGCACAGTTCTTTTGTTCTGAGCAAGCTCACTGTTCTGGTCCTATAGGAAAGACAGAAGAGTAGAAGAGTGCTCTTTTCTCAAAAGCAAAGTGTGTTTCTTGTAAGGTGAGCTAGCGTTTGTTTCCCAGTCCTAAATGGAGTTGAATTACATTCAGTTTCTGGTCCTATGAGCAAGAGTTGTTTTCTGGTAAGAAGAGTCACTATTGCAATCCTATTGCCATACACAGTGCAAACAACACTCGCTACTGTTCTTTGCAAGTACAGTGTTTTGGACAGAAGAAGAGCTACTGTTCTTGTTAGTTTCCTAAGCAGAGTTGAACGAGATATGGCCCGTGTGTGTAGGAAGCACAGTTCTTTTGTTCTGAGCAAGCTCACTCTTCAGACCCCATTGGAAACACAGTAGAGTAGAAGAGTGCTCTTTTCTCAAAAGCAGAATGTGTTTCTTGTAAGGCGAGCTAGCGTTTGTTTCCCAGTCCTAAATGGAGTTGAATCACATGCAGTTTCTGATCCTAGTAGCAAGAATTGTTTTCTGGTAAGAAGAGTCACTATTGCCCTCCTATTGTCATACACAGGGCAAATTGCACTGGCGTCTGTTCCCAGTATGTACAGTGTATTGGACGGAAGAGGATCTACTGTTCTTGTCAGTTTCCTAAGCAGAGTTGAACTAGTAATAGCCCGTGTGTGTAGGAAGCACAGTTCTTTTGTTCTGAGGAAGCTCACTGTTTTGGCCCTATAGGAAACACAGTAGAGTAGAAGAGTGCTCTTTTCTCAAAAGCAGAGTGTGTTTCTTGTAAGGCGACCTAGCGTTTGTTTTCCAGTCCTAAATGTAGTTGAATCACATGCAGTTTCTGGTCCTACAAGCAAGAGTTGTTTTCTAGGAAGAAGAGTCACTATTGTGCTCCCATTGCCATACACAGGGCAAATAGGACTCGCATCTGTTCCCAGGATGTACAGTGTATTGGACTGAAGAGGATCTACTGTTCTTGTCAGTTTCCTAAGCAAAGTTGAACTAGATATGGGCCGTGTGTGTTAGAAGTACACTTCTTTTGTTCTGAGCATCCTCACTCTTCTGGCCCTATAGGAAACACAGTAGAGTAGAAGAGTGCTCTTTTCTCAAAAGCAGAGTGTGTTTCTTGTAAGGCGAGCTAGCGTTTGTTTCCCAGTCCTAAATGGAGTTCAATCACATGCAGTTTCTGGTTCTATGAGCAGGAGTTGTTTTATGGTAAGAAGAGTCACTATTGCGCTCCCATTGACATACACAGGGCAAATGGCACTGGCGTCTGATCCCAGCATGTAAAGTGTATTGGACTGAAGAGAATCTACTGTTCTTGTCAGTTTCCTAAGCAGAGTTGAACTAGATATGGCCCGTGTGTAGGAAGCACAGTTCTTTTGTTCTGAGCTAGCTCACTCTTCTGGCCTATAGAAACACAGTAGAGTAGAAGAGTGCTCTTTTCTCAAAAGCAGAGTGTGTTTCTTGTAAGACGAGCTTGCATTTGTTTCCCAGTCCTAAATGGAGTTGAATCACATGCAGTTTCTGGTCCTAGGAGCAAGAGTTTTTTTCTGGAAAGGAAAGTCCCTATTGTGCTCCCTTTGCCATACACAGTGCAAATAGCACTCCCGTCTGTTCCCAGCAAGTACAGTGTATTGGACTGAAGAGGAGCTACTGCTCTTGTCAGTTTCCTATGCAGAGTTGAACTAGATATGGCACGTGTGTTTAGGAAGCACAGTTCTTTTGTTCTGAGCAAGCTCACTGTTCGGACCCCTTAGGAAACACAGTAGAATAGAAGAGTGCTCTTTTCTCAAAAGCAGAGTGTGTTTCTTGTAAGGCGAGCTAGTGTTTGTTTTGCAGTCCTAAATGGAGTTGAATCACATGCAGTTTCTGATCATACGAGCAAGAGTTGTTTTCTGGTAAGAAGAGTCACTATTGCCCTCCCATTGTCATACACAGGGCAAATAGCACTGGCGTCTGTTCCCAGCATGTACAGTTTATTGGACTGAAGATGATCTACTGTTCTTGTCAGTTTCCTAAGCAGAGTTGAACTAGATATGGCCTGTGTGTTTAGGAAGCACAGTTCTTTTGTTCTGAGCTAGCTCACTCTTCTGGCCTATAGAAACACAGTAGAGTAGAAGAGTGCTCTTTTCTCAAAAGCAGAGTGTGTTTCTTGTAAGATGAGCTTGCATTTGTTTCCCAGTCCTAAATGGAGTTGAATCACATGCAGTTTCTGGTCCTACGAGCAAGGGATGTTTTCTGGTAAGGAAAGTCACTATTGTGCTCCCTTTGCCATAAACAGTGCAAATAGCACTCACGTCTGTTCCCAGCAAGTACAGTGTATTGGACTGAAGAGGAGCTACTGTTCTTGTCAGTTTCCTAAGCAGAGTTGAACGAGATATGGCGCGTGTGTGTAGGAAGCACAGTTCTTTTGTTCTGAGCAAGCTCACTGTTTTGGTCTTATAGGAAACAAAGAAGAGTAGAAGTGTGCTCTTTTCTCAAAAGCATAGTGAGTTTCTTGTATGGTGAGCTAGCGTTTTTTTCCCAATTTTAAATGGAGTTGAGTTACATGCAGTTTCTTGTCCTATGAGCAAGAATTGTTTTCTGGTAAGAAGAGTCACTATTGTGCTCCTATTGCCATACACAGTGCAAACAACACTCGCTACTGTTCTTTGCAAGTACAGTGTATTGGACAGAAGAGGAGCTACTGTTCTTGTCAGTTTCCTAAGCAGAGTTGAACTAGATATGGCCCGTGTGTGTAGGAAGCACAGTTCTTTTGTTCTGAGCAAGCTCACTGTTCGGACCCCATAGGAAACACAGTAGAGTAGAAGAGTGCTCTTTTCTCAAAAGCAGAGTGTGTTTCTTGTAAGGCGAGCTAGCGTTTGTTTCCCATTCCAAAATGGAGTTGAATCACATGCAATTTCTGGTCCTACGAGCAAGGGATGTTTTCTGGTAAGGAAAGTCACTATTGTGCTCCCTTTGCCATAAACAGTGCAAATTGCACTCACGTCTGTTCCCAGCAAGTACAGTGTATTGGACTGAAGAGGAGCTACTGTTCTTGTCAGTTTTTTAAGCAGAGTTGAATGAGATATGGCCCGTGTGTGTAGGAAGCACAGTTCTTTTGTTCTGAGCAAGCTCACTCTTTTGGTCCTATAGGAAACACAGAAGAGTAGAAGAGTGCTCTTTTCTCAAAGCAGAGTGTGTTTCTTGTAAGGTGAGCTAGTGTTTGTTTCCCACTCCTAAATGGAGTTGAATTACATGCAGTTTCTTGTCCTATGAGCAAGAGTTGTTTTCTGGTAAGAAGAGTCACTATTGCGCTCCTATTGCCATGCACAGTACAAACAACACTCGCTACTGTTCTTTGCAAGTACAGTGTATTGGACAGAAGAGGAGCTACTGTTCTTGTCAGTTTCCTAAGCAGAGTTGAACTAGATATGGCCCATGTGTGTAGGAAGCACAGTTCTTTTGTTCTGAGCAAGGTCACTGTTCTGGTCCTATAGGAAACACAGAAGAGTAGAAGAGTCCTCTTTTCTCAAAAGCAGAGTGTGTTTCTTGTAAGGCTAGGTGGTGTTTATTTCCCAGTCAGAAACAAAGTAAAATCCCATGCAGTTTCTGGTCCTACGAGCAAGAGTTGTTTTCTGGTAAGAAGAGTCACTATTTCGCTCCCTTTGCCATACACAGCGCAAATAGCACTCGCGTCTGCTCCCAGCAAGTACAGTGTATTGGACTGAAGAGGAACTACTGTTCTTGTCAGTTTCCTAGGCAGAGTTGAACTAGATATGGCCCGTGTGTGTAGGAAGCACAGTTCTTTTGTTCTGAGCAAGCTCACTGTTTTGGTCCTATAGGAAACACAGAAGAGTAGAAGAGTGCTCTTTTCTCAAAAGCAGAGTGTGTTTTTGTAAGGTGAGCTAGCGTTTGTTTACCAGTCCTAAATGGAGTTGAAATACATGCAGTTTCTTGTCCTATGAGCATGAGTTTTTTTCTGGTAAGAAGTGCCACTATTGTGCTCCTATTGCCATACACAGTGCAAACAACACTCGCTACTGTTCTTTGCAAGTACAGTGTATTGGACTGAAGAGGAGCTACTGCTCTTGTCAGTTTCCTAAGCAGAGTTGAACTAGATATGGCCTGTGTGTGTAGGAAGCACAGTTCTTTTGTTCTGAGCAAGCTCACTGTTCGGACCCCATAGTAAACACAGTAGAGTAGAAGAGTGCTCTTTTCTCAAAAGCAGAGTGTGTTTCTTGTAAGGCGAGCTAGCGTTTGTTTCCCAGTCTTAAATGGAATTGAATCAAATGCAGTTTCTGATCTTAGGAGCAAGAGTTGTTTTATTTTAAGAAGAGTCACTATTGCGCTCCCATTGTAATAAACACGGCAAATAGCACTTGTGTCTGTTCCCAGCTTGTACAGTGTATTGGACTGAAGAGGAGCTACTGTTCTTTTCAGTTTCCTAAGCAGAGTTGAACTAGATATGGCCCGTGTGTGTAGGAAGCACAGTTCTTTTGTTCTGAGCAAGCTCACTGTTTTGGTCCTATAGGAAACACAGTAGAGTAGAAGAGTGCTCTTTTCTCAAAAGCAGAGTGTGTTTCTTGTAAGGCGAGCTAGTGTTTGTTTCGTAGTCCTAAATGGAGTTGAATCACATGCAGTTTCTGATCATACGAGCAAGAGTTGTTTTCTGCTAAGGAGAGTCACTATTGCCCTCCCATTGTCATACACAGGGCAAATAGCACTGGCGTCTGTTCCCAGCATGTACAGTGTATTGGACTGAAGATGATCTACTGTTCTTGTCAGTTTCCTAAGCAGAGTTGAACTAGATATGGCCTGTGTGTGTAGGAAGCACAGTTCTTTTGTTCTGAGCTAGCTCACTCTTCTGGCCTATAGAAACACAGTAGAGTAGAAGAGTGCTCTTTTCTCAAAAGCAGAGTGTGTTTCTTGTAAGATGAGCTTGCGTTTGTTTCCCAGTCCTAAATGGAGTTGAATCACATGAAGTTTCTGGTCCTACGAGCAAGGGAGGTTTTGTGGTAAGGAAAGTCACTATTGTGGTCCCTTTGCCATAAACAGTGCAAATAGCACTCACGTCTATTCCCAGCAAGCACAGTGTATTGGACTGAAGAGGAGCTACTGTTCTTGTCAGTTTCCTAAGCAGAGTTGAACAAGATATGGCCCGTGTGTGTAGGAAGCACAGTTCTTTTGTTCTGAGGAAGCTCACTGTTTTGGTCCTATAGGAAACAAAGAAGAGTAGAAGTGTGCTCTTTTCTCAAAACCATAGTGTGTTTCTTGTAAGGTGAGCTAGCGTTTTTTCCCCAGTTTTAAATGGAGTTGAATTACATGCAGTTTCTTGTCCTATGAGCAAGAGTTGTTTTCTGGTATGAAGAGTCACTATTGTGCTCCTATTGCCATACACAGTGCAAAGAACACTTGCTACTGTTCTTTGCAAGTACAGTGTATTGGACAGAAGAGGTGCTACTGTTCTTGTCAGTTTCCTAAGCAGAGTTGAACTAGATATGGCCCGTGTGTGTAGGAAGCACAGTTCTTTTGTTCTGAGCAAGCTCACTGTTCGGACCCCATAGGAAACACAGTAGAGTAGAAGAGTGCTCTTTTCTCAAAAGCAGAGTGTGTTTCTTGTAAGGCGAGCTAGCGTTTGTTTCCCAGATCTAAATGGAATTGAATCACATGCAGTTTCTGATCCTAGGAGCAAGAGTTGTTTTCTGGTAAGAAGAGTCACTATTGCGCTCCCATTGACATACACAGGGCAAATAGCACTGGCGTCTGTTCCCAGCATGTACAGTGTATTGGACTGAAGAGGATCTACTGTTCTTGTCAATTTCCTAAGCAGAGTTGAACTAGATATGGCCCGTGTGTGTAGGAAGCACAGTTCTTTTGTTCTGAGCAAGCTCACTGTTCGGACCCCATAGGAAAAACAGTAGAATAGAAGAGTGCTCTTTTCTCAAAAGCAGAGTGTGTTTCTTGTAAGGCGAGCTAGCGTTTGTTTCCCAGTCCAAAATGGAGTTGAATCACATGCAGTTTCTGGTCCTACGAGCAAGGGATGTTTTCTGGTAAGGAAAGTCACTATTGTGCTCCCTTTGCCATAAACAGTGCAAATTGCACTCACGTCTGTTCCCAGCAAGTACAGTGTATTGGACTGAAGAGGAGCTACTGTTCTTGTCAGTTTTTTAAGCAGAGTTGAATGAGATATGGCCCGTGTGTGTAGGAAGCACAGTTCTTTTGTTCTGAGCAAGCTCACTGTTTTGGTCCTATAGGAAACACAGAAGAGTAGAAGAGTGCTCTTTTCTCAAAGCAGAGTGTGTTTCTTGTAAGGTTGAGCTAGCGATTGTTTCCCAATCCTAAATGGAGTTGAATTAGATGCAGTTTCTTGTCCTATGAGCAAGAGTTGTTTTCTGGTAAGAAGAGTCACTATTGTGCTCCTATTGTCATACACAGTACAAACAACACTCGCTACTGTTCTTTGCAAGTACAGTGTATTGGACAGAAGAGGAGCTACTGTTCTTGTCAGTTTCCTAAGCAGAGTTGAACTAGGTATGGCCCATGTGTGTAGAAAGCACAGTTCTTTTGTTCTGAGCAAGCTCACTCTTCTGGTCCTACTCTTCTACAGAAGAGTAGAAGAGTGCTCTTTTCTCAAAAGCAAAGTGTGTTTCTTGTAAGGTGAGCTAGCGTTTGTTTCCCAGTCCTAAATGGAGTTGAATTACATTCAGTTTCTGGTCCTATGAGCAAGAGTTGTTTTCTGGTAAGAAGAGTCACTATTGCAATCCTATTGCCATACACAGTGCAAACAACACTCGCTACTGTTCTTTGCAAGTACAGTGTTTTGTACAGAAGAAGAGCTACTGTTCTTGTTAGTTTCCTAAGCAGAGTTGAACGAGATATGGACCGTGTGTGTAGGAAGCACAGGTCTTTTGTTCTGAGCAAGCTCACTCTTCAGACCCCATAGGAAACACAGTAGAGTAGAAGAGTGCTCTTTTCTCAAAAGCAGAATGTGTTTCTTGTAAGGCGAGCTAGCGTTTGTTTCCCAGTCCTAAATGGAGTTGAATCACATGCAGTTTCTGATCCTAGTAGCAAGAAATGTTTTCTGGTAAGAAGAGTCACTATTGCCCTCCCATTGTCATACACAGGGCAAATTGCACTGGCATCTGTTCCCAGTATGTACAGTGTATTGGACGGAAGAGGATCTACTGTTCTTGTCAGTTTCCTAAGCAGAGTTGAACTAGTAACAGCCCGTGTGTGTAGGAAGCACAGTTCTTTTGTTCTGAGGAAGCTCACTGTTTTGGCCCTATAGGAAACACAGTAGAGTAGAAGAGTGCTCTTTTCTCAAAAGCAGACTGTGTTTCTTGTAAAGCGAGCTAGCGTTTGTTTCCCAGTCCTACATGGAGTTGAATCACATGCAGTTTCTGGTCCTACGAGCAAGGGATGTTTTCTGGTAAGAAAAGTCACTAATGTGCTCCCTTTGCCATAAACTGTGCAAATAGCACTCGCGTCTGTTCCCAGCAAGTACAATGTATTGGACTGAAGAGGATCTACTGTTCTTGTCAGTTTCCTAAGCAGAGTTGAACTAGATATGGCCCGTGTGTGTAGGAAGCACAGTTCTTTTGTCCTGAGCAAGCTCACTGTTCTGGCCCTATAGGAAACACAGAAGAGTAGAAGAGTGCTCTTTTCTCAGAAGCAGAGTGTGTTTCTTGTAAGGCAAGCTAGTGTTTGATTCCCAGTCCTACATGGAGTTGAATCACATGCAGTTTCTGGTCCTACGAGCAAGAGTTGTTTTCTGGTAAGAAGAGTCAATATTGTGCTACCATTGTCATACACAGTACAAATAGCACTCTCGTCTGTTCCCAGCAAGTACAGTGTATTGGACAGAAGAGGAGCTACTGTTCTTGTCAGTTTCCTAAGCAGAGTTGAACTAGATATGGCCCGTGTGTGTGAAGCACAGTTCATTTTTTCTGAGCAAGCTCAATTTTCGGACCCCATAGTAAACACAGTAGAGTAGAAGATTGCTCTTTTCTCAAAAGCAGAGTGTGTTTCTTGTAAGGCTAGCTAGTGTTTATTTCCCAGTCAGAAACGGAGTAAAATCCCATGCAGTTTCTGGTCCTACGAGCAAGAGTTGTTTTCTGTTAAGAAGAGTCACTATTTCGCTCCCTTTGCCATTCACAGCACAAATAGCACTCGCGTCTGCTCCCAGCAAGTACAGTGTATTGGACTGAAGAGGAGCTACTGTTCTTGTCAGTTTCCTAAGCAGAGTTGAACGAGATATGGCCCGTGTGTGTAGGAAGCACAGTTCTTTTGTTCTGAGCAAGCTCACTGTTTTGGTCCTATAGGAAACACAGAAGAGTAGAAGAGTGCTCTTTTCTCAAAAGCAGAGTGTGTTTTTGTAAGGTGAGCTAGCGTTTGTTCACCAGTCCTAAATGGAGTTGAATTACATGCAGTTTCTTGTCCTATGAGCATGAGGTTTTTTCTGGTAAGAAGAGCCAGTATTGTGCTCCTATTGCCATACACAGTGCAAACAACACTCGCTACTGTTCTTTGCAAGTACAGTGTATTGGACTGAAGAGGAGCTACTGTTCTTGTCAGTTTCCTAAGCAGAGTTGAACTAGATATGGCCCGTGTGTGTAGGAAGCACAGTTCTTTTGTTCTGAGCAAGCTCACTGTTCGGACCCCATAGGAAACACAGTAGAGTAGAAGAGTGCTCTTTTCTCAAAAGCAGAGTGTGTTTCTTGTAAGGCGAGCTAGCGTTTGTTTCCCAGTCCTAAATGGAATTGAATCACATGCAGTTTCTGATCTTAGGAGCAAGAGTTGTTTTCTGTTAAGAAGAGTCACTATTGCGCTCCCATTGTCATACACACGGCAAATAGCACTTGTGTCTGTTCCCAGCTTGTACAGTGTATTGGACTGAAGAGGAGCTACTGTTCTTTTCAGTTTCCTAAGCAGAGTTGAACTAGATGTGGCCCGTGTGTGTAGAAAGCACAGTTCTTTTGTTCTGAGCAAGCTCACTGTTTTGGCCTTATAGGAAACACAGTAGAGTAGAAGAGTGCTCTTTTCTCAAAAGCAGAGTGTGTTTCTTGTAAGGCGAGCTAGCATTTGTTTCCCAGTCCTAAATGTAGTTGAATCACATGCAGTTTCTGGTCCTACAAGTAAGAGTTGTTTTCTAGTAAGAAGAGTCCCTATTGTGCTCCCATTGCCATACACAGGGAAAATAGGACTCGCGTCTGTTCCCAGGATGTACAGTGTATTGGACTGAAGAGGATCTACTGTTCTTGTCAGTTTCCTAAGCAAAGTTGAACTAGATATGGGCCGTGTGTGTTAGAAGTACACTTCTTTTGTTCTGAGCATCCTCACTCTTCTGGCCCTATAGGAAACACAGTAGAGGAGAAGAGTGCTCTTTTCTCAAAAGCAGAATGTGTTTCTTGTAAGGCGAGCTAGCGTTGGTTTCCCAGTCCTAAATGGAGTTCAATCACATGCAGTTTCTGGTCCTATGAGCAAGAGTTGTTTTCTGGTAAGAAGAGTCACTATTGCGCTCCCATTGACATACACAGGGCAAATAGCACTGACATCTGTTCCCAGCAAGTACAGTGTATTTGACTGAAGAGCATCTACTGTTATTGTCAGTTTCCTAAGCAGTGTTGAACTAGATATGTCCCGTGTGTGTAGGAAGCACATTTCTTTTGTTCTGAGCAAGCTCACTGTTCGGACCCCATAGGAAACACAGTAGAGTAGAAGAGTGCTCTTTTCTCAAAAGCAGAATGTGTTTCTTGTAAGGTGAGCTAGCGTTTGTTTCCCAGTCCTAAATGGAGTTCAATCACATGCAGTTTCTGGTCCTACGAGCAAGAGTTGTTTTATGGTAAGTAGAGTCACTATTGCGCTCCCATGGTCATACACAGGGCAAATAGCACTGGCGTCTGTTCCCAGCATGTAAAGTGTATTGGACTGAAGAGGAGCTACTGCTCTTGTCAGTTTCCTAAGCAGAGTTGAACTAGATATGGCCTGTGTGTGTAGGAAGCACAGTTCTTTGTTCTGAGCAAGCTCACTGTTCGGACCCCATAGAAAACACAGTAGAATAGAAGAGTGCTCTTTACTCAAAAGAAGAGTTGTTTCTTGTAATGCTAGCTAGTGTTTGTTTCCCAGTCCTAAATGGAGTTGAATCACATGCAGTTTCTGGTCCTACGATCAAGAGTTTTTTCTGGTAAGAAGAGTCACTATTGCCCTCACATTGTCATACACAGGGCAAATAGCACTGGCGTCTGTTCCCAGCATGTACAGTGTATTGGACTGAAGATGATCTACTGTTCTTGTCAGTTTCCTAAGCAGAGTTGAACTAGATATGGCCCGTATGTGTAGGAAGCACAGTTCTTTTGTTCTGAGCAAGCTCACTGTTCTGGTCCTATAGGAAACACAGAAGAGTAGAGGAGTGCTCTTTCCTCAAAAGCAAAGTGTGTTTCTTGTAAGGTGAGCTAGCGTTTGTTTCCCAGTCCTAAATGGAGTGGAATCACATGCAGTTTCTGGTCCTACGAGCAAGGGATGTTTTCTGGTAAGGAAACTCACTATTGTGCTCCCTCTGCCATAAACAGTGCAAATAGCACTCGCGTCTGTTCCCAGCAAGTACAGTGTATTGGACTGAAGAGGAGCTACTGTTCTTGTCAGTTTCCTAAGCAGAGTTGAACTAGATATGGCCCGTGTGTGTAGGAAGCACAGTTCTTTTGTTCTGAGCAAGCTCACTGTTCTGGCCCTATAGGAAACAAAGAAGAGTAGAAGAGTGCTCTTTTCTCAGAAGCAGAGTGTGTTTCTTGTAAGGCAAGCTAGTGTTTGATTCCCAGTCCCAAACGGAGTTGAATCACATGAAGTTTCTGGTCCTACGAGCAAGAGTTGTTGTCTGGTTAGAAGAGTCACTATTGTGCTACCATTGTCATACACAGTGCAAATAGCACTCTCGTCTGTTCCAAGCAAGTACAGTGTATTGGACAGAAGAGGAGCTACTGTTCTTCTCAGTTTCCTAAGCAGAGTTGAACTAGATATAGCCCGTGTGTGTAGGAAGCACAATTCTTTTGTTTTGAGCAAGCTCACTCTTCTGGCCCTATAGGAAACACAGTAGAGTAGAAGAGTGCTCTTTTCTCAAAAGCAGAGTGTGTTTCTTGTAAGGCGAGCTAGAGTTTGTTTCCCAGTCCTAAATCGAGTTGAATCACATGCAGTTTCTGGTCCTATGAGCAAGAGTTGTTTTTGCTAAGAAGTGTCACTATTGCGCTCCCTCTGTCATTCACAGTGCAAATAGCACTGGCGTCTGTTCCCAGCAAGTACAGTGTATTGACTGAAGAGGATCTACTGTTCTTGTCAGTTTCCTAAGCAGAGTTGAACTAGATATGGCCCGTGTGTAGGAAGCACGGTTCTTTTGTTCTGAGCAAGCTCACTGTTCGGACTCTATAGGAAACACAGTAGAGTAGAAGTGTGACCTTTTCTCAAAGCAGAGCGTGTTTCTTGTAAGGCGAGCTTGCGTTTGTTTCCCAGTCCTAAGTGGATTTGAATAACATGCAGTTTCTGGTCCTATGAGCAAGAGTTGTTTTCTGGTAAGAAGAGTCACTATTGTGCTCCCATTGCTGTGCACAGTGCAAATAGCCCTCGCGTCTATTCCCAGCAAGTACAGTGTATTGGACTGAAGAGGAGCTACTGTTCTTGTCAGTTTCCTAAGCAGAGTTGAACTAGGTATGGCCATGTGTGTAGGAAGCACAGTTCTTTTGTTCTCAGCAATCTCAATGTTCTGGCACTATAGGAAAAACAGTAGAGTAGAAGAGTGCTCTTTTCTCAAAAGCAGAGTGTGTTTCTTGTAAGGCTAGCTAGCGTTTGTTTCCCAGTCCTAAATGGAGTTGAATCCCATGCAGTTTCTGGTCCTACGAGCAAGAGTTGTTTTCTGGTAAGAAGAGTCACTATTGGGCTTCCATTGTCATACACAGGGCAAATAGCACTGGCGTCTGTTCCCAGCATGTACAGTGTATTAGACTGAAGAGGATCTACTGTTCTTGTCAGGTTCCTAAGCAGAGTTGAACTAGATATGACCCGTGTGTGTAGGAACCACAGTTCTTTTTTTCTGAGCAAGCTCTCTGTTTTGGCCCTACAGGAAACATTGTAGAATAAAAGAGTGCTCTTTTCTCAAAAGCAGAGTGTGTTTCTTTTAAGGTGAACTAGCGTTTGTTTCCCAGTGCTAAATGGAGTTGAATCCCATGCAGTTTCTGGTCCTATGAGCAAGAGTTGTTTTATGGTAAGAAGAGTCACTATTGTGCTCCCATATTCATACACAGTGCAAATAGCACTGGCATCTGTTCCCAGCAAGTACAGTGTATTGGACTGAAGAGGATCTACTGTTCCTGTCAGTTTCCTAAGCAGAGTTGAACTAGATATGGCCCGTGTGTAGGAAGCACAGTTCTTTTGTTCTGAGCAAGCTCACTGTTCAGACCCCATAGAAAACACAGTAGAGTAGATGTGTGCCCTATTCTCAAAAGCAGAGCGTGTTTCTTGTAAGGCGAGCTAGCGTTTGTTTCCCATCCCTAAGTGGATTGAATCAAATGTAGTTTCAGGTCCTAAGAGCAAGAGTTGTTTAATGGTAAGAAGAGTCACTATTGTGCAACCATTGCGGTACACAGTGCAAATAGCACTCGCGTCTTTTCCCAGCAAGTACAGTGTATTGGACTGAAGAGGATCTACTGTTCTCGTCAGTATCCTAAGCAGAGTTGAACTAGATATGGCCCGTGTGTGTAAGAAGCACAGTTTTTTGTTCTGAGCAAGCTCACTGTTCTGGTCCTATAGGAAACACAGTAGATTAGAAGAGTGCTCTTTTCTCAAAAGCATAGTGTGTTTCTTGTAAGGCGAGCTAGCGTTTGTTTCCCAGTCCTAAATGGAGTTGAATCACATGCAGTTTCTGGTCCTATGAGCAAAAGTTTTTTTGTGGTATGAAGAGTTACAATTGTGCTCCCATTGCCATACACAGTGCAAATAGTACTCGCGTCTGTTCCCAGCAAGTACAGTGTATTGGACTGAAGAGGATCTACTGTTCTTGTCAGTTTCCTAAGCAGAGTTGAACTAGATATGGCACGTGTGTGTAGGAAGCACAGTTCTTTTGTTCTGAGCAAGCTCACTGTTCTGGCCCTATAGGAAACACAGTAGAGTAGAAGAGGGCTCTTTTCTCAAAAGCAGAAAGTGTTTCTTGTAAGGCGAGCTAGTGTTTGTTTCCCAGTTCTAAATGGAGTTGAATCACATGCAGTTTCTGGTCCTACGAGCAAGAGTTGTTTTCTGGTAAGAAGAGTCACTATTGCGCTCCCATTGCCATACACAGTGCAAATCGCACTGGCGTTTGTTCCCAGCATGTACAATGTATTGGACTGAAGATGATCTACTGTTCTTGTCAGTTTATTAAGCAGAATTGAACGAGATATGGCCCGTGTGTGTAGGAAGCACAGTTCTTTTGTTCTGAGCAAGCTCACTGTTCTGGCGCTATAGGAAACACAGTAGAGTAGAAGAGTTCTGTTTTCTCAAAAGCAGAGTGTGTTTCTTGTAAGGCGAGCTAGCATTTGATTCCAAGTCCTAAATGGAGTTGAATCACATGCAGTTTCTGGTCCTACACGCAAGAGTTGTTTTCTGGAAAGAAAGGTCACTATTGCGCTCCCATTGCCATACACAGTTCAAATAGCACTCGCATCTGTTTCCAGCAAGTACAGTGTATTGGACTGAAGAGGAGCTACTGTTCTTGTCAGTTTCCTAAGCAGAGTTAAACTATATATGGCCCGTGTGTGTAGGAAGCACAGTTCTTTTTTTCTGAGCAAGCTCACTGTTCTGGCCATATAGGAAACACAGTAGAGTAGAAGAGTGCTCTTTTCTCAAAAACAGAGTGTGTTTCTTGTAAGGCGAGCTAGCGTTTGTTTCCCAGTCCTAAATGGGAGTTGAATCACATGCATTTTCTGGCCCTACGAGCAAGAGTTGTTTTCTGGTAATAAGAGTCACTATTGCGCTCCCACTGTCATACACAGTGCAAATAGCACTGGCGTCTGTTCCCAGCATGTACAGTGCATTGGACTGAAGAGGAGCTACTGTTCTTGTCAGTTTCCTAAACAGAGTTGAACTAGATATAGCCGGTGTGTGTAGGAAGCACAGTCCTTTTGTTCTGAGCTAGTTCACTGTTCGGACCCCATAGGCAACACAGTGGAGTAGAAGAGTGCTCTTTTCTCAAAAGCAGAGTGTGTTTCTTGGAAGGCGAGCTAGCGTTTGTTTTCCAGTCCTAAATGGAGTTGAATCACATGCAGTTTCTGGTCCTACGAGCAAGAGTTGTTTTCTGGTAAGAAGAGTCACTATTGCGCTCCCATTGCCTTACATAGTGCAAATTGCACTGGCGTCTGTTCCCAGCATGTACAGTGTATTGCACTGAAGGGGATCTACTGTTCTTGTCAGTTTCCTAAGCAGAGTTGAACTACATATAGCCCGTGTGTGTAGGAAGCACAGTTCTTTTGTTCTGAGCTAGCTCACTGTTCGGACCCCATAGGAAAAACAGTATAGTAGAAGAGTTCTCTTTTCTCAAAAGCAGAGTGTGTTTCTTGTAAGGCAAGCTAGTGTTTGTTTCCCAGTCCTAAATGGAGTTGAATCACATGCAGTTTCTGGTCCTACGAGCAAGAGTTGTTTTCTGGTAAGAAGAGTCACTATTGCGCTCCCATTGTCATACACAGAGCAAATAGCACTGGCGTCTGTTCAGAGCATGTACAGTGTATTGGACTTAAGAGGATCTACTGTTCTTGTCAGATTCCTAAGCAGAGGTGAACTAGATATTGCCCTTGTGTGTAGGAAGCACAGTTCTTTTGTTCTGAGAAAGCTCAATGTTCTGGCCCTATAGAAAACACATTAGAGTAGAATACTGCTCTTTTCTCAAAAGCAGAGTGTGTTTCTTGTAAGGCAAGCTAGCGTTTGTTTCCCAGTCCTAAATGTAGTTGAATCCCATGCAGTATTTCATCCTATGAGCAAGAGTTGTTTTCTGGTAAGAAGAGTCACTATTGCGCTCCCATTGCCATACACAGTGCAAAGAGCACTTCGTCTGTTCCCAGGAAGTAATGTGCATTTTACTGAACAGGAGCAACTGTTCTTGTCAGTTTAATAAGCAGAGTTGAACTAGATATGGCCCCTGTGTGTAGGAAGCACAGTTCTTTTGTTCTGAGCAAGCTCACTGTTCGGACCTCATAGGAAACACGTTAGAGTAGAAGAGTGCTCTTTTCTAAAAAGCAGAGTTTGTTTCTTGTAAGGCGAGCTAGCGTTTGTTTCCCAGTCCTAAATGGAGTTGAATCACATGCAGTTTCTGGTCCTATGAGCAATAGTTGTTTTCTGGTAAGAAGAGTCACTATTGTGCTCCCATTGTCATACAAAAAGCAAATAGCACTGGCGTCTGTTCCCAGCATGTACAGTGTATTGGACTGAAGAGAATCTCCTGTTCTTGTCAGTTTCCTAAGCAGAATTGAACTAGATATGGCCGTGTGTGTAGGAAGCACAGTTCTTTTGTTCTGAGCAAGTGCACTGTTCTGGCCCTATAGGAAACACAGTAGAGTAGAAGAGTGCTCTTTTCTCAAAAGCAGAGTGTGTTTCTCTTAAGGCGAGCTAGCGTTTGTTTTCCAGTCCTAAATGGAGTTGAATCACATGCAGTTGTTGGACCCACGAGCAAGAGTTGTTTTCTGGTAAGGAAAGTCACTATTGTGCTCCCATTGCCATGCACAGTGCAAAGAGCACTCGCGTCTGATCTCAGCAAGTACAGTGTATTGTACTGAAGAGGAGGTATTGTTCTTTTCATTTTCCTAAGCAGAGTTGAACTAGATATGGACCATGTGTGTAGGAAGCACAGTTCTTTTGTTCTGAGCAAGCTCACTGTTTGGACCACATAGAAAACACAGTAGAGTAGAAGAGTGCTCTTTTCTCACAAGTAGAGTGTGTTTCTTGTAAGGCGAGCTAGCGTTTGTTTCCCAGTCCTAAATGTAGTTGAATCCCATGCAGTTTTTGGTCCCACGAGCAAGAGTTGTTTTCTGGTAAAGAAAGCCACTATTGCGCTCCCATTGCCATACACAGTGCAAATAGCACTCGCGTCTGTTCGCAGCAAGTAATGTGTATTGGACTGAAGAGGAGCTACTGTTCTTGACAGATTCCTAAGCAGAGTTGAACTAGATATGGCCCGTGTGTGCAGGAACCACAGTTCGTTTGTTCTGAGCAAGCTCACTGTTTTGGCCCTATAGGAAACACAGTAGAGTAGAAGAGTGCTCTTTTCTCAAAAGCAGAGTGTGTTTCTTGTAAGGCGAGCTAGCGTTTGTTTCCCAGTCCTAAATGGAGTTGAATCACATGCAGTTTTTGGTCCCACGAGCAAGAGTTGTTTTCTGGTAAAGAAAGCCACTATTGTGCTCCCATTTCCATACACAGGGCAAATAGCACTCGCGTCTGTTCCCAGCAAGTGAAGTGTATTGGAATGAAGAGGAGCTGCTGTTCTTGTCAGTTTCCTAAGCAGAGTTGAACTAGATATGGCCCTTGTATGTAGGAAGCACAGTTCTTTTGTTCTGAGCAAGCTCACTGTTCGGACCCCATAGGAAACACAGTAGAGTAGAGGAGTGCCCTTTTCTCAAAAGCAGAGTGTGTTTCTTGTAAGGCTCCTCGCATTTGTTTCCCAGTCCTAAATGTAGTTGAATCCCATGCAGTTTCTGCTCCTACGAGCAAGAGTTGTTTTCTGGTAAGAAGAGTCACTATTGTGCTCCCTTTGTCATACACAGGGCAAATAGCACTGGCGTCTGTTCCCAGTATGTACAGTGTATTGGACTGAAGAGGATCTCCTGTTCTTGTCAGTTTCCTAAGCAGAGTTGAACTAGATATGGCCGTGTGTGTAGGAAGCACAGTTCTTTTGTTCTGAGCAAGCTCACTGTTCTGGCCATATAGGAAACACATTAGAGTAGAATAGTGCTCTTTTCTCAAAAGCAGAGTGTGTTCTTGTAAGGCGAGCTAGCGTTTGTTTCCCAGTCCTAAATGGAGTTCAATGCCATGCAGTTTCTGGTCCTACGAGCAAGAGTTGTTTTCTTGTATCAAGAGTCACTATTGTGCTCCCATTGTCATACACAGGGCAAATAGCACTGGCGTCTGTTCCCAGCATGTACAGTGTATTGGACGGAAGAGGATCTACTGTTCTTGTCAGTTTCCTAAGCAGAATTGAGCTAGCTATGGCCGTGTGTGTAGGAAGTACAGTTCTTTTCTTCTGAGCAAGCTCACTGTTCGGACCCAATAGGAAACACCGCAGAGTAGAAGAGTGCCCTTTTCTCAAAAGCATAGTGTGTTTCTTGTAAGGTAAGCTAGCGTTTGTTTCCCTGTCCTAAATGGATTTGAATCACACGCAGTTTCTGGTCCAACGAGCAAGAGTTGTTTTCTGGTAAGAAGAGTCACTATTGCGCTCCTATTGTCATACACAGGGCAAATAGCACTGGCGTCTGTTCCCAGCATGTACAGTGTATTGGACTGAAGAGGATCTACTGTTCTTGTCAGTTTCCTAAGCAGTGTAAATAGATATGGCCCGTGTGTGTAGGAAGCACAGTTCTTTTGTTCTGAGCATGCTCACTGTTCTGGCCTTATAGGAAACACAGTAGAGTAGAAGAGTGATCGTTTCCCAAAAGCAGAGTGTGTTTCTTGTAAGGCGAGCTACCTTTTGTTTCCCAGTCCTAAATGGAGTTGAATCACATGCCGTTTTTGGTCCTACAAGCAAGAGATGTTTTCTGATAAGGAAAGTCACTATTGTGCTCCCATTGCCACACACAGTGCAAATAGCACTCACGTCTTTTCCCAGCCAGTACAGTGTATTGGACTGAAGAGGAGCTACTGTTCTTGTCAGTTTCCTAAGCAGTGTTGAACTAGATATAGCCCGTGTGTGTAGGAAGCACAGTTCTTTTTTTCTGAGCAAGCTCACTTTTCGGACTCCATAGGAAACACATTAGAGTAGAAGAGTGCTCTTTTCTAAAAAGCAGAGTGTGTTTCTTGTAAGGAGAGCTTGCGTTTGTTTCCCAGTCCTAAATGGAGTTGAATCACATGCAGTTTCTGGTCCGACGAGCAAGAGCTGTTTTCTGGTAAGAAGAGTCACTATTGTGCTCCCTTTGTCATACACAGTGCAAATAGCACTGTGGTCTGTTCCCAGCATGTACAGTGTATTGGACTGAAGGGGATCTACTGTTCTTGTCAGTTTCCTAAACAGAATTGAACTAGATATGGCCGTGTGTGTAGGAAGCACAGTTTTTTTTGTTCCGAGCAAGCTCACTGTTTTGGCCCTATAGAAAACACATCAGAGTAGAAGAGTGTTCTTTTCTCAAAAGTAGAGTGTGTTTCTTGTAAGGCAAGCTAGCGTTTGTTTCCCAGTCCTAAATGGCGTTGAATCACATGCAGTTTCTGGTCCTACGAGCAAGAGTTGTTTTCTGGTAAGAAGAGTCACTCTTGCACTCCCATTGCCATACACAGTGCAAATAGCACTGGCGTCTGTTCCCAGCATGTACAGTGTATTGCACTGAAGAGGATCAACTGTTCTTGTCAGTTTCCTAAGCAGAGTTGAACTAGATATAGCCCGTGTGTGTAGGAAGCACAGCTCTTTTGTTCTGAGCAAGCTGACTGTTCGGACCCCATAGGAAACACAGTAGAGTAGAAGAGTGCTCTTTTCTCAAAAGCAGAGTGTGTTTCTTGTAAGGCGAGCTACCTTTTGTTTCCCAGTCCTAAATGGAGTTGAATCACATGCAGTTTCTGGTCCTACGAGCAAGAGTTGTTTTCTGGTAAGAAGAGTCACTATTGTGCTCCCATTGTCATACACAGGGCAAATAGCACTGGCGTCTGTTCCCAGCATGTACACTGTATTGGACTGAAGAGGATCTACTGTTCTTGTCATTTTCCTAAGCTGAGTTGAACTAGATATGGCCATGTGTGTAGGAAGCACAGTTCTTTTGTTCTGAGCAAGCTCACTGTTCTGGCCATATAGGAAACACATTAGAGTAGAATAGTGCTCTTTTCTCAAAAGCAGAGTGTGTTTTTTTAAGGCTAGCTATTGTTTGTTTCCCAGTCCTAAATGGAGTTGAATCCCATGCAGTTTCTGGTCTTACGAGCAAGAGTTGTTTTCTGGTATCAAGAGTCACTATTGTGCTCCCATTGTCATACACAGGGCAAATAGCACTGGCCTCTGTTCCCAGCATGTACAGTGTATTGGATGGAAGAGGATCTACTGTTCTTGTCAGTTTCCTAAGCAGAATTGAACTAGCTATGGCCGTGTGTGTAGGAAGCACATTTCTTTTCTTCTGAGCAAGCTCACTGTTCGGACCCCATAGGAAATACAGTAGAGTGGAAGAGTGCCCTTTTATCAAAAGCAGAGTGTGTTTCTTGTAAGGCGAGCTAGCGTTTGTTTCTCAGTCCTAAATGGAGTTGAATCACATGCAGTTTCTGGTCCTACGAGCAAGAGTTGTTTTCTGGTAAGAAGAGTCACTAGTGCGCTCCCATTGTCATACACAGGGCATATAGCACTGGCATTTGTTCCCACCATGTACAGTGTATTGGACTTAAGAGGATCTACTGCTCTTGTCAGTTTCCTAAACAGAATTGAACTAGATATGGCCGTGTGTGTAGGAAGCACAGTTTTTTTGTTCTGAGCCAGCTCACTCTTTTGGCGCTATAGGAAACACAGAAGAGTAGAACAGTGTTCTTTTCTCAAAAGTAGAGTGTGTTTCTTGTAAGGTGAGCTAGCGTTTGTTTTCCAGTCCTAAATGGAGTTGAATCACATGCAGTTGTTTGTCCCATGAGTAAGAGTTGTTTTCTGGTAAGGAAAGTCACTATTGTGCTCCCATTGCCATACACAGTGCAAATAGCACTCGCGTCTGTTCCAAGCAAGTACAGTGTATTGGACTGAAGTGGAGCTACTGTTCTTGTCAGTTTCCTAAGCAGAGTTAAACTATTTATGGCCCGTGTGTGTAGGAAGCACATTTCTTTTGTTCTGAGCAAGCACACTGTTCGGACCACATAGGAAACACAGTAGAGTAGAAGAGTGCTCTTTTCTCAAAAGCAGAGTGTGTTGCTTGTAAGGCGAGCTAGCGTTTGTTTCCCATTCCTAAATGGGAGTTGAATCACATGCATTTACTGGTCCTTCGAGCAAGAGTTGCTTTCTGGGAAGAAGTGTCACTATTGTGCTCACACTGTCATACACAGGGCAAATAGCACTGGCATCTGTTCCCAGCATGTACAGTGTATTGGACTGAATAGGAGCTACTGTTCTTGTCAGTTTCCTAAGCAGAGTTGAACTAGATATGGCCTTGTGTGTAGGAAGCACAGTTCTTTTGTTCTGAGCAAGCTCACTCTTCGGAACCCATAGGAAAAACAGTAGAGTAGAAGAGTGCTCTTTTCTCAAAAGCAGAGTGTGTTTCTTGGAAGGCGAGCTAGCGTTTGTTTTCCAGTCCTAAATGGAGTTGAATCACATGCAGTTTCTGGTCCTAGGAGCAAGAGTTGTTTTCTGGTAAGAAGAGTCACTATTGCGCTCCCATTGTCATACACAGGGCAAATAGCACTGGCGTCTGTTCAGAGCATGTACAGTGTATTGGACTTAAGAGGATCTACTGTTCTTGTCAGTTTCCTAAGCAGAGTTGAACTAGATATGGCCGTGTGTGTATGAAGCACAGTTCTTTTGTTCTGAGCAAGCTCACTATTTTGGCCCTATATGAAACACAGTAGAGTAGAAGAGTGTTCTTTTCTCAAAAGCAGAGTGTGTTTCTTGTAAGGCGAGGTAGTGTTTGTTTCCCAGTCATAAATGGAGTTGAATCACATTCAGTTTTTGGTCCCACGAGCAAGAGTTGTTTTCTGGTAAGAAAAGTAACTATTGTGCTCCCTTTCTCATACACAGTGCAAATAGCACACACGACTTTTCCCAGCAAGTACAGTGTATTGGACTGAAGAGGAGCTACTGTTCTTGTCAGATTCCTAAGCACAGTTGAACTAGATATTGCCCGTGTGTGTAGGAAGCACAGTTCTTTTGTTCTGAGCAAGCTCATTGTTCTGGCCCTATAGGAAACACATTAGAGTAGAATACTGCTCTTTTCTCAAAAGCAGAGTGTGTTTCTTGTAAGGCAAGCTAGCGTTTGTTTCCCAGTCCTAAATGGAGTTGAATCACATGCAGTTTCTGTTCCTACGAGCAAGAGTTGTTTTCTGGTAAGAAGAGTCACTCTTGTGCTCCCATTGCCATACACAGTGCAAATAGCACTGGCGTCTGTTCCCAGCATGTACAGTGTATTGCACTGAAGAGGATCTACTGTTTATGTCAGTTTCCTAAGCAGAGTTGAACTAGACATAGCCCGTGTGTGTAGGAAGCACAGTTCTTTTGTTCTGAGCAAGCTGACTGTTCGGACACCATAGGAAACACAGTAGAGTAGGAGAGTGCTCTTTTCTCAAAAGCAGAGTGTGTTTCTTGTAAGGCGAGCTAGGGTTTGTTTTCCAGTCCTAAATGGAGTTGAATCACATGCAGTTTCTGGTCCTACGAGCAAGAGTTGTTTTCTGGTAAGAAGAGTCACTATTTCACTCCCATTGTCATACACAGGGCAAATAGCACTGGCGTCTGCTCCCAGCAAGTACAGTGTATTGGACTGAAGAGGAGCTACTGTTCTTGTCAGTTTCATGAGCAGAGTTGAACTAGATATAGCCCGTGTGTATAGGAAGCACACTTCTTTTGTTCTGAGCAAGCTCACTGTTCTGGCCCTATAGGAAACACAGTAGAGTAGAAGAGTGCTCTTTTCTCAAAAGCAGAGTGTGTTGCTTGTAAGGCGAGCTAGCGTTTGTTTTCCAGTCCTAAATTTAGTTGAATCCCATGCAATATTTCATCCTATGAGCAAGAGTTGTTTTCTGGTTAGAAGAATCACTATTGCGCTCCCATTGCCATACTCAGTGCAAATAGCACTCGCGTCTGTTCCCAGGAAGTAATGTGCATTTGACTGAACAGGAGCTACTGTTCTTGTCAGTTTAATAAGCAGAGTTGAACTAGATATGGCCCCTGTGTGTAGGAAGCACAGTTCTGTTGTTCTGAGCAAGCTCACTGTCCGGACCCCATAGGAAACACGTTAGAGTAGAAGAGTGCTCTTTTCTAAAAGGCAGAGTTTGTTTCTTGTAAGGTGAGCTAGCGTTTGTTTCCCAGTCCTAAATGTAGTTGAATCACATGCAGTTTCTGGTCCTACGAGCAATAGTTGTTTTCTGGTAAGAAGAGTCACTATTGTGCTCCCATAGTCATGCAAAAAGCAAATAGCACTGTCGTCTGTTCCCAGCATGTACAGTGTATTAGACTGAAGAGAATCTACTGTTTTGTCAGTTTCCTAAGCAGAATTGAACTAGATATGGCCGTGTGTGTAGGAAGCACAGTTCTTTTGTTCTGAGCAAGCTCACTCTTCTGGCCCTATAGGAAACACAGTAGAGTAGAAGAGTGCTCTTTGCTCAAAAGCAGAGTGTGTTGCTTGTAAGGCGAGCTAGCGTTTGTTTTCCAGTCCTAAATGGAGTTGAATCACATGCAGTTGTTATTCCCTCGAGCAAGAGTTGTTTTCTGGTAAGGAAAGTCACTATTGTGCTCCCATTGTCATGCACAGTGCAAAGAGCACTCGCGTCTGATCTCAGCAAGTACAGTGTATTGTACTGAAGAGGAGGTATTGTTCTTGTCATTTTCCTAAGCAGAGTTGAACTAGATATGGACCGTGTGTGTAGGAAGCACAGTTCTTTTGTTCTGAGCAAGCTCACTGTTCGGACCCCATAGGAAACACAGTAGAGTATAAGAGTGCTCTTTTCTCACAAGCAGAGTGTGTTTCTTGTAAGGCGAGCTAGCGTTTGTTTCCCAGTCCTAAATGTAGTTGAATCCCATGCAGTTTTTGGTCCCACGAGCAAGAGTTGTTTTCTGGTAAAGAAAGCCACGATTGCGCTCCCATTGCCATAAACAGTGCAAATAGCACTCGCGTCTGTTCCCAGCAAGTACAGTGTATTGGACTGAAGAGGAGCTACTGTTCTTGTCAGTTTCCTAAGCTGAGTTGAACTAGATATGGCCCTTGTATGTAGGAAGCACAGTTCTTTTGTTCTGAGCAAGCTCACTGTTCGGACCCCATAGGAAACACAGTAGAGTAGAGGAGTGCCCTTTTCTCAAAAGCAGAGTGTGTTTCTTGTAAGGCGTGCTCGCATTTGTTTCCCAGTCCTAAATGTAGTTGAATCCCATGCAGTTTCTGCTCCTACGAGCAAGAGTTGTTTTCTGGTAAGAAGAGTCACTATTGTGCTCCCTTTGTCATACACAGGGCAAATAACACTGGCGTCTGTTCCCAGCATGTACAGTGTATTGGACTGAAGAGGATCTCCTGTTCTTGTCAGTTTCCTAAGCAGAGTTTATCTAGATATGGCCGTCTGTGTAGGAAGCACAGTTCTTTTGTTCTGATCAAGCTCACTGTTGTGGCCCAATAGGAAAAACAGTATAGTGGAAGAGTTCTCTTTTCTCAAAAGCAGAGTGTGTTTCTTGTAAGGCGAGCTAGTGTTTGTTTCCCAGTCCTAAATGGAGTTGAATCACAGGCAGTTTCTGGTCCTACGAGCAAGAGTTGTTTTCTAGTAAGAAGAGTCACTTTTGTGCTCCCATTGTCATACACAGCGCAAATAGCACTGGCGTCTGTTCCCAGCATGTACAGTGTATTGCACTGAAGAGGAGCTACTGTTCTTGTCAGTTTCCTAAGCAGAGTTGAACTAGATATAGCCCGTGTGTGTAGGAAGCACAGTCCTTTTGTTCTGAGCAAGCTCACTCTTTTGGCCCTATAGGAAACACAGCAGAGTAGAACAGTGTTCTTTTCTCAAAAGTAGAGTGTGTTGCTTGTAAGGCAAGCTAGCGTTTGTTTTCCAGTCCTAAATGGAGTTGAATCACATGCAGTTGTTTGTCCCACGAGTAAGAGTTGTTTTCTGGTAAGGAAAGTCACTATTGTGCTCCCATTGCCATACACAGTGCAAATAGCACTCGCGTCTGTTCCAAGCAAGTACAGTGTATTGGACTTAAGTGGAGCTACTATTCTTGTCAGTTTCCTAAGCAGAGTTAAACTATTTATGGCTCGTGTGTGTAGGAAGCACATTTCTTTTGTTCTGAGCAAGCTCACTGTTCGGACCACATAGGAAACACAGTAGAGTAGAAGAGTGCTCTTTTCTCAAAAGCAGAGTGTGTTGCTTGTAAGGCGAGCTAGCGTTTGTTTCCCATTCCTAAATGGGAGTTGAATCACATGCATTTACTGGTCCTTCGAGCAAGAGTTGCTTTCTGGGAAGAAGTGTCACTATTGTGCTCACACTGTCATACACAGGGCAAATAGCACTGGCACCTGTTCCCAGCATGTACAGTGTATTGGACTGAATAGGAGCTACTGTTCTTGTCAGTTTTCTAAGCAGAGTTGAACTAGATATGGCCGTGTGTGTAGGAAGCACAGTTCTTTTGTTCTGAGCAAGCTCACTCTTCGGAACCCATAGGAAAAACAGTACAGTAGAAGAGTGCTCTTTTCTCAAAAGCAGAGTGTGTTTCTTGTAATGCGAGCTAGCCTTTGTTTCCCAGTACTAAATGGGAGTTGAATCACATGCAGTTTCTGGTCCTACGAGAAAGAATTGTATTATGATAAGAAGAGTCAATATTGTGCTCCCACTGTAATACACAGGGCAAAAAGCACTCGCGTCTGTTCCCAGCAAGTACAGTGTATTGGAATGAAGAGGAGCTACTGTTCTTGTCAGTTTCCTAAGCAGAGTTGAACTAGATATAGCCCGTGTGTGTAGGAAGCTCAGTTCTTTTTTTCTGAGCAAGCTCACTGTTTTGGCCATATTGGAAAAACAGTAGAGTAGAAGAGTGCTCTTTTCTCAAAAGCAGAGTGTGTTTCTTGTAAGATGAGCTAGCATTTGTTTCCCAGTCCTAAATGGAGTTGAATCACATGCAGTTTTTGGTCCCACGAGAAGAGTTGTTTTCTGGTAAGGAAAGTCACTATTCGCTTTCTTTCTCATACACAGAGCAAATAGCACACGTGTCTTTTTCCAGCAAGTACAGTGTATTGGACTGAAGAGGAGCTACTGTTCTTGTCAGATTCCTAAGCACAGTTGAACTAGATATTGCCCGTGTGTGTAGGAAGCACAGTTCTTTTGTTCTGAGCAAGCTCAATGTTCAGGCCCTATAGGAAACACATTAGAGTAGAATACTGCGCTTTTCTCAAAAAAAGAGTGTGTTTCTTGTAAGGCAAGCTAGCGTTTGTTTCCCAGTCATAAATGGAGTTGAATCACATGCAGTTTCTGGTCCTACGAGCAAGAGTTGTTTTCTGGTAAGAAGAGTCACTCTTGCGCTCCCAATGCCATACACAGTGCAAATAGCACTGGCGTCTGTTCCCAGCATGTACAGTGTATTGCACTGAAGAGGATCTACTGTTCTTGTCAGTTTCCTAAGCAGAGTTGAACTAGATATAGCACGTGTGTAGGAAGCACAGTTCTTTTGTTCTGAGCAAGCTCACTGTTCGGACCCCATAGGAAACACAGTAGAGTATAAGAGTGCTCTTTTCTCACAAGCAGAGTGTGTTTCTTGTAAGGCGAGCTAGCGTTTGTTTCCCAGTCCTAAATGTAGTTGAATCCCATGCAGTTTTTGGTCCCACGAGCAAGAGCTGTTTTCTGTTAAAGAAAGCCACGATTGCGCTCCCATTGCCATAAACAGTGCAAATAGCTCTCGTGTCTGTTCCCAGCAAGTACAGTGTATTGGACTGAAGAGGAGCTACTGTTCTTGTCAGTTTCCTATGGTGAGTTGAACTAGATATGGCCCTTGTATGTAGGAAGCACAGTTCTTTTGTTCTGAGCAAGCTCACTGTTCGGACCCCATAGGAAACACAGTAGAGTAGAGGAGTGCCCTTTTCTCAAAAGCAGAGTGTGTTTCTTGTAAGGCGTGCTCGCATTTGTTTCCCAGTCCTAAATGTAGTTGAATCCCACGCAGTTTCTGCTCCTACGAGCAAGAGTTGTTTTCTGGTAAGAAGAGTCACTATTGTGCTCCCTTTGTCATACACAGGGCAAATAACACTGGCGTCTGTTCCCAGCATGTACAGTGTATTGGACTGAAGAGGATCTCCTGTTCTTGTCAGTTTCCTAAGCAGAGTTTATCTAGATATGGCCGTCTGTGTAGGAAGCACAGTTCTTTTGTTCTGATCAAGCTCACTGTTGTGGCCCAATAGGAAACACAGTAGAGTAGAAAGTGCTCTTTTCTCTAAAGCAGAGTGTGTTTCTTGTAAGGCGAGCTAGTGTTTGTTTCCCAGTCCTAAATGGAGTTGAATCACATGCAGTTTCTGGTCCTACGAGCAAGAGTTGTTTTCTGGTAAGAAGAGTCACTATTGCGCTCCCATTGTCATACACAGGGCTAATAGCACTGGCATCTGTTCCCAGCATGTACACTGTATTGGACTGAACAGGATCTACTGTTCTTGTCAGTTTCATAAGCAGAGTTGAACTAGATATGGCCGTGTATGTAGGAAGCACAGTTCTTTTGTTCTGAGCAAGCTCACTGTTCTGGCCATATAGGAAACACATTAGAGTAGAATAGTGCTCTTTTCTCAAAAGCAGAGTGTGTTCTTGTAAGGCGAGCTAGCGTTTGATTCCCAGTCCTAAATGGAGTTCAATGCCATGCAGTTTCTGGTCCTACGAGCAAGAGTTGTTTTCTTGTATCAAGAGTCACTATTGTGCTCCCATTGTCATACACAGGGAAAATAGCACTGGCGTCTGTTCCCAGCATGTACAGTGTATTGGACGGAAGAGGATCTACTGTTCTTGTCAGTTTCCTAAGCAGAATTGAGCTAGCTATGGCCGTGTGTGTAGGAAGTACAGTTCTTTTCTTCTGAGCAAGCTCACTGTTCGGACCCAATAGGAAACACCGCAGAGTAGAAGAGTGCCCTTTTCTCAAAAGCATAGTGTGTTTCTTGTAAGGTAAGCTAGCATTTGTTTCCCTGTCCTAAATGGATTTGAATCACACGCAGTTTCTGGTCCAACGAGCAAGAGTTGTTCTCTGGTAAGAAGAGTCACTATTGCGCTCCCATTGTCATACACAGGGCAAATAGCACTGGCGTCTGTTCCCAGCATGTACAGTGTATTGGACTGAAGAGGATCTACTGTTCTTGTCAGTTTCTAAGCAGTGTAAATAGATATGGCCCGTGTATGTAGGAAGCACAGTTCTTTTGTTCTGAGCATGCTCACTGTTCTGGCCTTATAGGAAACACAGTAGAGTAGAAGAGTGATCGTTTCCCAAAAGCAGTGTGTGTTTCTTGTAAGGCGAGCTAGCGTTTGTTTCCCAGTCCTAAATGGAGTTGAATCACATGCCGTTTTTGGTCCTACAAGCAAGAGATGTTTTCTGATAAGGAAAGTCACTATTGTGCTCCCATTGCCACACACAGTGCAAATAGCACTCACGTCTGTTCCCAGCCAGTACAGTGTATTGGACTGAAGAGGAGCTACTGTTCTTGTCAGTTTCCTAAGCAGAGTTGAACAAGATATAGCCCGTGTGTGTAGGAAGCACAGTTCTTTTTTTCTGAGCAAGCTCACTTTTCGGACTCCATAGGAATCACATTAGAGTAGAAGAGTGCTCTTTTCTAAAAAGCAGAGTGTGTTTCTTGTAAGGAGAGCTTGCGTTTGTTTCCCAGTCCTAAATGGAGTTGAATCACATGCAGTTTCTGGTCCGACGAGCAAGAGCTGTTTTCTGGTAAGAAGAGTCACTATTGTGCTCCCTTTGTCATACACAGTGCAAATAGCACTGTCGTCTGTTCCCAGCATGTACAGTGTATTGGACTGAAGGGGATCTACTGTTCTTGTCAGTTTCCTAAACAGAATTGAACTAGATATGGCCGTGTGTGTAGGAAGCACAGTTTTTTTTGTTCCGAGCAAGCTCACTGTTTTGGCCCTATAGAAAACACAGCAGAGTAGAAGAGTGTTCTTTTCTCAAAAGTAGAGTGTGTTTCTTGTAAGGCAAGCTAGCGTTTGTTTCCCAGTCCTAAATGGCGTTGAATCACATGCAGTTTCTGGTCCTACGAGCAAGAGTTGTTTTCTGGTAAGAAGAGTCACTCTTGCACTCCCATTGTCATACACAGGGCAAATAGCACTGGTGTCTGTTCCCAGCATGTACACTGTATTGGACTGAAGAGGATCTACTGTTCTTGTCATTTTCCTAAGCTGAGTTGAACTAGATATGGCCATGTGTGTAGGAAGCACAGTTCTTTTGTTCTGAGCAAGCTCACTGTTCTGGCCATATAGGAAACACATTAGAGTAGAATAGTGCTCTTTTCTCAAAAGCAGAGTGTGTTTTTTTAAGGCTAGCTATTGTTTGTTTCCCCGTCCTAAATGGAGTTGAATCCCATGCAGTTTCTGGTCCTACGAGCAAGAGTTGTTTTCTGGTATCAAGAGTCACTATTGTGCTCCCATTGTCATACACAGGGAAAATAGCACTGGCCTCTGTTCCCAGCATGTACAGTGTATTGGATGGAAGAGGATCTACTGTTCTTGTCAGTTTCCTAAGCAGAATTGAACTAGCTATGGCCGTGTGTGTAGGAAGCACATTTCTTTTCTTCTGAGCAAGCTCACTGTTCGGACCCCATAGGAAATACAGTAGAGTGGAAGAGTGCCCTTTTATCAAAAGCAGAGTGTGTTTCTTGTAAGGCGAGCTAGCGTTTGTTTCTCAGTCCTAAATGGAGTTGAATCACATGCAGTTTCTGGTCCTACGAGCAAGAGTTGTTTTCTGGTAAGAAGAGTCACTAGTGCGCTCCCATTGTCATACACAGGGCATATACCACTGGCATTTGTTCCCACCATGTACAGTGTATTGGACTTAAGAGGATCTACTGCTCTTGTCAGTTTCCTAAACAGAATTGAACTAGATATGGCCGTGTGTGTAGGAAGCACAGTTTTTTTGTTCTGAGCCAGCTCACTCTTTTGGCGCTATAGGAAACACAGAAGAGTAGAACAGTGTTCTTTTCTCAAAAGTAGAGTGTGTTTCTTGTAAGGAGAGCTAGCGTTTGTTTTCCAGTCCTAAATGGAGTTGAATCACATGCAGTTGTTTGTCCCACGAGTAGGAGTTGTTTTCTGGTAAGGAAAGTCACTATTGTGCTCCCATTGCCATACACAGTGCAAATAGCACTCGCGTCTGTTCCAAGCAAGTACAGTGTATTGGACTGAAGTGGAGCTACTGTTCTTGTCAGTTTCCTAACCAGAGTTAAACTATTTATGGCCCGTGTGTGTAGGAAGCACATTTCTTTTGTTCTGAGCAAGCTCACTGTTCGGACCACATAGGAAACACAGTAGAGTAGAAGAGTGCTCTTTTCTCAAAAGCAGAGTGTGTTGCTTGTAAGGCGAGCTAGCGTTTGTTTCCCATTCCTAAATGGGAGTTGAATCACATGCATTTACTGGTCCTTCGAGCAAGAGTTGCTTTCTGGGAAGAAGTGTCACTATTGTGCTCACACTGTCATACACAGGGCAAATAGCACTGGCATCTGTTCCCAGCATGTACAGTGTATTGGACTGAATAGGAGCTACTGTTCTTGTCAGTTTCCTAAGCAGAGTTGAACTAGATATGGCCGTGTGTGTAGGAAGCACAGTTCTTTTGTTCTGAGCAAGCTCACTCTTCGGAACCCATAGGAAAAACAGTAGAGTAGAAGAGTGCTCTTTTCTCAAAAGCAGAGTGTGTTTCTTGTAATGCGAGCTAGCCTTTGTTTTCCAGTCCTAAATGGAGTTGAATCACATGCAGTTTCTGGTCCTACGAGAAAGAATTGTATTATGATAAGAAGAGTCAATATTGTGCTCCCACTGTAATACACAGGGCAAAAAGCACTCGCGTCTGTTCCCAGCAAGTACAGTGTATTGGAATGAAGAGGAGCTACTGTTCTTGTCAGTTTCCTAAGCAGAGTTGAACTAGATATAGCCCGTGTGTGTAGGAAGCACAGTTTTTTTTTTCTGAGCAAGCTCACTGTTTTGGCCATATAGGAAACACAGTAGAGTAGAAGAGTGCTCTTTTCTCAAAAGCAGAGTGTGTTTTTTGTAATACGAGCTAGCATTTGTTTCCCAGTCCTAAATGGAGTTGAATCACATGCAGTTTTTGGTCCCACGAGAAGAGTTGTTTTCTGGTAAGGAAAGTCACTATTCGCTCCCTTTCTCATACACAGAGCAAATAGCACACGTGTCTTTTCCCAGCGAGTACAGTGTATTGGACTGAAGGGGATCTACTGTTCTTTTCAGTCTCCTAAGTAGAATTGAACTAGATATGGCCGTGTGTAGGAAGCACATTATTTTGTTCTGAGCAAGCTCACTGTTTTGGCCCTATAGGAAACACAGCAGAGTAGAAGAGTGTTCTTTTCTCAAAAGTAGAGTGTGTTTCTTGTAAGGCGAGCTAGCGTTTGTTTTCCAGTCCTAAATGGAGTTGAATCACATGCAATTGTTTGTCCCACGAGTAAGAGTTGTTTTCTGGTAAGGAAAGTCACTATTGTGCTCCCATTGCCACACAGTGCAAATAGCACTCCTGTCTGTTCCCAGCAAGTACAGTGTATTGGACTGAAGAGGAGCTACTGTTCTTGTCAGTTTCCTAAGCAGAGTTAAACTATATATGGCCCGTATGTGTAGGAAGCACAGTTCTTTTGTTCTGAGCAAGCGCACTGTTCGGACCCCATAGGAAACACAGTAGAGTAGAAGAGTGCTCTTTTCTCAAAAGCAGAGTGTGTTTCTTGTAAGGCGAGCTAATGTTTGTTTTCCAGTCCTAAATGGAGTTGAATCACATACAGTTTCTGGTCCTACGAGCAAGAGTTGTTTTCTGGTAAGAAGAGTCACTATTGCGCTCCCATTGTCATACACAGGGCAAATAGCACTGGCATCTTTTCCCAGCATGTACAGTGTATTCGACTGAAGAGGATCTACTGTTCTTGTCCCTTTCCTAAGCAGAATTGAACTAGATATGGCCGTGTGTGTATGAAGCACAGTTCTTTTGTTCTGAGCAAGCTCACTCTTTTGGCCCTATAGGAAACACAGTAGAGTAGAAGAGTGCTCTTTTCTCAAAAGCAGAATGTGTTTCTTGTATGGAGAGCTTACGTTTGTTTCCCAGTCCTAAATGGAGTTGAATCACATGCAGTTTTTGGTCCCACGAGCAAGAGTTGTTTTCTGGTAAGGAAAGTCACTATTCGCTCCCTTTCTCACACAGTGCAAATAGCACACGTGTTTTTTCCCTGCAAGTACAGTGTATTATACTGAAGAGGAGCTACTGTTCTTGTCAGATTCCTAAGCAGAGTTGAACTAGATATTGCCCGTGTGTGTAGGAAGCACAGTTCTTTTGTTCTGAGGAAGCTCAATGTTCTGGCCCTATAGGAAACACATTAGAGTAGAATACTGTGCTTTTCTCAAAAAAAGAGTGTGTTTCTTGTAAGGCAGCTAGCATTTGTTTCCCAGTCATAAATGGAGTTGAATCACATGCAGTTTCTGGTCCTACGAGCAAGAGTTGTTTTCTGGTATGAAGAGTCACTATTGCGCTCCCATTGTCATACACAGGGCAAATAGCACTGGCGTCTGTTCCCAGCATGTACACTGTATTGGACTGAAGAGGATCTACTGTTCTTGTCAGTTTCCTAAGCAGAGTTGAACTAGATATGGCCGTGTGTGTAGGAAGCACAGTTTTTTGTTCTGAGCAAGCTCACTGTTCTGGCCATATAGGAAACACATTAGAGTAGAATAGTGCTCTTTTCTCAAAAGCAGAGTGTGTTTCTTGTAAGGAGAGCTAGCGTTTGTTTTCCAGTCCTAAATGGAGTTGAATCCCATGCAGTTTCTGGTCCTACGAGCAATAGTTGTTTTCTGGTATCAAGAGTCACTATTGTGCTCCCATTGTCATACACAGGGCAAAGAGCACTGGCGTCTGTTCCCAGCATGTACAGTGTATTGGACGGAAGAGGATCTACTGTTCTTGTCAGATTCCTAAGCAGAGTTGAACTAGATATGGCCCGTGTGTGTAGGAAGCACAGTTCTTTTGTTCTGAGCAAGCTCACTTTTCGGACCCCATAGGAAACACATTAGAGTAGAAGAGTGCTCTTTTCTAAAAAGCAGAGTGTGTTTCTTGTAAGGAGAGCTTGCGTTTGTTTCCCAGTCCTAAATTTAGTTGAATCACATGCAGTTTCTGGTCCTACGAGCAAGAGCTGTTTTCTGGTAAGAAGAGTCACTATTGTGCTCCCATTGTCATACACAGTGCAAATAGCACTGGCGTCTGGTCCCAGCATGTACAGTGTATTGGACTGAAGGGGATCTACTGTTCTTGTCAGTTTCCTAAGCAGAATTGAACAAGATATGGGCGTGTGTGTAGGAAGCACATTATTTTGTTCTGAGCAAGCTCACTGTTTTGGCCCTATAGGAAAAACAGCGGAGTAGAAGAGTGTTCTTTTCTCAAAAGTAGAGTGTGTTTCTTGTAAGGCGAACTAGCGTTTGTTTTCCAGTCCTAAATGGAGTTGAATCACATGCAATTGTTTGTCCCACGAGTAAGAATTGTTTTCTGGTAAGGAAAGTCACTATTGTGCTCCCATTGCCACACAGTGCAAATGGCACTCCCGTCTGTTCCCAGCAAGTACAGTGTATTGGACTGAAGAGGAGCTACTGTTCTTGTCAGTTTCCTAAGCAGACTTAAACTATATATCGCCCGTGTGTGTACGAAGCACAGTTCTTTTGTTCTAAGCAAGCTCACTGTTCGGACCCCATAGGAAACACAGTAGAGTAGAAGAGTGCTCTTTTCTCAAAAGCAGAGTGTGTTTCTTGTAATGCGAGCTAGCGTTTGTTTCCCTGTCCTAAATGGGAGTTGAATCACATGCAGTTTCTGGTCCTACGAGCAAGAATTGTTTACTGGTAAGAAGAGTCACTATTGTGCTCCCATTGTCATACACAGGGCAAATAGCACTGGCGTCTGTTCCCAGCATGTACAGTGTATTGGACTGAAAAGGAGCTACTGCTCTAGTCAGGTTGCTAAGCAGAGTTGAACTAGATATGGCCCCTGTGTGTGGGAAGCACAGTTCTTTTGTTCTCAGCAAGCTCACTGTTCAGACCCCATAAAAAACACAGTAGAGTGGAAGAGTGCCCTTTTATCAAAAGCAGAGTGTGTTTCTTGTAAGGCGAGCTAGCGTTTGTTTCTCAGTCCTAAATGGAGTTGAATCACATGCAGTTTCTGGTCCTACGAGCAAGAGTTGTTTTCTGGTAAGAAGAGTCACTAGTGCGCTCCCATTGTCATACACAGGGCATATAGCACTGGCATTTGTTCCCACCATGTACAGTGTATTGGACTTAAGAGGATCTACTGCTCTTGTCAGTTTCCTAAACAGAATTGAACTAGATATGGCCGTGTGTGTAGGAAGCACAGTTTTTTTGTTCTGAGCCAGCTCACTCTTTTGGTGCTATAGGAAACACAGAAGAGTAGAACAGTGTTCTTTTCTCAAAAGTAGAGTGTGTTTCTTGTAAGGTGAGCTAGCGTTTGTTTTCCAGTCCTAAATGGAGTTGAATCACATGCAGTTGTTTGTCCCATGAGTAAGAGTTGTTTTCTGGTAAGGAAAGTCACTATTGTGCTCCCATTGCCATACACAGTGCAAATAGCACTCGCGTCTGTTCCAAGCAAGTACAGTGTATTGGACTGAAGTGGAGCTACTGTTCTTGTCAGTTTCCTAAGCAGAGTTAAACTATTTATGGCCCGTGTGTGTAGGAAGCACATTTCTTTTGTTCTGAGCAAGCACACTGTTCGGACCACATAGGAAACACAGTAGAGTAGAAGAGTGCTCTTTTCTCAAAAGCAGAGTGTGTTGCTTGTAAGGCGAGCTAGCGTTTGTTTCCCATTCCTAAATGGGAGTTGAATCACATGCATTTACTGGTCCTTCGAGCAAGAGTTGCTTTCTGGGAAGAAGTGTCACTATTGTGCTCACACTGTCATACACAGGGCAAATAGCACTGGCATCTGTTCCCAGCATGTACAGTGTATTGGACTGAATAGGAGCTACTGTTCTTGTCAGTTTCCTAAGCAGAGTTGAACTAGATATGGCCTTGTGTGTAGGAAGCACAGTTCTTTTGTTCTGAGCAAGCTCACTCTTCGGAACCCATAGGAAAAACAGTAGAGTAGAAGAGTGCTCTTTTCTCAAAAGCAGAGTGTGTTTCTTGGAAGGCGAGCTAGCGTTTGTTTTCCAGTCCTAAATGGAGTTGAATCACATGCAGTTTCTGGTCCTAGGAGCAAGAGTTGTTTTCTGGTAAGAAGAGTCACTATTGCGCTCCCATTGTCATACACAGGGCAAATAGCACTGGCGTCTGTTCAGAGCATGTACAGTGTATTGGACTTAAGAGGATCTACTGTTCTTGTCAGTTTCCTAAGCAGAGTTGAACTAGATATGGCCGTGTGTGTATGAAGCACAGTTCTTTTGTTCTGAGCAAGCTTACTATTTTGGCCCTATATGAAACACAGTAGAGTAGAAGAGTGTTCTTTTCTCAAAAGCAGAGTGTGTTTCTTGTAAGGCGAGGTAGTGTTTGTTTCCCAGTCATAAATGGAGTTGAATCACATTCAGTTTTTGGTCCCACGAGCAAGAGTTGTTTTCTGGTAAGAAAAGTAACTATTGTGCTCCCTTTCTCATACACAGTGCAAATAGCACACACGACTTTTCCCAGCAAGTACAGTGTATTGGACTGAAGAGGAGCTACTGTTCTTGTCAGATTCCTAAGCACAGTTGAACTAGATATTGCCCGTGTGTGTAGGAAGCACAGTTCTTTTGTTCTGAGCAAGCTCATTGTTCTGGCCCTATAGGAAACACATTAGAGTAGAATACTGCTCTTTTCTCAAAAGCAGAGTGTGTTTCTTGTAAGGCAAGCTAGCGTTTGTTTCCCAGTCCTAAATGGAGTTGAATCACATGCAGTTTCTGTTCCTACGAGCAAGAGTTGTTTTCTGGTAAGAAGAGTCACTCTTGTGCTCCCATTGCCATACACAGTGCAAATAGCACTGGCGTCTGTTCCCAGCATGTACAGTGTATTGCACTGAAGAGGATCTACTGTTTATGTCAGTTTCCTAAGCAGATTTGAACTAGACATAGCCCGTGTGTGTAGGAAGCACAGTTCTTTTGTTCTGAGCAATCTGACTGTTCGGACCCCATAGGAAACACAGTAGAGTAGGAGAGTGCTCTTTTCTCAAAAGCAGAGTGTGTTTCTTGTAAGGCGAGCTAGGGTTTGTTTTCCAGTCCTAAATGGAGTTGAATCACATGCAGTTTCTGGTCCTACGAGCAAGAGTTGTTTTCTGGTAAGAAGAGTCACTATTTCACTCCCATTGTCATACACAGGGCAAATAGCACTGGCGTCTGCTCCCAGCAAGTACAGTGTATTGGACTGAAGAGGAGCTACTGTTCTTGTCAGTTTCATGAGCAGAGTTGAACTAGATATAGCCCGTGTGTATAGGAAGCACACTTCTTTTGTTCTGAGCAAGCTCACTGTTCTGGCCCTATAGGAAACACAGTAGAGTAGAAGAGTGCTCTTTTCTCAAAAGCAGAGTGTGTTGCTTGTAAGGCGAGCTAGCGTTTGTTTTCCAGTCCTAAATTTAGTTGAATCCCATGCAATATTTCATCCTATGAGCAAGAGTTGTTTTCTGGTAAGAAGAATCACTATTGCGCTCCCATTGCCATACTCAGTGCAAATAGCACTCGCGTCTGTTCCCAGGAAGTAATGTGCATTTGACTGAACAGGAGCTACTGTTCTTGTCAGTTTAATAAGCAGAGTTGAACTAGATATGGCCCCTGTGTGTAGGAAGCACAGTTCTGTTGTTCTGAGCAAGCTCACTGTCCAGACCCCATAGGAAACACGTTAGAGTAGAAGAGTGCTCTTTTCTAAAAGGCAGAGTTTGTTTCTTGTAAGGTGAGCTAGCGTTTGTTTCCCAGTCCTAAATGTAGTTGAATCACATGCAGTTTCTGGTCCTACGAGCAATAGTTGTTTTCTGGTAAGAAGAGTCACTATTGTGCTCCCATAGTCATGCAAAAAGCAAATAGCACTGTCGTCTGTTCCCAGCATGTACAGTGTATTAGACTGAAGAGAATCTACTGTTTTGTCAGTTTCCTAAGCAGAATTGAACTAGATATGGCCGTGTGTGTAGGAAGCACAGTTCTTTTGTTCTGAGCAAGCTCACTCTTCTGGCCCTATAGGAAACACAGTAGAGTAGAAGAGTGCTCTTTGCTCAAAAGCAGAGTGTGTTGCTTGTAAGGCGAGCTAGCGTTTGTTTTCCAGTCCTAAATGGAGTTGAATCACATGCAGTTGTTATTCCCTCGAGCAAGAGTTGTTTTCTGGTAAGGAAAGTCACTATTGTGCTCCCATTGTCATGCACAGTGCAAAGAGCACTCGCGTCTGATCTCAGCAAGTACAGTGTATTGTACTGAAGAGGAGGTATTGTTCTTGTCATTTTCCTAAGCAGAGTTGAACTAGATATGGACCGTGTGTGTAGGAAGCACAGTTCTTTTGTTCTGAGCAAGCTCACTGTTCGGACCCCATAGGAAACACAGTAGAGTATAAGAGTGCTCTTTTCTCACAAGCAGAGTGTGTTTCTTGTAAGGCGAGCTAGCGTTTGTTTCCCAGTCCTAAATGTAGTTGAATCCCATGCAGTTTTTGGTCCCACGAGCAAGAGTTGTTTTCTGGTAAAGAAAGCCACGATTGCGCTCCCATTGCCATAAACAGTGCAAATAGCACTCGCGTCTGTTCCCAGCAAGTACAGTGTATTGGACTGAAGAGGAGCTACTGTTCTTGTCAGTTTCCTAAGCTGAGTTGAACTAGATATGGCCCTTGTATGTAGGAAGCACAGTTCTTTTGTTCTGAGCAAGCTCACTGTTCGGACCCCATAGGAAACACAGTAGAGTAGAGGAGTGCCCTTTTCTCAAAAGCAGAGTGTGTTTCTTGTAAGGCGTGCTCGCATTTGTTTCCCAGTCCTAAATGTAGTTGAATCCCATGCAGTTTCTGCTCCTACGAGCAAGAGTTGTTTTCTGGTAAGAAGAGTCACTATTGTGCTCCCTTTGTCATACACAGGGCAAATAACACTGGCGTCTGTTCCCAGCATGTACAGTGTATTGGACTGAAGAGGATCTCCTGTTCTTGTCAGTTTCCTAAGCAGAGTTTATCTAGATATGGCCGTCTGTGTAGGAAGCACAGTTCTTTTGTTCTGATCAAGCTCACTGTTGTGGCCCAATAGGAAAAACAGTATAGTGGAAGAGTTCTCTTTTCTCAAAAGCAGAGTGTGTTTCTTGTAAGGCGAGCTAGTGTTTGTTTCCCAGTCCTAAATGGAGTTGAATCACAGGCAGTTTCTGGTCCTACGAGCAAGAGTTGTTTTCTAGTAAGAAGAGTCACTTTTGTGCTCCCATTGTCATACACAGGGCTAATAGCACTGGCGTCTGTTCCCAGCATGTACAGTGTATTGCACTGAAGAGGAGCTACTGTTCTTGTCAGTTTCCTAAGCAGAGTTGAACTAGATATAGCCCGTGTGTGTAGGAAGCACAGTCCTTTTGTTCTGAGCAAGCTCACTCTTTTGGCCCTATAGGAAACACAGCAGAGTAGAAGAGTGTTCTTTTCTCAAAAGTAGAGTGTGTTGCTTGTAAGGCAAGCTAGCGTTTGTTTTCCAGTCCTAAATGGAGTTGAATCACATGCAGTTGTTTGTCCCACGAGTAAGAGTTGTTTTCTGGTAAGGAAAGTCACTATTGTGCTCCCATTGCCATACACAGTGCAAATAGCACTCGCGTCTGTTCCAAGCAAGTACAGTGTATTGGACTTAAGTGGAGCTACTATTCTTGTCAGTTTCCTAAGCAGAGTTAAACTATTTATGGCTCGTGTGTGTAGGAAGCACATTTCTTTTGTTCTGAGCAAGCTCACTGTTCGGACCACATAGGAAACACAGTAGAGTAGAAGAGTGCTCTTTTCTCAAAAGCAGAGTGTGTTGCTTGTAAGGCGAGCTAGCGTTTGTTTCCCATTCCTAAATGGGAGTTGAATCACATGCATTTACTGGTCCTTCGAGCAAGAGTTGCTTTCTGGGAAGAAGTGTCACTATTGTGCTCACACTGTCATACACAGGGCAAATAGCACTGGCACCTGTTCCCAGCATGTACAGTGTATTGGACTGAATAGGAGCTACTGTTCTTGTCAGTTTTCTAAGCAGAGTTGAACTAGATATGGCCGTGTGTGTAGGAAGCACAGTTCTTTTGTTCTGAGCAAGCTCACTCTTCGGAACCCATAGGAAAAACAGTACAGTAGAAGAGTGCTCTTTTCTCAAAAGCAGAGTGTGTTTCTTGTAATGCGAGCTAGCCTTTGTTTCCCAGTACTAAATGGGAGTTGAATCACATGCAGTTTCTGGTCCTACGAGAAAGAATTGTATTATGATAAGAAGAGTCAATATTGTGCTCCCACTGTAATACACAGGGCAAAAAGCACTCGCGTCTGTTCCCAGCAAGTACAGTGTATTGGAATGAAGAGGAGCTACTGTTCTTGTCAGTTTCCTAAGCAGAGTTGAACTAGATATAGCCCGTGTGTGTAGGAAGCTCAGTTCTTTTTTTCTGAGCAAGCTCACTGTTTTGGCCATATTGGAAAAACAGTAGAGTAGAAGAGTGCTCTTTTCTCAAAAGCAGAGTGTGTTTCTTGTAAGATGAGCTAGCATTTGTTTCCCAGTCCTAAATGGAGTTGAATCACATGCAGTTTTTGGTCCCACGAGAAGAGTTGTTTTCTGGTAAGGAAAGTCACTATTCGCTTTCTTTCTCATACACAGAGCAAATAGCACACGTGTCTTTTTCCAGCAAGTACAGTGTATTGGACTGAAGAGGAGCTACTGTTCTTGTCAGATTCCTAAGCACAGTTGAACTAGATATTGCCCGTGTGTGTAGGAAGCACAGTTCTTTTGTTCTGAGCAAGCTCAATGTTCAGGCCCTATAGGAAACACATTAGAGTAGAATACTGCGCTTTTCTCAAAAAAAGAGTGTGTTTCTTGTAAGGCAAGCTAGCGTTTGTTTCCCAGTCATAAATGGAGTTGAATCACATGCAGTTTCTGGTCCTACGAGCAAGAGTTGTTTTCTGGTAAGAAGAGTCACTCTTGCGCTCCCAATGCCATACACAGTGCAAATAGCACTGGCGTCTGTTCCCAGCATGTACAGTGTATTGCACTGAAGAGGATCTACTGTTCTTGTCAGTTTCCTAAGCAGAGTTGAACTAGATATAGCACGTGTGTAGGAAGCACAGTTCTTTTGTTCTGAGCAAGCTGACTGTTCGGACCCCATAGGAAACACAGTAGAGTATAAGAGTGCTCTTTTCTCACAAGCAGAGTGTGTTTCTTGTAAGGCGAGCTAGCGTTTGTTTCCCAGTCCTAAATGTAGTTGAATCCCATGCAGTTTTTGGTCCCACGAGCAAGAGCTGTTTTCTGGTAAAGAAAGCCACGATTGCGCTCCCATTGCCATAAACAGTGCAAATAGCTCTCGTGTCTGTTCCCAGCAAGTACAGTGTATTGGACTGAAGAGGAGCTACTGTTCTTGTCAGTTTCCTATGGTGAGTTGAACTAGATATGGCCCTTGTATGTAGGAAGCACAGTTCTTTTGTTCTGAGCAAGCTCACTGTTCGGACCCCATAGGAAACACAGTAGAGTAGAGGAGTGCCCTTTTCTCAAAAGCAGAGTGTGTTTCTTGTAAGGCGTGCTCGCATTTGTTTCCCAGTCCTAAATGTAGTTGAATCCCACGCAGTTTCTGCTCCTACGAGAAAGAGTTGTTTTCTGGTAAGAAGAGTCACTATTGTGCTCCCTTTGTCATACACAGGGCAAATAACACTGGCGTCTGTTCCCAGCATGTACAGTGTATTGGACTGAAGAGGATCTCCTGTTCTTGTCAGTTTCCTAAGCAGAGTTTATCTAGATATGGCCGTCTGTGTAGGAAGCACAGTTCTTTTGTTCTGATCAAGCTCACTGTTGTGGCCCAATAGGAAACACAGTAGAGTAGAAAGTGCTCTTTTCTCTAAAGCAGAGTGTGTTTCTTGTAAGGCGAGCTAGTGTTTGTTTCCCAGTCCTAAATGGAGTTGAATCACATGCAGTTTCTGGTCCTACGAGCAAGAGTTGTTTTCTGGTAAGAAGAGTCACTATTGCGCTCCCATTGTCATACACAGGGCTAATAGCACTGGCATCTGTTCCCAGCATGTACACTGTATTGGACTGAACAGGATCTACTGTTCTTGTCAGTTTCATAAGCAGAGTTGAACTAGATATGGCCGTGTATGTAGGAAGCACAGTTCTTTTGTTCTGAGCAAGCTCACTGTTCTGGCCATATAGGAAACACATTAGAGTAGAATAGTGCTCTTTTCTCAAAAGCAGAGTGTGTTCTTGTAAGGCGAGCTAGCGTTTGATTCCCAGTCCTAAATGGAGTTCAATGCCATGCAGTTTCTGGTCCTACGAGCAAGAGTTGTTTTCTTGTATCAAGAGTCACTATTGTGCTCCCATTGTCATACACAGGGCAAATAGCACTGGCGTCTGTTCCCAGCATGTACAGTGTATTGGACGGAAGAGGATCTACTGTTCTTGTCAGTTTCCTAAGCAGAATTGAGCTAGCTATGGCCGTGTGTGTAGGAAGTACAGTTCTTTTCTTCTGAGCAAGCTCACTGTTCGGACCCAATAGGAAACACCGCAGAGTAGAAGAGTGCCCTTTTCTCAAAAGCATAGTGTGTTTCTTGTAAGGTAAGCTAGCATTTGTTTCCCTGTCCTAAATGGATTTGAATCACACGCAGTTTCTGGTCCAACGAGCAAGAGTTGTTTTCTGGTAAGAAGAGTCACTATTGCGCTCCCATTGTCATACACAGGGCAAATAGCACTGGCGTCTGTTCCCAGCATGTACAGTGTATTGGACTGAAGAGGATCTACTGTTCTTGTCAGTTTCTAAGCAGTGTAAATAGATATGGCCCGTGTGTGTAGGAAGCACAGTTCTTTTGTTCTGAGCATGCTCACTGTTCTGGCCTTATAGGAAACACAGTAGAGTAGAAGAGTGATCGTTTCCCAAAAGCAGTGTGTGTTTCTTGTAAGGCGAGCTAGCGTTTGTTTCCCAGTCCTAAATGGAGTTGAATCACATGCCGTTTTTGGTCCTACAAGCAAGAGATGTTTTCTGATAAGGAAAGTCACTATTGTGCTCCCATTGCCACACACAGTGCAAATAGCACTCACGTCTGTTCCCAGCCAGTACAGTGTATTGGACTGAAGAGGAGCTACTGTTCTTGTCAGTTTCCTAAGCAGAGTTGAACAAGATATAGCCCGTGTGTGTAGGAAGCACAGTTCTTTTTTTCTGAGCAAGCTCACTTTTCGGACTCCATAGGAATCACATTAGAGTAGAAGAGTGCTCTTTTCTAAAAAGCAGAGTGTGTTTCTTGTAAGGAGAGCTTGCGTTTGTTTCCCAGTCCTAAATGGAGTTGAATCACATGCAGTTTCTGGTCCGACGAGCAAGAGCTGTTTTCTGGTAAGAAGAGTCACTATTGTGCTCCCTTTGTCATACACAGTGCAAATAGCACTGTCGTCTGTTCCCAGCATGTACAGTGTATTGGACTGAAGGGGATCTACTGTTCTTGTCAGTTTCCTAAACAGAATTGAACTAGATATGGCCGTGTGTGTAGGAAGCACAGTTTTTTTTGTTCCGAGCAAGCTCACTGTTTTGGCCCTATAGAAAACACAGCAGAGTAGAAGAGTGTTCTTTTCTCAAAAGTAGAGTGTGTTTCTTGTAAGGCAAGCTAGCGTTTGTTTCCCAGTCCTAAATGGCGTTGAATCACATGCAGTTTCTGGTCCTACGAGCAAGAGTTGTTTTCTGGTAAGAAGAGTCACTCTTGCACTCCCATTGTCATACACAGGGCAAATAGCACTGGTGTCTGTTCCCAGCATGTACACTGTATTGGACTGAAGAGGATCTACTGTTCTTGTCATTTTCCTAAGCTGAGTTGAACTAGATATGGCCATGTGTGTAGGAAGCACAGTTCTTTTGTTCTGAGCAAGCTCACTGTTCTGGCCATATAGGAAACACATTAGAGTAGAATAGTGCTCTTTTCTCAAAAGCAGAGTGTGTTTTTTTAAGGCTAGCTATTGTTTGTTTCCCCGTCCTAAATGGAGTTGAATCCCATGCAGTTTCTGGTCCTACGAGCAAGAGTTGTTTTCTGGTATCAAGAGTCACTATTGTGCTCCCATTGTCATACACAGGGAAAATAGCACTGGCCTCTGTTCCCAGCATGTACAGTGTATTGGATGGAAGAGGATCTACTGTTCTTGTCAGTTTCCTAAGCAGAATTGAACTAGCTATGGCCGTGTGTGTAGGAAGCACATTTCTTTTCTTCTGAGCAAGCTCACTGTTCGGACCCCATAGGAAATACAGTAGAGTGGAAGAGTGCCCTTTTATCAAAAGCAGAGTGTGTTTCTTGTAAGGCGAGCTAGCGTTTGTTTCTCAGTCCTAAATGGAGTTGAATCACATGCAGTTTCTGGTCCAACGAGCAAGAGTTGTTTTCTGGTAAGAAGAGTCACTAGTGCGCTCCCATTGTCATACACAGGGCATATACCACTGGCATTTGTTCCCACCATGTACAGTGTATTGGACTTAAGAGGATCTACTGCTCTTGTCAGTTTCCTAAACAGAATTGAACTAGATATGGCCGTGTGTGTAGGAAGCACAGTTTTTTTGTTCTGAGCCAGCTCACTCTTTTGGCGCTATAGGAAACACAGAAGAGTAGAACAGTGTTCTTTTCCCAAAGTAGAGTGTGTTTCTTGTAAGGAGAGCTAGCGTTTGTTTTCCAGTCCTAAATGGAGTTGAATCACATGCAGTTGTTTGTCCCACGAGTAGGAGTTGTTTTCTGGTAAGGAAAGTCACTATTGTGCTCCCATTGCCATACACAGTGCAAATAGCACTCGCGTCTGTTCCAAGCAAGTACAGTGTATTGGACTGAAGTGGAGCTACTGTTCTTGTCAGTTTCCTAACCAGAGTTAAACTATTTATGGCCCGTGTGTGTAGGAAGCACATTTCTTTTGTTCTGAGCAAGCTCACTGTTCGGACCACATAGGAAACACAGTAGAGTAGAAGAGTGCTCTTTTCTCAAAAGCAGAGTGTGTTGCTTGTAAGGCGAGCTAGCGTTTGTTTCCCATTCCTAAATGGGAGTTGAATCACATGCATTTACTGGTCCTTCGAGCAAGAGTTGCTTTCTGGGAAGAAGTGTCACTATTGTGCTCACACTGTCATACACAGGGCAAATAGCACTGGCATCTGTTCCCAGCATGTACAGTGTATTGGACTGAATAGGAGCTACTGTTCTTGTCAGTTTCCTAAGCAGAGTTGAACTAGATATGGCCGTGTGTGTAGGAAGCACAGTTCTTTTGTTCTGAGCAAGCTCACTCTTCGGAACCCATAGGAAAAACAGTAGAGTAGAAGAGTGCTCTTTTCTCAAAAGCAGAGTGTGTTTCTTGTAATGCGAGCTAGCCTTTGTTTTCCAGTCCTAAATGGAGTTGAATCACATGCAGTTTCTGGTCCTACGAGAAAGAATTGTATTATGATAAGAAGAGTCAATATTGTGCTCCCACTGTAATACACAGGGCAAAAAGCACTCGCGTCTGTTCCCAGCAAGTACAGTGTATTGGAATGAAGAGGAGCTACTGTTCTTGTCAGTTTCCTAAGCAGAGTTGAACTAGATATAGCCCGTGTGTGTAGGAAGCACAGTTTTTTTTTTCTGAGCAAGCTCACTGTTTTGGCCATATAGGAAACACAGTAGAGTAGAAGAGTGCTCTTTTCTCAAAAGCAGAGTGTGTTTTTTGTAATACGAGCTAGCATTTGTTTCCCAGTCCTAAATGGAGTTGAATCACATGCAGTTTTTGGTCCCACGAGAAGAGTTGTTTTCTGGTAAGGAAAGTCACTATTCGCTCCCTTTCTCATACACAGAGCAAATAGCACACGTGTCTTTTCCCAGCGAGTACAGTGTATTGGACTGAAGGGGATCTACTGTTCTTTTCAGTCTCCTAAGCAGAATTGAACTAGATATGGCCGTGTGTAGGAAGCACATTATTTTGTTCTGAGCAAGCTCACTGTTTTGGCCCTATAGGAAACACAGCAGAGTAGAAGAGTGTTCTTTTCTCAAAAGTAGAGTGTGTTTCTTGTAAGGCGAGCTAGCGTTTGTTTTCCAGTCCTAAATGGAGTTGAATCACATGCAATTGTTTGTCCCACGAGTAAGAGTTGTTTTCTGGTAAGGAAAGTCACTATTGTGCTCCCATTGCCACACAGTGCAAATAGCACTCCTGTCTGTTCCCAGCAAGTACAGTGTATTGGACTGAAGAGGAGCTACTGTTCTTGTCAGTTTCCTAAGCAGAGTTAAACTATATATGGCCCGTATGTGTAGGAAGCACAGTTCTTTTGTTCTGAGCAAGCGCACTGTTCGGACCCCATAGGAAACACAGTAGAGTAGAAGAGTGCTCTTTTCTCAAAAGCAGAGTGTGTTTCTTGTAAGAAGAGCTACCGCTTGTTTCCCAGTTCTAAATGGAGTTGGATCACATGCAGTTTCTGGTCCTACGAGCAAGAGTCTTTTCCTGGAAGGAAAGTCACTATTGTGCTCCCATTGCCACACACAATGCAAATAGCACTCGCGTCAGTTCCCAGCCAGTACAGTGTATTGGACTGAAGAGGAGCTAATGTTCTTGTCAGTTGCCTAAGCAGAGTTGAACTTGATGTGGCCCGTGTGTAGGAAGCACAGTTCTTTTCTTCTGAGCAAGCTCACTGTTCGGACCCCATAAGAAACACAATAGAGTAGAAGAGTGACCTTTTCTCAAAAGCAGAGTGTGTTTCTTGTAAGGCGAGCTAGCGTTTGTTTCCCAGTCCTAAATGGAGTTGAATCACATGCAGTTTATGGTTCTATGAGCAAGAGTTGTTTTCTGGTAAGAAGAGTCACTATTGCGCTCCCATTGTCATACACAGGGCAAATAGCACTCGCGTCTATTCCCAGCAAGTACAGTGTATTGGACTGAAGAGGATCTACTGTTCTTGTCAGTTTCCTAAGCAGAGTTGAACTAGATATGACCTGTGTGTGTAGGAAGCACAGTTCTTTTGTTCTGAGCAAGCTCATTGTTTTGGCTCTATAGGAAACACAGTAGAGTTGAAGAGTGCTCTTTTCTAAAAAGCAGAGTGTGTTTCTTGTAAGGTGAGCTAGCGTTTGTTTCCCAGTCCTAAATGGAGTTGAATCACATGCAGTTTTTGGTCCTATGAGCAAGAGTTGTTTTCTGGTAAATAAAGTCACTATTGCACTCCCATTGCCATACACAGTGCAAATAGCACTCGCATCTGTTTCCAGGAAGTACAGTGTATTGGACTGAAGAGGAGCTACTGTTCTTCTCAGTTTCCTAAGCAGAGTTGAACTAGATATGGCCCGTGTGTGTAGGAAGCACAGTTACTTGTTCTGATCAAGCTCACTGTTCGGACCCCATAGGAAACAAAGTAGAGTAGATGAGTGCCCTTTTCTCTGAAGTAGACTGTGTTTCTTGTAAGGCGAGCTAGCGTTTGGTTCCCAATACTAAATGGAGTTGAATCCCATGTAGTTTCTGGTCTTACGAGCAGGAGTTGTTTTCTGGTGAGAAGAGTCACTATTGTGCTCCCATTGCCATAAACAGTGCAAATAGCACTCGCGTCTGTTCACAGCAAGTACAGTGTATTGGACTGAAGAGGAGCTACTGTTCTTGTCAGTTTCCTAAGCACAGTTAAACTAGATATGACCCGTGTGTGTAGGAAGCACAGTTCTTTGTTCCTAGCAAGCTCCCTGTTTTGGCCCTATAGGAAACACAGTAGAATAGAAGAGTGCTCTTTTCTCAAAAGCAGAGTGTGTCTCTTGTAAGGCGAGCTAGCGTTTGTTTCCCAGTCCTAAATGGAGTTGAATCACATGCAGTTTTTGGTCCTAGGAGCAAGAGTTGTTTTCTGGTAAGGAAAGTCACTATTGTGCTTCCATTGACACACACAGTGCCAATAGGTCCCACGTCTGTTCCCATCAAGTACAGTGTATTGGATTGAAGAGGAGCTACTGTTCTTGTCAGTTTCCTAAGCAGAGTTGAACTAGATATGGCCCGTGTGTGTAGGAAGCATAGTTCTTTTGTTCTGAGCAAGCTCACTCTTCAGACCCCTTAGGAAACACAGTAGAGTAGAAGAGTGCCCTTTTCTCAAGAGCATAGTGTGTTTCTTGTAAGGCGAGCTAGCGTTTGTTTCCCTGTCCTAAATGGAGTTGAATCACATGCAGTTTCTGGTCCTACGAGCAAGAGTTGTTTTCTGGTAAGAAGACTCACTATTGTGCTCCCATTGTCATACACAGGGCAAATAGCACTGCCGTCTGTTCCCACCATGTACATTGTATTGGACTGAAGAGGATCTACTGTTCTTGTCAGTTTCCTAAGCAGAGTTGAACTAGATATGGCCGTGTGTGTAGGAAGCACAGTTCTTTTGTTCTGAGCAAGCTCACTCTCTGGCCCTATAGGAAACACAGTAGAGTAGAAGAGTGCTCTTTTCTCAAAAGCAGAGTGTGTTACTTGTAAGGAGAGCTAGCGTTTGTTTCCAAGTCCTAAATGGAGTTGAATCCCATGCAGTTTCTAGTCCTACGAGCAAGAGTTGTTTTCTGGTAAGAATAGTGAATATTGCGTTCCCATTGCCATGCACAGTGCAAATAGCACTCGCGTCTGTTCCCAGCAAGTACAATGTATTGGACAGAAGATGAGCTACTGTTCTTGTCAGTTTCCTAAGCACAGTTAAACTAGATATGACCCGTTTGTGTAGGAAGCACAGTTCTTTTGTTCTGAGCAAGCTCACTGTTCTGGCCCTATAAGAAACACATTAGAGTAGAAGACTGCTCTTTTCTCAAAAGCAGAGTGAGTTTCTTGTAAGTCGAGCTAGCGTTTGATTCCCAGTCCTAAATGGATTTGAATCACATGCAGTGTCTAGTCCTACGAGCAGGAGTTGTTTTCTGGTAAGGAAAGTGACTATTGCACTCCCATTGCCATACACAGTGCGATTAGCACTCGCGTCTGTTTCCAGCAAGGACAGTGTATTGGACTGAAGTGGAGCAACTGTTCTTGTCAGTTTCCTAAGCAGTGTTGAACTAGATATGGCCCCTGTGTGTAGGAAGCACAGTTCTTTTATTCTGAGCAAGCTCACTGTTCAGATCCCATAGGAAACACAGTAGAGTAGAAGAGTGCTCTTTTCTCAAATGCAGAGTGTGTTACTTGTAAGGAGAGCTAGCGTTTGTTTCCAAGTCCTAAATGGAGTTGAATCCCATGCAGTTTCTAGTCCTACGAGCAAGAGTTGTTTTCTGGTAAGAATAGTGAATATTGCGTTCCCATTGCCATACACAGTGCAAATAGCACTCGCGTCTGTTCCCAGCAAGTACAATGTATTGGACAGAAGATGAGCTACTGTTCTTGTCAGTTTCCTAAGCACAGTTAAACTAGATATGACCCGTTTGTGCAGGAAGCACAGTTCTTTTGTTCTGAGCAAGCTCACTGTTCTGGCCCTATAAGAAACACATTAGAGTAGAAGACTGCTCTTTTCTCAAAAGCAGAGTGAGTTTCTTGTAAGTCGAGCTAGCGTTTGATTCCCAGTCCTAAATGGATTTGAATCACATGCAGTGTCTAGTCCTACGAGCAGGAGTTGTTTTCTGGTAAGGAAAGTGACTATTGCACTCCCATTGCCATACACAGTGCGATTAGCACTCGCGTCTGTTCCCAGCAAGGACAGTGTATTGGACTGAAGTGGAGCAATTGTTCTTGTCAGTTTCCTAAGCAGTGTTGAACTAGATATGGCCCCTGTGTGTAGGAAGCACAGTTCTTTTGTTCTGAGCTATCTCACTGTTCGGACCCAATAGGAAACACAATAGAGTAGAAGAGTGCTCTTTCTCAAAAGCAGAGTGTGTTTCTTGTAAGGTGAGCTAGTGTTTGTTTCCCAGTCAGAAATGGAGTTGAATCCCATGCAGTTTCTGGTCCTACGAGCAAGAGTTGGTTTCTGATAAAAAGAGTCACTATTGCGCTCCTATTGCCATACACAGTGCAAATAGCACTGGCGTCTATTCCCAGCAAGTACAGTGTATTGGACTGAAAAGGAGCTACTGTTCTTGTCAGTTTCCTAAGCAGAGTTGAACTAGATATGGCCCGTGTGTGTAGGAAGCATAGTTCTTTTGTCTGAGCAAGCTCACTGTTTGGAACCCATAGTAAACACAGTAGAGTAGGAGAGTGCTCTTTTCTCAAAAGCAGAGTGAGTTTCTTGTAAGGCGAGCTAGCGTTTGTTTCCCAGTCAGAAAAGGAGTTGAATCCCATGCAGTTTCTGGTCCTACGAGCAAGAGTTGTTTTCTGATAAGTAGAGTCACTATTGAGCTCCTATTGCAATACACAGTGCAAATAGCACTCGCGTCTGTTTCCACCAAGTACAGTGTATTGGACTGAAGAGAGGCTACTGCTCTTGTCAGTTTCCTAAGCAGAGTTGAACTAGATATGGCCTGTGTGTGTAGGAAGCACCGTTCTTTTTTTCTGAGCAAGCTCACTGTTCGGACCCCATAAAAACACAGTAGGGTAGGAGAGTGCTCATTTCTCAAAAGCAGAGTGCGTTTCTTGTAATGCGAGCTAGCGTTTGTTTCCCATTCCTAAATGGAGTTGAATCCCATGCAGTTTCTGGTCCTACGAGCAAGAGTTGTTTTCTGGTAAGGAAAGACACTATTGTGCTCCCATTGCCATACACAGTGCAAATAGCACTGGCGTCTGTTCCCAGCAAGTACAGTGTATTGGACTGAAGAGGAGCTACTGTTCTTGTCAGTTTCCTAAGCAGAGTTGAACTAGATATGGCCGTGTGTGTAGGAAGCACAGTTCTTTTGTTCTGAGCAAGCTCACTGTTCTGGCCCTATAGGAAACACATTAGAGTAAATTACTGCTCTTTTCTCAAAAGCAGAGTGTGTTTCTTGTAAGGCTAGCTAGGGTTTGTTTCCCAGTCCTAAATGGAGTTGAATCACATGCAGTTTCTGGTCCTATGAGCAAGAGTTTTTTTCTGATAAGAAGAGTCACTATTGCTCTCCCATTGTCATATACAGTGCAAATACCACTCGCGTCTGTTCCCAGCAAGTACAGTGTATTGGACTGAAGAGGATCTAATGTTCTTGTCAGTTTCCTAAGCAGAGTTGAACTAGATATGGCCCATGTATGTAGGAAGCACAGTTCTTTTGTTCTGAGCAAGCTCACTGTTTTGGCCCTATAGGAAACACAGTAGAGTAGAAGAGTGCCCTTTTCTCAAAAGCAGAGTGTGTTTCTTGTAAGGCGAGCTAGCGTTTGTTTCCCAGTCCTAAATGGAGTTGAATCACATCCAGTTTTTGGTCCTACGAGCAAGAGTTGTTTTCTGGTAAGGGAAGTCACTATTGTGCTCCCATTGCCATACAGAGTGCAAATAGCACTTGCGTCTGTTCCCAGCAAGTACAGTGTATTGGACTGAAGAGGAGCTACTCTTCTTGTCAGTTTCCTAAGCAGAGTTGAACTAGATATGGCCCGTGTGTGTAGGAAGCACAGTTCATTTTTTCTTGCAAGCTCACTGTTCAGACCCCATAGTAAACACAGTAGAGTAGAAGACTGCTCTTTTCTCAAAAGCAGAGTGTGTTTCTTGTAAGGCGAGCTAGCGTTTGTTTCCCAGTCCTAAATGGAGTTGAATCACATGCAGTTTCTGGTCCTACGAGCAAGAGTTGTTTTCTGGTAAGAAGAGTCACTATTGTACTCCCATTGTCATACACAGGGCAAATAGCACTGGCGTCTTTTCCCAGCATGTACATTGTATTGGACTGAAGAGGGTCAACTGTTCTTGTCAGTTTCCTAAACAGAATTGAACTAGATATGGCCCATGTGTGTAGGAAGCACAGTTCTTTTGTTCTGAGCAAGCTCACTGTTTTGGACCTATAGGAAACACAGTACAGTAGAAGAGTGATCATTTCTATAAAGCACAGTGTGTTTCTTGTAAGGCGAGCTAGCGTTTGTTTCCCAGTCCTAAATGGAGTTGAATCACATGCAGTTTTTGTTCCTACAAGAAAGAGTTGTTTTCTGGTAAGGAAAGTCACTATTGCGCTCCCATTGCCATACACAGTGCAAATAGCACTCGCTTCTGTTCCCAGCAAGTACAGTGTGTTTGACTGAATAGGAGCTACTGTTTTTGTCAGATTCCTAAGCAGAGTTGAACTAGATATGAACCTTGTGTGTAGGAAGCACAGTTCTTTGGTTCTGAGCAAGCTCACTGTTTTGGTTCTATAGGAAACACAGTAGAGTAGAAGAGTGCTCTTTTCTCAAAAGCAGAGTGTGTTTCTTGTAAGGCGAGCTAGCGTTTATTTCCCAGTTCTTAATTGAGTTGAATCACATGCAGTTTTTGTCCTATGAGCAAGAGTTTTTTTCTGGTAAGAAGAGTCACTATTGAGCTCCCATTGCCATACACAGTGCAAATAGCACTCGCGTCTGTTCCCAGCAAGTACATTGTATTGGACTGAAGAGGAGCTACTGTTCTTGTCAGTTTCCTAAGCAGAGTTGAACTAGATATGGCCCGTGTGTGTAGGAAGCACAGTTCTTTTTTTCTGAGCAAGCTCACTGTTCGAACCCCATAAAAAACACAGTAGGGTAGAAGAGTGCTCATTTCTCAAAAGCAGAGTGTGTTTCTTGTAATGCGAGCTAGCGTTTGTTTCCCAGTCCTAAATGGAGTTGAATCACATCCAGTTTTTGGTCCTACGAGCAAGAGTTGTTTTCTGGTAAGGAAAGTCACTATTGTGCTCCCATTGCCATACACAGTGCAGATAGCACTTGCGTTTGTTCCCAGCAAGTACAGTGTATTGGACTGAATAGGAGCTACTGTTCTTGTCAGTTTCCTAAGCAGAGTTGATCTAGATATGGCCGTGTGTGTAGGAAGCACAGTTCTCTTGTTCTGAGCAAGCTCACTGTTCTGGCCCTATAGGAAAAACAATAGAGTAGAAGAGTGATCTTTTCTCAAAAGCAGAGTGTGTTTCTTGTAAGGTGAGCTAGCGTTTGTTTCCCAATCTTCAACGGAGTTGAATCCCATTTAGTTCCTGGTCCTATGAGCAAGAGTTGTTTTCTGGTAAGAAGAGTCACTATTGCCCTCCCATTGCCATGCACAAGGCAAATAGCACTGGCGTCTGTTCCCAGCATGTACAGTGTATTGGACTGAAGAGGATCTAATGTTCTCGTCAGTTTCCTAAGCAGAATTGAACTAGATATGGCCGTTTGTGTAGGAAGCACAGTTCTTTTGTTCTGAGCATGCTCACTGTTGTGGCCCTATAGGAAACACATTAGAGTAGAAGAGTGCTCTTTTCTCACAATCAGTGTGTTTCTTGTAAGGCAAGCTAGCGTTTGTTTCCCAGTCCTAAATGGAGTTGAATCACATGCAATTTCTGGTCCTACGAGCAAGAGTTGTTTTCTGGTAAGGAAAGTCACTATTTCGCTCCCATTCCCATAAACTGTGCAAATAGCACTCGCGTCTGTTCCAAGCAAGTAAGGTGTATTGGACTGAAGAGGAGCTACTGTTCTTGTCAGTTTCCTAAGCAGAGTTGAACTAGATATGGCCGTGTGTGTAGGAAGCACAGTTCTTTTGTTCTGAGCAAGCTCACTGTTCTGGCCCTATAGGAAGCACATTAGAGTAAATTACTGGTCTTTTCTCAAAAGCAGAGTGTGTTTCTTGTAAGGCGAGCTAGGGTTTGTTTCCCAGTCCTAAATGGAGTTGAATCACATGCAGTTTCTGGTCCTACGAGCAAGAGTTTTTTTCTGATAAGAAGAGTCACTATTGCTCTCCCATTGCCATACAGAGTGCAAATAGCACTTGCGTCTGTTCCCAGCAAGTACAGTGTATTGGACTGAAGAGGAGCTACTGTTCTTGTCAGTTTCCTAAGCAGAGTTGAACTAGATATGGCCCGTGTGTGCAGGAAGCACAGTACATTTTTTTCTTGCAAGCTCACTGTTCAGACCCCATAGTAAACACAGTAGAGTAGAAGACTGCTCTTTTCTCAAAAGCAGAGTGTGTTTCTTGTAAGGCGAGCTAGCGTTTGTTTCCCAGTCCTAAATGGAGTTGAATCACATGCAGTTTCTGGTCCTACGAGCAAGAGTTGTTTTCTGGTAAGAAGAGTCACTATTGCACTCCCATTGTCATACACAGGGCAAATAGCACTGGTGTCTTTTCCCAGCATGTACATTGTATTGGACTGAAGAGGGTCAACTGTTCTTGTCAGTTTCCTAAACAGAATTGAACTAGATATGGCCCATGTGTGTAGGAAGCACAGTTCTTTTGTTCTGAGCAAGCTCACTGTTTTGGCCCTATAGGAAACACGGTACAGTAGAAGAGTGATCATTTCTATAAAGCACAGTGTGTTTCTTGTAAGGCGAGCTAGCGTTTGTTTCCCAGTCCTAAATGGAGTTGAATCACATGCAGTTTTTGTTCCTACAAGAAAGAGTTGTTTTCTGGTAAGGAAAGTCACTATTGCGCTCCCATTGCCATACACAGTGCAAATAGCACTCGCGTCTGTTCCCAGCAAGTACAGTGTGTTTGACTGAATAGGAGCTACTGTTTTTGTCAGATTCCTAAGCAGAGTTGAACTAGATATGAACCTTGTGTGTAGGAAGCACAGTTCTTTGGTTCTGAGCAAGCTCACTGTTTTGGTTCTATAGGAAACACAGTAGAGTAGAAGAGTGCTCTTTTCTCAAAAGCAGAGTGTGTTTCTTGTAAGGCGAGCTAGCGTTTATTTCCCAGTTCTTAATTGAGTTGAATCACATGCAGTTTTTGGTCCTATGAGCAAGAGTTTTTTTCTGGTAAGAAGAGTCACTATTGAGCTCCCATTGCCATACACAGTGCAAATAGCACTCGCGTCTGTTCCCAGCAAGTACAGTGTATTGGACTGAAGAGGAGCTACTGTTCTTGTCAGTTTCCTAAGCAGAGTTGAACTAGATATGGCCCGTGTGTGTAGGAAGCACAGTTCTTTTGTTCTGAGCAAGGTCACTGTTCTGGCCCTATAGGAAAAACAATAGAGTAGAAGAGTGCTCTTTTCTCAAAAGCAGAGTGTGTTTTGTAAGGTGAGCTAGCATTTTTTCCCAATCTTAAACGGAGTTGAATCCCATTTAGTTTCTGGTCCTATGAGCAAGAGTTGTTTTCTGGTAAGAAGAGTCACTATTGCCCTCCCATTGCCATGCACAAGGCAAATAGCACTGGCGTCTGTTCCCAGCATGTACAGTGTATTGGACTGAAGAGGATCTATTGTTCTCGTCAGTTTCCTAAGCAGAATTGAACTAGATATGGCCGTTTGTGTAGGAAGCACAGTTCTTTTGTTCTGAGCATGCTCACTGTTGTGGCCCTATAGGAAACACATTAGAGTAGAAGAGTGCTCTTTTCTCACAATCAGAGTGTGTTTCTTGTAAGGCAAGCTAGCGTTTGTTTCCCAGTCCTAAATGGAGTTGAATCACATGCAATTTCTGGTCCTACGAGCAAGAGTTGATTTCTGGTAAGGAAAGTCACTATTTCTCTCCCATTCCCATAAACTGTGCAAATAGCACTCGCGTCTGTTCCAAGCAAGTAAGGTGTATTGGACTGAAGAGGAGCTACTGTTCTTGTCAGTTTCCTAAGCAGAGTTGAACTAGATATGGCCGTGTGTGTAGGAAGCACAGTTCTTTTGTTCTGAGCAAGCTCACTGTTCTGGCCCTATAGGAAGCACATTAGAGTAAATTACTGGTCTTTTCTCAAAAGCAGAGTGTGTTTCTTGTAAGGCGAACTAGGGTTTGTTTCCCAGTCCTAAATGGAGTTGAATCACATGCAGTTTCTGGTCCTATGAGCAACAGTTTTTTTCTGATAAGAAGAGTCACTATTGCTCTCCCATTGCCATACAGAGTGCAAATAGCACTTGCGTCTGTTCCCAGCAAGTACAGTGTATTGGACTGAAGAGGATCTAATGTTCTTGTCAGTTTCCTAAGCAGAGTTGAACTAGATATGGCCCATGTGTGTAGGAAGCACAGTTCTTTTGTTCTGAGCAAGCTCACTGTTTTGGATCTATAGGAAACACAGTAGAGTAGAAGATTGCTCTTTTCTCAAAAGCAGAGTGTGTTTCTTGTAAGGCGAGCTAGCGTTTGTTTCCCAGTCCTAAATGGAGTGGAATCACATGCAGTTTCTGGTCCTACGAGCAAGAGTTGTTTTCTGGTAAGAAGAGTCACTATTGCACTCCCATTGTCATACACAGGGCAAATAGCACTGGCATCTTTTACCATCATGTACATTGTATTGGACTGAAGAGGATCAACTGTTCTTGTCAGTTTCCTAAACAGAATTGAACTAGATATGGCCCATGTGTGTAGGAAGCACAGTTCTTTTGTTCTGAGCAAGCTCACTGTTTTGGCCCTATAGGAAACACAGTACAGTAGAAGAGTGATCATTTCTATAAAGCACAGTGTGTTTCTTGTAAGGCAAGCTAGCGTTTGTTTCCCAGTCCTAAATGGAGTTGAATCACATGCAGTTTTTGTCCCTACAAGAAAGAGTTGTTTTCTGGTAAGGAAAGTCACTATTGCGCTCCCATTGCCATACACAGTGCAAAGAGCACTCGTGTCTGTTCCCAGCAAGTACAGTGTATTGGACTGAATAGGAGCTACTGTTCTTGTCAGTTTCCTAAGCAGAGTTGATCTAGATATGGCCGTGTGTGTAGGAAGCACAGTTCTTTTGTTATGAGCAAGCTCACTGTTCTGGCCCTATAGGAAAAACAATAGAGTAGAAGAGTGCTCTTTTCTCAAAAGCAGAGTGTGTTTCTTGTAAGGTGAGCTAGCGTTTGTTTCCCAATCTTAAATGGAGTTGAATCCCATTTAGTTTCTGGTCCTACGAGCAAGAGTTGTTTTCTGGTAAGAAGAGTCACTATTGCCCTCCCATTGCCATGCACAAGGCAAATAGCACTGGCGTCTGTTCCCAGCATGTAGTGTATTAGACTGAAGAGGATCTAATGTTCTTGTCAGTTTCCTAAGCAGAGTTGAACTAGATATGGCCCGTGTGTGTAGGAAGCACAGTTCTTTTGTTCTGAGAAAGCTCACACTTCTGGCACATTAAGAAACACATTAGAGTAGAAGACTGCTCTTTTCTCAAAAGCAGAGTGAGTATTTTGTAAGTCGAGCTAGCGATTGATTCCCAGTCCTAAATGGATTTGAATCACATGCAGTGTCTGGTCCTACGAGCAGGAGTTGTTTTCTGGTAAGGAAAGTCACTATTGCGCTCCTATTGCCATACACCGTGCAAATAGCACTCGCGTCTGTTCCCAGCAAATACAGTGTATTTGACTGAAGAGGAGCTACTGTTCTTGTCAGTTTCCTAAGCACAGTTGAACTAGATATGGCCCGTGTGTGTAGGAAGCATAGTTCTTTTGTCTGAGCAAGCTCACTGTTTGGAACCCATAGTAAACACAGTAGAGTAGGAGAGTGCTCTTTTCTCAAAAGCAGAGTGAGTTTCTTGTAAGGCGAGCTAGCGCTTGTTTCCCAGTCAGAAATGGAGTTGAATCCCATGCAGTTTCTGGTCCTACAAGCAAGAGTTGTTTTCTGATAAGAAGAGTCACTATTGAGCTCCTATTGCAATACACAGTGCAAATAGCACTCACGTCTGTTTAAACCAAGTACAGTGTATTGGACTGAAGAGAGGCTACTGCTCTTGTCAGTTTCCTAAGCAGAGTTGAACTAGATATGGCCCGTGTGTGTAGGAAGCACCGTTCTTTTTTTCTGAGCAAGCTCACTGTTCAGACCCCATAAAAACACAGTAGGGTAGAGGAGTGCTCATTTCTCAAAAGCAGAGTGTGTTTCATGTAATGCGAGCTAGTGTTTGTTTCCCAGTCCTATATGGAGTTGAATCCCATGCAGTTTCTTGTCCTACGAGCAAGAGTTGTTTTCTGGTAAGGAAAGACACTATTGTATTCCCATTGCCATACAAAGTGCAAATAGCACTGGCGTCTGTTCCCAGCAAGTACAGTGTATTGGACTGAAGAGGAGCTACTGTGCTTCTCAGTTTCCTAAGCAGAGTTGAACTAGATGAGGCCCTTGATAGTAGGAAGCACAGTTCTTTTGTTCTGAGCAACCTCACTGTTCAGACACCATAGGAAACACAGTAGAGTAGAAGAGTGCTCGTTTCTCAAAATAGAGTGTGTTTCTTGTAAGGCGAGCTAGCGTATGTTTCCCAGTCCTAAACAGAGTTGAATCCCATTGAGTTTCTGGTCCTACGAGCAAGAATTGTTTTCTGGTAAGAAGAGTCACTCTTGCACTCCCATTGTTATACACAGGGCAAATAGCACTGGCCTCTGTTCCCAGCAAGTACAGTGTATTGGACTGAAGAGGATCTACTGTTCTTGTCAGTTTCCTAAGCAGAGTTGAACTAGATATAGCCCGTGTGTGTAGGAAGCACTGTTCTTTTTTTCTGAGCAAGCTCACTCTTCTGGACTGTAGGAAACACATTAGAGTAGAAGAGTGCTCTTTTCTCAACAGCAGAGTGTGTTTCTTGTAAGGCCAGCTAGCGTTTGCTTCCCAGTCCTAAGTGGAGTTGAATCACATGCAGTTTCTGGTCCTACGAGCAAGAGTTGTTTTCTGGTAAGAAGAGTCACTATTGCGCTCCCATTGTCATACACAGGGCAAATAGCACTGGCGTCTGTTCCCAGCATGTACAGTGTATTGGACTGAAGAGGATCTATTGTTCTCGTCAGTTTCCTAAGCAGAATTGAACTAGATATGGCCGTGTGTGTAGGAAGCACAGTTCTTTTGTTCTGAGCATGCTCAGTGTTCGGACCCCATAGGAAACACAGTAGAGTAGAAGAGTGCCCTTTTCTCAAAAGCAGAGTGTGTTTCTTGTAAGGCGAGCTAGCGTTTGTTTCCCAGTCCTAAATGGAGTTGAATCACATGCAGTTTCTGGTCCTACGAGCAAGAGTTGTTTTCTGGTAAGAAGAGTCACTATTGCACTCCCATTGTCATACACAGGGCAAATAGCACTGGCGTCTTTTCCCAGCATGTACATTGTATTGGACTGAAGAGGATCTACTGTTCTTGTCATTTTCCTATACAGAATTGAACTAGATATGGCACGTGTGTGTAGGAAGCACAGTTCTTTGTTCTGAGCAAGCTCACTCTTCTGGGCTGTAGGAAACACATTAGAGTAGAAGAGTGCTCTTTTCTCAAAAGCACAGTGTGTTTCTTGTAAGGCCAGCTAGCGTTTGTTTCCCAGTCCTAAATGGAGTTGAATCACATGCAGTTTTTGTTCCTACAAGAAGGAGTTGTTTTCTGGTAAGGAAAGTCACTATCGCGCTCCCATTGCCATACACAGTGCAAATAGCACTCGCGTCTGTTCCCAGCAAGTACAGTATATTGGAATGAAGAGGAGCTACTGTTCTTGTCAGATTCCTAAGCAGAGTTGAACTAGATATGGCCTGTGTGTGTAGGAAGCACAGTTCTTTTGTTCTGAGCAAGCAAACTGTCTGGTCCCTTAGGAAACACATGAGAGTAGAATACTGCTCTTTTCTCAAAAGCAGAGTGTGTTTCTTGTAAGGCAAGCTAGCGTTTGTTTCCCAGTCCTAAATGGAGTTGAATCACATGCAGTTTCTGGTCCTACGAGCAAGAGTTGTTTTCTGGTAAGAAGAGTCACTATTGCGCTCCCATTGTCATACACAGGGCAAATAGCACTGGCGTCTGTTCCCAGCATGTACACTGTATTGGACTGAAGAGGATCTACTGTTCTTGTCAGTTTCCTAAGCAGAGTTGAACTAGATATGGCTGTGTGTGTAGGAAGCACAGTTTTTTTGTTCTGAGCAAGCTCACTGTTCTGGCCATATAGGAAACACATTAGAGTGGAATAGTGCTCTTTTCTCAAAAGCAGAGTGTGTTTCTTGTAAGGAGAGCTAGCGTTTGTTTTCCAGTCCTAAATGGAGTTGAATCCCATGCAGTTTCTGGTCCTACGAGCAAGAGTTGTTTTCTGGTATCAAGAGTCACTATTGTGCTCCCATTGTCATACACAGGGCAAATAGCACTGGCGTCTGTTCCCAGCATGTACAGTGTATTGGACGGAAGAGGATCTACTGTTCTTGTCAGATTCCTAAGCAGAGTTGAACTAGATATGGCCCGTGTGTGTAGGAAGCACAGTTCTTTTGTTCTGAGCAAGCTCACTTTTCGGACCCCATAGGAAACACATTAGAGTAGAAGAGTGCTCTTTTCTAAAAAGCAGAGTGTGTTTCTTGTAAGGAGAGCTTGCGTTTGTTTCCCAGTCCTAAATGGAGTTGAATCACATGCAGTTTCTGGTCCTACGAGCAAGAGCTGTTTTATGGTAAGAAGAGTCACTATTGTGCTCCCATTGTCATACACAGTGCAAATAGCACTGGCGTCTGGTCCCAGCATGTACAGTGTATTGGACTGAAGGGGATCTACTGTTCTTGTCAGTTTCCTAAGCAGAATTGAACAAGATATGGGCGTGTGTGTAGGAAGCACAGTTCTCTTGTTCTGAGCAAGCTCACTGTTCTGGCCCTATAGGAAAAACAATAGAGTAGAAGAGTGATCTTTTCTCAAAAGCAGAGTGTGTTTCTTGTAAGGTGAGCTAGCGTTTGTTTCCCAATCTTCAACGGAGTTGAATCCCATTTAGTTCCTGGTCCTATGAGCAAGAGTTGTTTTCTGGTAAGAAGAGTCACTATTGCCCTCCCATTGCCATGCACAAGGCAAATAGCACTGGCGTCTGTTCCCAGCATGTACAGTGTATTGGACTGAAGAGGATCTAATGTTCTCGTCAGTTTCCTAAGCAGAATTGAACTAGATATGGCCGTTTGTGTAGGAAGCACAGTTCTTTTGTTCTGAGCATGCTCACTGTTGTGGCCCTATAGGAAACACATTAGAGTAGAAGAGTGCTCTTTTCTCACAATCAGTGTGTTTCTTGTAAGGCAAGCTAGCGTTTGTTTCCCAGTCCTAAATGGAGTTGAATCACATGCAATTTCTGGTCCTACGAGCAAGAGTTGTTTTCTGGTAAGGAAAGTCACTATTTCGCTCCCATTCCCATAAACTGTGCAAATAGCACTCGCGTCTGTTCCAAGCAAGTAAGGTGTATTGGACTGAAGAGGAGCTACTGTTCTTGTCAGTTTCCTAAGCAGAGTTGAACTAGATATGGCCGTGTGTGTAGGAAGCACAGTTCTTTTGTTCTGAGCAAGCTCACTGTTCTGGCCCTATAGGAAGCACATTAGAGTAAATTACTGGTCTTTTCTCAAAAGCAGAGTGTGTTTCTTGTAAGGCGAGCTAGGGTTTGTTTCCCAGTCCTAAATGGAGTTGAATCACATGCAGTTTCTGGTCCTACGAGCAAGAGTTTTTTTCTGATAAGAAGAGTCACTATTGCTCTCCCATTGCCATACAGAGTGCAAATAGCACTTGCGTCTGTTCCCAGCAAGTACAGTGTATTGGACTGAAGAGGAGCTACTGTTCTTGTCAGTTTCCTAAGCAGAGTTGAACTAGATATGGCCCGTGTGTGCAGGAAGCACAGTACATTTTTTTCTTGCAAGCTCACTGTTCAGACCCCATAGTAAACACAGTAGAGTAGAAGACTGCTCTTTTCTCAAAAGCAGAGTGTGTTTCTTGTAAGGCGAGCTAGCGTTTGTTTCCCAGTCCTAAATGGAGTTGAATCACATGCAGTTTCTGGTCCTACGAGCAAGAGTTGTTTTCTGGTAAGAAGAGTCACTATTGCACTCCCATTGTCATACACAGGGCAAATAGCACTGGTGTCTTTTCCCAGCATGTACATTGTATTGGACTGAAGAGGGTCAACTGTTCTTGTCAGTTTCCTAAACAGAATTGAACTAGATATGGCCCATGTGTGTAGGAAGCACAGTTCTTTTGTTCTGAGCAAGCTCACTGTTTTGGCCCTATAGGAAACACGGTACAGTAGAAGAGTGATCATTTCTATAAAGCACAGTGTGTTTCTTGTAAGGCGAGCTAGCGTTTGTTTCCCAGTCCTAAATGGAGTTGAATCACATGCAGTTTTTGTTCCTACAAGAAAGAGTTGTTTTCTGGTAAGGAAAGTCACTATTGCGCTCCCATTGCCATACACAGTGCAAATAGCACTCGCGTCTGTTCCCAGCAAGTACAGTGTGTTTGACTGAATAGGAGCTACTGTTTTTGTCAGATTCCTAAGCAGAGTTGAACTAGATATGAACCTTGTGTGTAGGAAGCACAGTTCTTTGGTTCTGAGCAAGCTCACTGTTTTGGTTCTATAGGAAACACAGTAGAGTAGAAGAGTGCTCTTTTCTCAAAAGCAGAGTGTGTTTCTTGTAAGGCGAGCTAGCGTTTATTTCCCAGTTCTTAATTGAGTTGAATCACATGCAGTTTTTGGTCCTATGAGCAAGAGTTTTTTTCTGGTAAGAAGAGTCACTATTGAGCTCCCATTGCCATACACAGTGCAAATAGCACTCGCGTCTGTTCCCAGCAAGTACAGTGTATTGGACTGAAGAGGAGCTACTGTTCTTGTCAGTTTCCTAAGCAGAGTTGAACTAGATATGGCCCGTGTGTGTAGGAAGCACAGTTCTTTTGTTCTGAGCAAGGTCACTGTTCTGGCCCTATAGGAAAAACAATAGAGTAGAAGAGTGCTCTTTTCTCAAAAGCAGAGTGTGTTTTGTAAGGTGAGCTAGCATTTTTTCCCAATCTTAAACGGAGTTGAATCCCATTTAGTTTCTGGTCCTATGAGCAAGAGTTGTTTTCTGGTAAGAAGAGTCACTATTGCCCTCCCATTGCCATGCACAAGGCAAATAGCACTGGCGTCTGTTCCCAGCATGTACAGTGTATTGGACTGAAGAGGATCTATTGTTCTCGTCAGTTTCCTAAGCAGAATTGAACTAGATATGGCCGTTTGTGTAGGAAGCACAGTTCTTTTGTTCTGAGCATGCTCACTGTTGTGGCCCTATAGGAAACACATTAGAGTAGAAGAGTGCTCTTTTCTCACAATCAGAGTGTGTTTCTTGTAAGGCAAGCTAGCGTTTGTTTCCCAGTCCTAAATGGAGTTGAATCACATGCAATTTCTGGTCCTACGAGCAAGAGTTGATTTCTGGTAAGGAAAGTCACTATTTCTCTCCCATTCCCATAAACTGTGCAAATAGCACTCGCGTCTGTTCCAAGCAAGTAAGGTGTATTGGACTGAAGAGGAGCTACTGTTCTTGTCAGTTTCCTAAGCAGAGTTGAACTAGATATGGCCGTGTGTGTAGGAAGCACAGTTCTTTTGTTCTGAGCAAGCTCACTGTTCTGGCCCTATAGGAAGCACATTAGAGTAAATTACTGGTCTTTTCTCAAAAGCAGAGTGTGTTTCTTGTAAGGCGAACTAGGGTTTGTTTCCCAGTCCTAAATGGAGTTGAATCACATGCAGTTTCTGGTCCTATGAGCAACAGTTTTTTTCTGATAAGAAGAGTCACTATTGCTCTCCCATTGCCATACAGAGTGCAAATAGCACTTGCGTCTGTTCCCAGCAAGTACAGTGTATTGGACTGAAGAGGATCTAATGTTCTTGTCAGTTTCCTAAGCAGAGTTGAACTAGATATGGCCCATGTGTGTAGGAAGCACAGTTCTTTTGTTCTGAGCAAGCTCACTGTTTTGGATCTATAGGAAACACAGTAGAGTAGAAGATTGCTCTTTTCTCAAAAGCAGAGTGTGTTTCTTGTAAGGCGAGCTAGCGTTTGTTTCCCAGTCCTAAATGGAGTGGAATCACATGCAGTTTCTGGTCCTACGAGCAAGAGTTGTTTTCTGGTAAGAAGAGTCACTATTGCACTCCCATTGTCATACACAGGGCAAATAGCACTGGCATCTTTTACCATCATGTACATTGTATTGGACTGAAGAGGATCAACTGTTCTTGTCAGTTTCCTAAACAGAATTGAACTAGATATGGCCCATGTGTGTAGGAAGCACAGTTCTTTTGTTCTGAGCAAGCTCACTGTTTTGGCCCTATAGGAAACACAGTACAGTAGAAGAGTGATCATTTCTATAAAGCACAGTGTGTTTCTTGTAAGGCAAGCTAGCGTTTGTTTCCCAGTCCTAAATGGAGTTGAATCACATGCAGTTTTTGTCCCTACAAGAAAGAGTTGTTTTCTGGTAAGGAAAGTCACTATTGCGCTCCCATTGCCATACACAGTGCAAAGAGCACTCGTGTCTGTTCCCAGCAAGTACAGTGTATTGGACTGAATAGGAGCTACTGTTCTTGTCAGTTTCCTAAGCAGAGTTGATCTAGATATGGCCGTGTGTGTAGGAAGCACAGTTCTTTTGTTATGAGCAAGCTCACTGTTCTGGCCCTATAGGAAAAACAATAGAGTAGAAGAGTGCTCTTTTCTCAAAAGCAGAGTGTGTTTCTTGTAAGGTGAGCTAGCGTTTGTTTCCCAATCTTAAATGGAGTTGAATCCCATTTAGTTTCTGGTCCTACGAGCAAGAGTTGTTTTCTGGTAAGAAGAGTCACTATTGCCCTCCCATTGCCATGCACAAGGCAAATAGCACTGGCGTCTGTTCCCAGCATGTAGTGTATTAGACTGAAGAGGATCTAATGTTCTTGTCAGTTTCCTAAGCAGAGTTGAACTAGATATGGCCCGTGTGTGTAGGAAGCACAGTTCTTTTGTTCTGAGAAAGCTCACACTTCTGGCACATTAAGAAACACATTAGAGTAGAAGACTGCTCTTTTCTCAAAAGCAGAGTGAGTATTTTGTAAGTCGAGCTAGCGATTGATTCCCAGTCCTAAATGGATTTGAATCACATGCAGTGTCTGGTCCTACGAGCAGGAGTTGTTTTCTGGTAAGGAAAGTCACTATTGCGCTCCTATTGCCATACACCGTGCAAATAGCACTCGCGTCTGTTCCCAGCAAATACAGTGTATTTGACTGAAGAGGAGCTACTGTTCTTGTCAGTTTCCTAAGCACAGTTGAACTAGATATGGCCCGTGTGTGTAGGAAGCATAGTTCTTTTGTCTGAGCAAGCTCACTGTTTGGAACCCATAGTAAACACAGTAGAGTAGGAGAGTGCTCTTTTCTCAAAAGCAGAGTGAGTTTCTTGTAAGGCGAGCTAGCGCTTGTTTCCCAGTCAGAAATGGAGTTGAATCCCATGCAGTTTCTGGTCCTACAAGCAAGAGTTGTTTTCTGATAAGAAGAGTCACTATTGAGCTCCTATTGCAATACACAGTGCAAATAGCACTCACGTCTGTTTAAACCAAGTACAGTGTATTGGACTGAAGAGAGGCTACTGCTCTTGTCAGTTTCCTAAGCAGAGTTGAACTAGATATGGCCCGTGTGTGTAGGAAGCACCGTTCTTTTTTTCTGAGCAAGCTCACTGTTCAGACCCCATAAAAACACAGTAGGGTAGAGGAGTGCTCATTTCTCAAAAGCAGAGTGTGTTTCATGTAATGCGAGCTAGTGTTTGTTTCCCAGTCCTATATGGAGTTGAATCCCATGCAGTTTCTTGTCCTACGAGCAAGAGTTGTTTTCTGGTAAGGAAAGACACTATTGTATTCCCATTGCCATACAAAGTGCAAATAGCACTGGCGTCTGTTCCCAGCAAGTACAGTGTATTGGACTGAAGAGGAGCTACTGTGCTTCTCAGTTTCCTAAGCAGAGTTGAACTAGATGAGGCCCTTGATAGTAGGAAGCACAGTTCTTTTGTTCTGAGCAACCTCACTGTTCAGACACCATAGGAAACACAGTAGAGTAGAAGAGTGCTCGTTTCTCAAAATAGAGTGTGTTTCTTGTAAGGCGAGCTAGCGTATGTTTCCCAGTCCTAAACAGAGTTGAATCCCATTGAGTTTCTGGTCCTACGAGCAAGAATTGTTTTCTGGTAAGAAGAGTCACTCTTGCACTCCCATTGTTATACACAGGGCAAATAGCACTGGCCTCTGTTCCCAGCAAGTACAGTGTATTGGACTGAAGAGGATCTACTGTTCTTGTCAGTTTCCTAAGCAGAGTTGAACTAGATATAGCCCGTGTGTGTAGGAAGCACTGTTCTTTTTTTCTGAGCAAGCTCACTCTTCTGGACTGTAGGAAACACATTAGAGTAGAAGAGTGCTCTTTTCTCAACAGCAGAGTGTGTTTCTTGTAAGGCCAGCTAGCGTTTGCTTCCCAGTCCTAAGTGGAGTTGAATCACATGCAGTTTCTGGTCCTACGAGCAAGAGTTGTTTTCTGGTAAGAAGAGTCACTATTGCGCTCCCATTGTCATACACAGGGCAAATAGCACTGGCGTCTGTTCCCAGCATGTACAGTGTATTGGACTGAAGAGGATCTATTGTTCTCGTCAGTTTCCTAAGCAGAATTGAACTAGATATGGCCGTGTGTGTAGGAAGCACAGTTCTTTTGTTCTGAGCATGCTCAGTGTTCGGACCCCATAGGAAACACAGTAGAGTAGAAGAGTGCCCTTTTCTCAAAAGCAGAGTGTGTTTCTTGTAAGGCGAGCTAGCGTTTGTTTCCCAGTCCTAAATGGAGTTGAATCACATGCAGTTTCTGGTCCTACGAGCAAGAGTTGTTTTCTGGTAAGAAGAGTCACTATTGCACTCCCATTGTCATACACAGGGCAAATAGCACTGGCGTCTTTTCCCAGCATGTACATTGTATTGGACTGAAGAGGATCTACTGTTCTTGTCATTTTCCTATACAGAATTGAACTAGATATGGCACGTGTGTGTAGGAAGCACAGTTCTTTGTTCTGAGCAAGCTCACTCTTCTGGGCTGTAGGAAACACATTAGAGTAGAAGAGTGCTCTTTTCTCAAAAGCACAGTGTGTTTCTTGTAAGGCCAGCTAGCGTTTGTTTCCCAGTCCTAAATGGAGTTGAATCACATGCAGTTTTTGTTCCTACAAGAAGGAGTTGTTTTCTGGTAAGGAAAGTCACTATCGCGCTCCCATTGCCATACACAGTGCAAATAGCACTCGCGTCTGTTCCCAGCAAGTACAGTATATTGGAATGAAGAGGAGCTACTGTTCTTGTCAGATTCCTAAGCAGAGTTGAACTAGATATGGCCTGTGTGTGTAGGAAGCACAGTTCTTTTGTTCTGAGCAAGCAAACTGTCTGGTCCCTTAGGAAACACATGAGAGTAGAATACTGCTCTTTTCTCAAAAGCAGAGTGTGTTTCTTGTAAGGCAAGCTAGCGTTTGTTTCCCAGTCCTAAATGGAGTTGAATCACATGCAGTTTCTGGTCCTACGAGCAAGAGTTGTTTTCTGGTAAGAAGAGTCACTATTGCGCTCCCATTGTCATACACAGGGCAAATAGCACTGGCGTCTGTTCCCAGCATGTACACTGTATTGGACTGAAGAGGATCTACTGTTCTTGTCAGTTTCCTAAGCAGAGTTGAACTAGATATGGCTGTGTGTGTAGGAAGCACAGTTTTTTTGTTCTGAGCAAGCTCACTGTTCTGGCCATATAGGAAACACATTAGAGTGGAATAGTGCTCTTTTCTCAAAAGCAGAGTGTGTTTCTTGTAAGGAGAGCTAGCGTTTGTTTTCCAGTCCTAAATGGAGTTGAATCCCATGCAGTTTCTGGTCCTACGAGCAAGAGTTGTTTTCTGGTATCAAGAGTCACTATTGTGCTCCCATTGTCATACACAGGGCAAATAGCACTGGCGTCTGTTCCCAGCATGTACAGTGTATTGGACGGAAGAGGATCTACTGTTCTTGTCAGATTCCTAAGCAGAGTTGAACTAGATATGGCCCGTGTGTGTAGGAAGCACAGTTCTTTTGTTCTGAGCAAGCTCACTTTTCGGACCCCATAGGAAACACATTAGAGTAGAAGAGTGCTCTTTTCTAAAAAGCAGAGTGTGTTTCTTGTAAGGAGAGCTTGCGTTTGTTTCCCAGTCCTAAATGGAGTTGAATCACATGCAGTTTCTGGTCCTACGAGCAAGAGCTGTTTTATGGTAAGAAGAGTCACTATTGTGCTCCCATTGTCATACACAGTGCAAATAGCACTGGCGTCTGGTCCCAGCATGTACAGTGTATTGGACTGAAGGGGATCTACTGTTCTTGTCAGTTTCCTAAGCAGAATTGAACAAGATATGGGCGTGTGTGTAGGAAGCACATTATTTTGTTCTGAGCAAGCTCACTGTTTTGGCCCTATAGTAAAAACAGCGGAGTAGAAGAGTGTTCTTTTCTCAAAAGTAGAGTGTGTTTCTTGTAAGGCGAACTAGCGTTTGTTTTCCAGTCCTAAATGGAGTTGAATCACATGCAATTGTTTGTCCCACGAGTAAGAGTTGTTTTCTGGTAAGGAAAGTCACTATTGTGCTCCCATTGCAACACAGTGCAAATGGCACTCCCGTCTGTTCCCAGCAAGTACAGTGTATTGGACTGAAGAGGAGCTACTGTTCTTGTCAGTTTCCTAAGCAGAGTTGAACTAGATATTGCCCGTGTGTGTAGGAAGCACAGTTCTTTTGTTCTGAGCAAGCTCGCTGCTCGGACCCCATAGAAAACACCGTAGAGTAGAAGAGTGCCCTTTTCTCAAAAGCATAGTGTGTTTCTTGTAAGGCGAGCTAGTGTTTGTTTCCCTGTCCTAAATGGATTTGAATCACATGCAGTTTCTGCTCCAACGAGCAAGATTTGTTTTCTGGTAATAAGAGTCACTATTGTGCTCCCATTGTCATACACAGGGCAAATAGCACTGTCGTGTTTTCCCAGCATGTACAGTATATTGGACTGAAGAGGAGCTACTGTTTTTGTCAGTTTCCTAAGCAGAATTGAACTAGATATGGCCCCTGTGTGTAGGAAGCACAGTTCCTTGTGCTGATCAAGCTCACTGTTCGGACCCATAGGAAACACAGTAGAGTAGAAGAGTGCTCTTTCTCAAAAGGAGAGTGTGTTTCTTGTAAGGCGAGCTAGTGTTTGTTTCCCAGTCCTAAATCGCGTTGAATAACATGCAGTTTCTGGTTCTACGAGCAAGAATTATTTTCTTTTAAGGAAAGTCACTATTGTGCTCCCATTGCCATACACAGTGCAAATAGCACTCGTGTCTGTCCCCAGCAAGTACAGTGTATTGGACTGAAGAGGAGCTAATGTTCTTGTCAGTTGCCTAAGCAGAGTTGAACTTGATATGGCCCGTGTGTAGGAAGCACATTTCTTTTCTTCTGAGCAAGCTTACTGTTCGGACCCCATAAGAAACAGAGTAGAGTAGAAGAGTGACCTTTTCTCAAAAGCAGAGTGTGTTTCTTGTAAGGCGAGCTAGCGTTTGTTTCCCAGTCCTAAATGGAGTTGAATCACATGCGGTTTCTGGTTCTATGAGCAAGAGTTGTTTTCTGGTAAGAAGAGTCACTATTGCGCTCCCATTGTCATACACAGGGCAAATAGCACTCGCGTCTGTACCCAGCAAGTACAGTGTATTGGACTGAAGAGGATCTACTGTTCTTGTCAGTTTCCTAAGCAGAGTTGAACTAGATATGGCCTGTGTGTGTAGGAAGCACAGTTCTTTTGTTCTGAGCAAGCTCCCTGTTTTGGCTCTATAGGAAACACAGTAGAGTAGAAGAGTGCTCTTTTCTAAAAAGCAGAGTGTGTTTCTTGTAAGGCGAGCTAGCGTTTGTTTCCCAGTCCTAAATGGAGTTGTATCACATGCAGTTTTTTGTCCTATGACCAAGAGTTGTTTTCTGGTAAGGAAAGTCACTATTGCACTCCCATTGCCATACACAGTGCAAATAGCACTCGCATCTGTTCCCAGGAAGTACAGTGTATTGGACTGAAGAGGAGCTACTGTTCTTCTCAGTTTCCTAAGCAGAGTTGAACTAGATATGGCCCGTGTGTGTAGGAAGCACAGTTCCTTGTGCTGATCAAGCTCACTGTTCGGACCCCATAGGAAACACAGTAGAGTAGATGAGTGCCCTTTTCTCGGAAGTAGACTGTGTTTCTTGTAAGGCGAGCTAGCGTTTGGTTCCCAATACTAAATGGAGTTGAATCCCATGTAGTTTCTACTCTTACGAGCAGGAGTTGTTGTCTGGTGAGAAGAGTCAATATTGTGCTCCCATTGCCATACACAGTGCAAATAGCACTTGCGTCTGTTCACAGCAAGTACAGTGTATTGGACTGAAGAGGAGCTACTCTTCTTGTCAGTTTCCTAAGCCCAGTTAAACTAGATATGACCCGTGTGTGTAGGAAGCACAGTTCTTTTGTTCCTAGCAAGCTCGCTGTTTTGGCCCTATAGGAAACACAGTAGAATAGAAGAGTGCTCTTTTCTCAAAAGCAGAGTGTGTCTCTTGTAAGGCGAGCTAGCGTTTGTTTCCCAGTCCTAAATGGAGTTGAATCACATGCAGTTTTTGGTCCTAGGAGCAAGAGTTGTTTTCTGGTAAGGAAAGTCACTATTCTGCTCCCATTGACACACACAGTGCCAATAGGACCCACGTCTGTTCCCATCAAGTACAGTGTATTGGACTGAAGAGGAGCTACTGTTCTTGTCAGTTTCCTAAGCAGAGTTGAACTAGATATGGCCCGTGTGTGTAGGAAGCATAGTTCTTTTGTTCTGAGCAAGCTCACTCTTCAGACCCCATAGGAAACACCGTAGAGTAGAAGAGTGCCTTTTCTCAAAAGCAGAGTGTGTTTCTTGTAAGGCGAGCTAGCGTTTGTTTCCCTGTCCTAAATGGAGTTGAATCACATGCAGTTTTTGGTCCTACGAGCAAGAGTTGTTTTCTGGTAAGAAGAGTCACTATTGTGCTCCCATTGCCATACACAGGGCAAATAGCACTGCCGTCTGTTCCCACCATGTACATTGTATTGGACTGAAGAGGATCTACTGTTCTTGTCAGTTTCCTAAGCAGAATTGAACTAGATATGGCCGTGTGTGTAGGAAGCACAGTTCTTTTGTTCTGAGCAAGCTCACTCTCTGGCCCTATAGGAAACACAGTAGAGTAGAAGAGTGATCGTTTCTCAAAAGCAGAGTGTGTTGATTGTAAGGTGAGCTAGCGTTTGTTTTCCAGTCCTAAATGGAGTTGATCACATGCAATTTCAGGTCCAACGACCAAGAGTTGTTTTCTGGTAAGGAAAGTCACTATTGTGCTCCATAGCCATACACAGTACAAATAGTACTCGCGTCTGTTCCCAGCAAGTACAGTGTATTGGACTGAAGAGGAGCTACTGTTCTTGTCAGTTTCCTAAGCAGAGTTGAATTAGATATGGCCCGTGTGTAGGAAGCACAGTTCTTTTATTCTGAGCAAGCTCACTGTTCAGATCCCATAGGAAACACAGTAGAGTAGAAGAGTGCTCTTTTCTCAAAAGCAGAGTGTGTTTCTTGTAAGGAGAGCTAGCGTTTGTTTCCAAGTCCAAAATGGAGTTGAATCCCATGCAGTTTCTAGTCCTACGAGCAAGAGTTGTTTTCTGGTAAGAATAGTGAATATTGCGTTCCCATTGCCATACACAGTGCAAATAGCACTCGCGTCTGTTCCCAGCAAGTACAATGTATTGGACAGAAGATGAGCTACTGTTCTTGTCAGTTTCCTAAGCACAGTTAAACTAGATATGAGCCGTGTGTGTAGGAAGCACAGTTCTTTTGTTCTGAGCAAGCTCACTGTTCTGGCCCTATAGGAAAAACAATAGAGTAGAAGAGTGATCTTTTCTCAAAAGCAGAGTGTGTTTCTTGTAAGGTGAGCTAGCGTTTGTTTACCAATCCTAAATGGAGTTGAATCCCATTTAGTTTCTGGTCCTAAGAGCAAGAGTTGTTTTCTGGTAAGAAGTGTCACTATTGCGCTCCCATTGCCATGCACAAGTCAAATAGCACTGGTGTCTGTTCCCAGCATGTACAGTGTATTGGACTGAAGAGGATCTACTGTTCTTGTCAGTTTCCTAAGCAGAGTTGAACTAGATATGGCCCGTGTGTGTAGGAAGCACAGTTCTTTTGTTCTGAGAAAGCTCACTCTTCTGGCCCTATAAGAAACACATTAGAGTAGAAGACTGCTCTTTTCTCAAAAGCAGAGTGAGTTTCTTGTAAGTCGAGATAGCGTTTGATTCCCAGTCCTAAATGGATTTGAATCACATGCAGTGTCTGGTCCTACGAGCAGGAGTTGTTTTCTGGTAAGGAAAGTCACTATTGCGCTCCCATTGCCATACACAGTGCGATTAGCACTCGCGTCTGTTCCCAGCAAGGACAGTGTATTGGACTGAAGTGGAGCTACTGTTCTTGTCAGTTTCCTAAGCAGTGTTGAACTAGATATGGCCCCTGTGTGTAGGAAGCACAGTTCTTTTGTTCTGAGCAAGCTCACTGTTCGGACCCAATAGGAAACACAGTAGAGTAGAAGAGTGCTCTTTTCTCAAAAGGAGAGTGTGTTTCTTGTAAGGCGAGCTAGTGTTTGTTTCCCAGTCCTAAATCTCGTTGACTAACATGCAGTTTCTGGTTCTACGAGCAAGAATTATTTTCTTTTAAGGAAAATCACTATTGTGCTCCCATTGCCATACACAGTGCAAATAGCACTCGTGTCTGTCCCCAGCAAGTACAGTGTATTGGACTGAAGAGGAGCTAATGTTCTTGTCAGTTGCCTAAGCAGAGTTGAACTTGATATGGCCCGTGTGTAGGAAGCACATTTCTTTTCTTCTGAGCAAGCTTACTGTTCGAACCCCATAAGAAACAGAGTAGAGTAGAAGAGTGACCTTTTCTCAAAAGCAGAGTGTGTTTCTTGTAAGGCGAGCTAGCGTTTGTTTCCCAGTCCTAAATGGAGTTGAATCACATGCGGTTTCTGGTTCTATGAGCAAGAGTTGTTTTCTGGTAAGAAGAGTCACTATTGCGCTCCCATTGTCATACACAGGGCAAATAGCACTCGCGTCTGTACCCAGCAAGTACAGTGTATTGGACTGAAGAGGATCTACTGTTCTTGTCAGTTTCCTAAGCAGAGTTGAACTAGATATGGCCTGTGTGTGTAGGAAGCGCAGTTCTTTTGTTCTGAGCAAGCTCCCTGTTTTGGCTCTATAGGAAACACAGTAGAGTAGAAGAGTGCTCTTTTCTAAAAAGCAGAGTGTGTTTCTTGTAAGGCGAGCTAGCGTTTGTTTCCCAGTCCTAAATGGAGTTGTATCACATGCAGTTTTTTGTCCTATGAGCAAGAGTTGTTTTCTGGTAAGGAAAGTCACTATTGCACTCCCATTGCCATACACAGTGCAAATAGCACTCGCATCTGTTCCCAGGAAGTACAGTGTATTGGACTGAAGAGGAGCTACTGTTCTTCTCAGTTTCCTAAGCAGAGTTGAACTAGATATGGCCCGTGTGTGTAGGAAGCACAGTTCCTTGTGCTGATCAAGCTCACTGTTCGGACCCCATAGGAAAAACAGTAGAGTAGATGAGTGCCCTTTTCTCGGAAGTAGACTGTGTTTCTTGTAAGGCGAGCTAGCGTTTGGTTCCCAATAATAAATGGAGTTGAATCCCATGTAGTTTCTACTCTTACGAGCAGGAGTTGTTGTCTGGTGAGAAGAGTCACTATTGTGCTCCCATTGCCATACACAGTGCAAATAGCACTTGCGTCTGTTCACAGCAAGTACAGTGTATTGGACTGAAGAGGAGCTACTCTTCTTGTCAGTTTCCTAAGCCCAGTTAAACTAGATATGACCCGTGTGTGTAGGAAGCACAGTTCTTTTGTTCCTAGCAAGCTCGCTGTTTTGGCCCTATAGGAAACACAGTAGAATAGAAGAGTGCTCTTTTCTCAAAAGCAGAGTGTGTCTCTTGTAAGGCGAGCTAGCGTTTGTTTCCCAGTCCTAAATGGAGTTGAATCACATGCAGTTTTTGGTCCTAGGAGCAAGAGTTGTTTTCTGGTAAGGAAAGTCACTATTCTGCTCCCATTGACACACACAGTGCCAATAGGACCCACGTCTGTTCCCATCAAGTACTGTGTATTGGACTGAAGAGGAGCTACTGTTCTTGTCAGTTTCCTAAGCAGAGTTGAACTAGATATGGCCCGTGTGTGTAGGAAGCATAGTTCTTTTGTTCTGAGCAAGCTCACTCTTCAGACCCCATAGGAAACACCGTAGAGTAGAAGAGTGCCTTTTCTCAAAAGCAGAGTGTGTTTCTTGTAAGGCGAGCTAGCGTTTGTTTCCCTGTCCTAAATGGAGTTGAATCACATGCAGTTTTTGGTCCTACGAGCAAGAGTTGTTTTCTGGTAAGAAGAGTCACTATTGTGCTCCCATTGTCATACACAGGGCAAATAGCACTGCCGTCTGTTCCCACAATGTACATTGTATTGGACTGAAGAGGATCTACTGTTCTTGTCAGTTTCCTAAGCAGAATTGAACTAGATATGGCCGTGTGTGTAGGAAGCACAGTTCTTTTGTTCTGAGCAAGCTCACTCTCTGGCCCTATAGGAAACACAGTAGAGTAGAAGAGTGATCGTTTCTCAAAAGCAGAGTGTGTTGATTGTAAGGTGAGCTAGCGTTTGTTTTCCAGTCCTAAATGGAGTTGATCACATGCAATTTCAGGTCCTACGACCAAGAGTTGTTTTCTGGTAAGGAAAGTCACTATTGTGCTCCATAGCCATACACAGTACAAATAGTACTCGCGTCTGTTCCCAGCAAGTACAGTGTATTGGACTGAAGAGGAGCTACTGTTCTTGTCAGTTTCCCAAGCAGAGTTGAACTAGATATGGCCCGTGTGTAGGAAGCACAGTTCTTTTATTCTGAGCAAGCTCACTGTTCAGATCCCATAGGAAACACAGTAGAGTAGAAGAGTGCTCTTTTCTCAAAAGCAGAGTGTGTTTCTTGTAAGGAGAGCTAGCGTTTGTTTCCAAGTCCAAAATGGAGTTGAATCCCATGCAGTTTCTAGTCCTACGAGCAAGAGTTGTTTTCTGGTAAGAATAGTGAATATTGCGTTCCCATTGCCATACACAGTGCAAATAGCACTCGCGTCTGTTCCCAGCAAGTACAATGTATTGGACAGAAGATGAGCTACTGTTCTTGTCAGTTTCCTAAGCACAGTTAAACTAGATATGAGCCGTGTGTGTAGGAAGCACAGTTCTTTTGTTCTGAGCAAGCTCACTGTTCTGGCCCTATAGGAAAAACAATAGAGTAGAAGAGTGATCTTTTCTCAAAAGCAGAGTGTGTTTCTTGTAATGTGAGCTAGCGTTTGTTTACCAATCCTAAATGGAGTTGAATCCCATTTAGTTTCTGGTCCTAAGTGCAAGAGTTGTTTTCTGGTAAGAAGTGTCACTATTGCGCTCCCATTGCCATGCACAAGTCAAATAGCACTGGTGTCTGTTCCCAGCATGTACAGTGTATTGGACTGAAGAGGATCTACTGTTCTTGTCAGTTTCCTAAGCAGAGTTGAACTAGATATGGCCCGTGTGTGTAGGAAGCACAGTTCTTTTGTTCTGAGAAAGCTCACTCTTCTGGCCCTATAAGAAACACATTAGAGTAGAAGACTGCTCTTTTCTCAAAAGCAGAGTGAGTTTCTTGTAAGTCGAGCTAGCGTTTGATTCCCAGTCCTAAATGGATTTGAATCACATGCAGTGTCTGGTCCTACGAGCAGGAGTTGTTTTCTGGTAAGGAAAGTCACTATTGCGCTCCCATTGCCATACACAGTGCGATTAGCACTCGCGTCTGTTCCCAGCAAGGACAGTGTATTGGACTGAAGTGGAGCTACTGTTCTTGTCAATTTCCTAAGCAGTGTTGAACTAGATATGGCCCCTGTGTGTAGGAAGCACAGTTCTTTTGTTCTGAGCAAGCTCACTGTTCGGACCCAATAGGAAACACAGTAGAGTAGAAGAGTGCTCTTTCTCAAAAGAAGAGTGTGTTTCTTGTAAGGCGAGCTAGTGTTTGTTTCCCAGTCAGAAATGGAGTTGAATCCCATGCAGTTTCTGCTCCTACGAGCAAGAGTTATTTTCTGGTAAGGAAAGTCACTATTGAGTTCCCATTGCCATACACAGTACAAATAGCACTTGCGTCTGTTCACAGCAAGTACAGTGTATTGGACTGAAGAGGAGCTACTGTTCTTGTCAGTTTCCTAAGCAGAGTTGAATTAGATATGTCCCGTGTGTGTAGGAAGCACAGTTCTTTTGTTCTGAGCAAGCTCCCTGTTCAGACCCCATAGGAAACACAGTCGAGTAGAAGAGTACTCTTTTCTCAAAAGCAGAGTGTGTTTCTTGTAAGGAGAGCTAGTGTTTGTTTCCCAGTCCTAAATGGAGTTGTATCACATGCAGTTTTTGGTCCTAGGAGCAAGAGTTGTTTTCTGGTAAGGAAAGTCACTATTCTGCTCCCATTGACACACACAGTGCCAATAGGACCCACGTCTGTTCCCATCCAGTACAGTGTATTGGACTGAAGAGGAGCTACTGTTCTTGTCAGTTTCCTAAGCAGAGTTGAACTAGATATGGCCCGTGTGTGTAGGAAGCATATTTCTTTTGTTCTGAGCAAGCTCACTCTTCAGACCCATAAGGAAACACCATAAAGTATAAGAGTGCCCTTTTCTCAAAAGCATAGTGTGTTTCTTGTAAGGCGAGCTAGCGTTTGTTTCCCTGTCCTAAATGGAGTTGAATCACATGCAGTTTCTGGTCCTACGAGCAAGAGTTGTTTTCTGGTAAGAAGAGTCACTATTGTGCTCCCATTGTCATACACAGGGCAAATACCACTGCCGTCTGTTCCCACCATGTACATTGTATTGGACTGAAGAGGATCTACTGTTCTTGTCAGTTTCCTAAGCAGAATTGAACTAGATATGGCCGTGTGTGTAGGAAGCACAGTTCTTTTGTTCTGAGCAAGCTCACTCTCTGGCCCTATAGGAAACACAGTAGAGTAGAAGAGTGATCGTTTCTCAAAAGCAGAGTGTGTTGATTGTAAGGTGAGCTAGCGTTTGTTTTCCAGTCCTAAATGGAGTTGATCACATGCAATTTCAGGTCCTACGACCAAGAGTTGTTTTCTGGTAAGGAAAGTCACTATTGTGCTCCATAGCCATACACAGTACAAATAGTACTCGCGTCTGTTCCCAGCAAGTACAGTGTATTGGACTGAAGAGGAGCTACTGTTCTTGTCAGTTTCCTAAGCAGAGTTGAACTAGATATGGCCCGTGTGTAGGAAGCACAGTTCTTTTATTCTGAGCAAGCTCACTGTTCAGATCCCATAGGAAACACAGTAGAGTAGAAGAGTGCTCTTTTCTCAAAAGCAGAGTGTGTTTCTTGTAAGGAGAGCTAGCGTTTGTTTCCAAGTCCAAAATGGAGTTGAATCCCATGCAGTTTCTAGTCCTACGAGCAAGAGTTGTTTTCTGGTAAGAATAGTGAATATTGCGTTCCCATTGCCATACACAGTGCAAATAGCACTCGCGTCTGTTCCCAGCAAGTACAATGTATTGGACAGAAGATGAGCTACTGTTCTTGTCAGTTTCCTAAGCACAGTTAAACTAGATATGAGCGTGTGTGTAGGAAGCACAGTTCTTTTGTTCTGAGCAAGCTCACTGTTCTGGCCCTATAGGAAAAACAATAGAGTAGAAGAGTGATCTTTTCTCAAAAGCAGAGTGTGTTTCTTGTAAGGTAAGCTAGCGTTTGTTTACCAATCCTAAATGGAGTTGAATCCCATTTAGTTTCTGGTCCTAAGAGCAAGAGTTGTTTTCTGGTAAGAAGTGTCACTATTGCGCTCCCATTGCCATGCACAAGTCAAATAGCACTGGTGTCTGTTCCCAGCATGTACAGTGTATTGGACTGAAGAGGATCTACTGTTCTTGTCAGTTTCCTAAGCAGAGTTGAACTAGATATGGCCCGTGTGTGTAGGAAGCACAGTTCTTTTGTTCTGAGAAAGCTCACTCTTCTGGCCCTATAAGAAACACATTAGAGTAGAAGACTGCTCTTTTCTCAAAAGCAGAGTGAGTTTCTTGTAAGTCGAGATAGCGTTTGATTCCCAGTCCTAAATGGATTTGAATCACATGCAGTGTCTGGTCCTACGAGCAGGAGTTGTTTTCTGGTAAGGAAAGTCACTATTGCGCTCCCATTGCCATACACAGTGCGATTAGCACTCGCGTCTGTTCCCAGCAAGGACAGTGTATTGGACTGAAGTGGAGCTACTGTTCTTGTCAGTTTCCTAAGCAGTGTTGAACTAGATATGGCCCCTGTGTGTAGGAAGCACAGTTCTTTTGTTCTGAGCAAGCTCACTGTTCGGACCCAATAGGAAACACAGTAGAGTAGAAGAGTGCTCTTTCTCAAAAGAAGAGTGTGTTTCTTGTAAGGCGAGCTAGTGTTTGTTTCCCAGTCAGAAATGGAGTTGAATCCCATGCAGTTTCTGCTCCTACGAGCAAGAGTTATTTTCTGGTAAGGAAAGTCACTATTGAGTTCCCATTGCCATACACAGTGCAAATAGCACTTGCGTCTGTTCACAGCAAGTACAGTGTATTGGACTGAAGAGGAGCTACTCTTCTTGTCAGTTTCCTAAGCAGAGTTGAATTAGATATGTCCCGTGTGTGTAGGAAGCACAGTTCTTTTGTTCTGAGCAAGCTCCCTGTTCAGACCCCATAGGAAACACAGTCGAGTAGAAGAGTACTCTTTTCTCAAAAGCAGAGTGTGTTTCTGTAAGGAGAGCTAGTGTTTGTTTCCCAGTCCTAAATGGAGTTGTATCACATGCAGTTTTTGGTCCTAGGAGCAAGAGTTGTTTTCTGGTAAGGAAAGTCACTATTCTGCTCCCATTGACACACACAGTGCCAATAGGACCCACGTCTGTTCCCATCCAGTACAGTGTATTGGACTGAAGAGGAGCTACTGTTCTTGTCAGTTTCCTAAGCAGAGTTGAACTAGATATGGCCCATGTGTGTAGGAAGCATAGTTCTTTTGTCTGAGCAAGCTCACTGTTTGGAACTCATAGTAAACACAGTAGAGTAGGAGAGTGCTGTTTTCTCAAAAGCAGAGTGAGTTTCTTGTAAGGCGAGCTAGCGTTTGTTTCCCAGTCAGAAATGGAGTTGAATTCCATGCAGTTTCTGGTCCTATGAGCAAGAGTTGTTTTCTGATAAGAAGAGTCACTATTGAGCTCCTATTGCAGTACACAGTGCAAATAGCACTCGCGTCTGTTTCCACCAAGTACAGTGTATTGGACTGAAGAGAGGCTACTGCTCTTGTCAGTTTCCTAAGCAGAGTTGAACTAGATATGGCCCGTGTGTTTAGGAAGCACCTTTCTTTTTTTCTGAGCAAGCTCACTGTTCGGACCCCATAAAAACACAGTAGGGTAGATGAGTGCTCATTTCTCAAAAGCAGAGTGTGTTTCTTGTAATGCGAGCTATCGTTTGTTTCCCAGTCCTAAATGCAGTTGAATCCCATGCAGTTTCTGGTCCTACGAGCAAGAGTTGTTTTCTGGTAAGGAAAGACACTATTGCCCTCCCATTGCCATACACAGTGCAAATAGCACTGGCTTCTGTTCCCAGCAAGTACAGTGTATTGGACTGAAGAGGAGCTACTGTTCTTGTCAGTTTGATAGGCAGAGTTGAACTAGATGTGGCCCTTGTTTGTAGGAAGCACAGTTCTTTTGTTCTGAGCAAGCTCACTGTTCAGACACCATAGGAAACACAGTAGAGTAGAAGAGTGCTCTTTTCTCAAAAGTAGAGTGTGTTTCTTGTAAGGCGAGCTAGCATATGTTTCCCAGTCCTAAACAGAGTTGAATCCCATTGAGTTACTGGTCCTACGAGCAAGATTTGTTTTCTGGTAAGAAGAGTCACTCTTGCGCTCCCATTGTCATACACAGGGCAAATAGCACTGGCCTCCGTTCCCAGCAAGTACAGTGTATTGGACTGAAGAGGATCTACTGTTCTTGTCAGTTTCCTAAGCAGAGATGAACTAGATATAGCCCGTGTATGTAGGAAGCACTGTTCTTTTTTTCTGAGCAAGCTCACTGTTCTGGCCTGTAGGAATCACATTAGAGTAGAAGAGTGCTCTTTTCTCAAAAGCAGAGTGTGTTTCTTGTAAGGACAGCTAGCGTTTGTTTTCCAGTCCTAAATGGATTTGAATCCCATGCAGTTTCTGGTCCTACGAGCAAGAGTTGTTTTCTGGTAAGAAGAGTCACTATTGCGCTCCCATTGTTATACACAGGGCAAATAGCCCTGGCGTCTGTTCCCAGCATGTACAGTGTATTGGACTGAAGAGGATCTATTGTTCTCGTCAGTTTCCTAAGCAGAATTGAACTAGATATGGCCGTGTGTGTAGGAAGCACAGTTCTTTTGTTCTGAGCAAGCTCACTGTTTTGGCCCTATAGGAAACACATTAGAGTAAATTACTGCTCTTTTGCTCAAAAGCAGAGTGTGTTTCTTGTAAGACGAGCTAGGGTTTGTTTCCCAGTCCTAAATGGAGTTGAATCACATGCACTTTCTGGTCCTACGAGCAAGAGTTGTTTTCTGATAAGAAGAGTAACTATTGTTCTCCCATTGTCATATACAGTGCAAAAACCACTCGCGTCTGTTCCCAGCAAGTACAGTGTATTGGACTGAAGAGGATCTAATGTTCTTGTCAGTTTCCTAAGCAGAGTTGAACTAGATATGGCCCATGTGTGTAGGAAGCACAGTTCTTTTGTTCTGAGCAAGCTCACTGTTTTGGCCCTATAGGAAACACAGTAGAGTAGAAGAGTGCCCTTTTCTCAAAAGCAGAGTGTGTTTCTTGTAAGGCGAGCTAGCATTTGTTTCCCAGTCCTAAATGGAGTTGAATCACATCCAGTTTTTGGTCCTACGAGCAAGAGTTGTTTTCTGGTAAGGGAAGTCACTATTGTGCTCCCATTGCCATACAGAGTGCAAATAGCACTTGCGTCTGTTCCCAGCAAGTACAGTGTATTGGACTGAAGAGGAGCAACTCTTCTTGTCAGTTTCCTAAGCAGAGTTGAACTAGATATGGCCCGTGTGTGTAGGAAGCACAGTTCATTTTTTTCTTGCAAGCTCACTGTTCAGACCCCATAGTAAACACAGTAGAGTAGAAGACTGCTCTTTTCTCAAAAGCAGAGTGTGTTTCTTGTAAGGCGAGCTAGCGTTTGTTTCCCAGTCCTAAATGGAGTTGAATCACATGCAGTTTCTGGTCCTACGAGCAAGAGTTGTTTTCTGGTAAGAAGAGTCACTATTGCACTCCCATTGTCATACAAAGGGCAAATAGCACTGGCGTCTTTTCCCAGCTTGTACATTGTATTGGCCTGAAGAGGATCTACTGTTCTTGTCAGTTTCCTAAACAGAATTGAACTAGATATGGCCCATGTGTGTAGGAAGCACAGTTCTTTTGTTCTGAGCAAGCTCACTGTTTTGGCTCTATAGGAAACACAGTACAGTAGAAGAGTGATCATTTCTTTAAAGCACAGTGTGTTTCTTGTAAGGCGAGCTAGCGTTTGTTTCCCAGTCCTAAATGGAGTTGAATCACATGCAGTTTTTGTTCCTACAAGAAAGAGTTGTTTTCTGGTAAGGAAAGTCACTATTGCGCTCCCATTGCCATACACAGTGCAAATAGCACTGCGTCTGTTCCCAGCAAGTACAGTGTGTTTGACTGAATAGGAGCTACTGTTTTTGTCAGATTCCTAAGCAGAGTTGAACTAGATATGAACCTTGTGTGTAGGAAGCACAGTTCTTTTGTTCTGAGCAAGCTCACTGTTTTGGTTCTATAGGAAATATAGTAGAGTAGAAGAGTGCTCTTTTCTCAAAAGCAGAGTATGTTTCTTGTAAGGCGAGCTAGCGCTTATTTCCCAGTTCTTAATTGAGTTGAATCACATGAAGTTTTTGGTCCTACGAGCAAGAGTTTTTTTCTGGTAAGAAGAGTCACTATTGAGCTCCCATTGCCATACACAGTGCAAGTAGCACTCGCGTCTGTTCCCAGCAAGTACAGTGTATTGGACTGAAGAGGAGCTACTGTTCTTGTCAGTTTCCTAAGCAGAGTTGAACTAGATATGGCCCGTGTGTGTAGGAAGCACAGTTCTTTTGTTCTGAGAAAGCTCACTCTTCTGGCCCTATAGGAAACACATTAGAGTAGAAGACTGCTCTTTTCTCAAAAGCAGAGTGAGTTTCTTGTTAGTTGAGCTAGCGTTTGATTCCCAGTCCAAAATGGATTTGAATCACATGCAGTGTCTGGTCCTACGAGCAGGAGTTGTTTGCTGGTAAGGAAAGTCACTATTGCGCTCCCATTGCCATACACAGTGCGATTATCACTCGCGTCTGTTCCCAGCAAGGACAGTGTATTGGACTGAAGTGGAGCTACTGTTCTTGTCAGTTTCCTAAGCAGTGTTGAACTAGATATGGCCCCTTGTGTAGGAAGCACAGTTCTTTTGTTCTGAGCAAGCTCACTGTTCGGACCCAATAGGAAACACATTAGAGTAGAAGAGTGCTCTTTCTCAAAAGCAGAGTGTGTTTCTTGTAAGGCGAGCTAGTGTTTGTTTCCCAGTCAGAAATGGAGTTGAATCCCATGCAGTTTCTGCTCCTACGAGCAAGAGTTATTTTCTGGTAAGGAAAGTCACTATTGAGTTCCCATTGCCATACACAGTGCAAATAGCACTCGCGTCGTTTCCCAGCAAGTACAGTTTATTGGACTGAAGAGGAGCTACTGTTCTTGTCAGTTTCCTAAGCAGAGTTGAATTAGATATGTCCCGTGTGTAGGAAGCACAGTTCTTTTGTTCTGAGCAAGCTCACTTTTCGGACCCCATAGGAAACACATTAGAGTAGAAGAGTGCTCTTTTCTAAAAAGCAGAGTGTGTTTCTTGTAAGGAGAGCTTGCGTTTGTTTCCCAGTCCTAAATGGAGTTGAATCACATGCAGTTTCTGGTCCTACGAGCAAGAGCTGTTTTATGGTAAGAAGAGTCACTATTGTGCTCCCATTGTCATACACAGTGCAAATAGCACTGGCGTCTGGTCCCAGCATGTACAGTGTATTGGACTGAAGGGGATCTACTGTTCTTGTCAGTTTCCTAAGCAGAATTGAACAAGATATGGGCGTGTGTGTAGGAAGCACATTATTTTGTTCTGAGCAAGCTCACTGTTTTGGCCCTATAGTAAAAACAGCGGAGTAGAAGAGTGTTCTTTTCTCAAAAGTAGAGTGTGTTTCTTGTAAGGCGAACTAGCGTTTGTTTTCCAGTCCTAAATGGAGTTGAATCACATGCAATTGTTTGTCCCACGAGTAAGAGTTGTTTTCTGGTAAGGAAAGTCACTATCGTGCTCCCATTGCAACACAGTGCAAATGGCACTCCCGTCTGTTCCCAGCAAGTACAGTGTATTGGACTGAAGAGGAGCTACTGTTCTTGTCAGTTTCCTAAGCAGAGTTGAACTAGATATTGCCCGTGTGTGTAGGAAGCACAGTTCTTTTGTTCTGAGCAAGCTCGCTGCTCGGACCCCATAGAAAACACCGTAGAGTAGATGAGTGCCCTTTTCTCAAAAGCATAGTGTGTTTCTTGTAAGGCGAGCTAGTGTTTGTTTCCCTGTCCTAAATGGATTTGAATCACATGCAGTTTCTGCTCCAACGAGCAAGATTTGTTTTCTGGTAATAAGAGTCACTATTGTGCTCCCATTGTCATACACAGGGCAAATAGCACTGTCGTGTTTTCCCAGCATGTACAGTATATTGGACTGAAGAGGAGCTACTGTTTTTGTCAGTTTCCTAAGCAGAATTGAAATAGATATGGCCCCTGTGTGTAGGAAGCACAGTTCCTTGTGCTGATCAAGCTCACTGTTCGGACCCATAGGAAACACAGTAGAGTAGAAGAGTGCTCTTTTCTCAAAAGGAGAGTGTGTTTCTTGTAAGGCGAGCTAGTGTTTGTTTCCCAGTCCTAAATCGCGTTGAATAACATGCAGTTTCTGGTTCTATGAGCAAGAATTATTTTCTTTTAAGGAAAGTCACTATTGTGCTCCCATTGCCATACACAGTGCAAATAGCACTCGTGTCTGTCCCCAGCAAGTACAGTGTATTGGACTGAAGAGGAGCTAATGTTCTTGTCAGTTGCCTAAGCAGAGTTGAACTTGATATGGCCCGTGTGTAGGAAGCACATTTCTTTTCTTCTGAGCAAGCTTACTGTTCGGACCCCATAAGAAACAGAGTAGAGTAGAAGAGTGACCTTTTCTCAAAAGCAGAGTGTGTTTCTTGTAAGGCGAGCTAGCGTTTGTTTCCCAGTCCTAAATGGAGTTGAATCACATGCGGTTTCTGGTTCTATGAGCAAGAGTTGTTTTCTTGGTAAGAAGAGTCACTATTGCGCTCCCATTGTCATACACAGGGCAAATAGCACTCGCGTCTGTACCCAGCAAGTACAGTGTATTGGACTGAAGAGGATCTACTGTTCTTGTCAGTTTCCTAAGCAGAGTTGAACTAGATATGGCCTGTGTGTGTAGGAAGCGCAGTTCTTTTGTTCTGAGCAAGCTCCCTGTTTTGGCTCTATAGGAAACACAGTAGAGTAGAAGAGTGCTCTTTTCTAAAAAGCAGAGTGTGTTTCTTGTAAGGCGAGCTAGCGTTTGTTTCCCAGTCCTAAATGGAGTTGTATCACATGCAGTTTTTTGTCCTATGAGCAAGAGTTGTTTTCTGGTAAGGAAAGTCACTATTGCATTCCCATTGCCATACACAGTGCAAATAGCACTCGCATCTGTTCCCAGGAAGTACAGTGTATTGGACTGAAGAGGAGCTACTGTTCTTCTCAGTTTCCTAAGCAGAGTTGAACTAGATATGGCCCGTGTGTGTAGGAAGCACAGTTCCTTGTGCTGATCAAGCTCACTGTTCGGACCCCATAGGAAACACAGTAGAGTAGATGAGTGCCCTTTTCTCGGAAGTAGACTGTGTTTCTTGTAAGGCGAGCTAGCGTTTGGTTCCCAATACTAAATGGAGTTGAATCCCATGTAGTTTCTACTCTTACGAGCAGGAGTTGTTGTCTGGTGAGAAGAGTCAATATTGTGCTCCCATTGCCCATACACAGTGCAAATAGCACTTGCGTCTGTTCACAGCAAGTACAGTGTATTGGACTGAAGAGGAGCTACTCTTCTTGTCAGTTTCCTAAGCCCAGTTAAACTAGATATGACCCGTGTGTGTAGGAAGCACAGTTCTTTTGTTCCTAGCAAGCTCGCTGTTTTGGCCTATAGGAAACACAGTAGAATAGAAGAGTGCTCTTTTCTCAAAAGCAGAGTGTGTCTCTTGTAAGGCGAGCTAGCGTTTGTTTCCCAGTCCTAAATGGAGTTGAATCACATGCAGTTTTTGGTCCTAGGAGCAAGAGTTGTTTTCTGGTAAGGAAAGTCACTATTCTGCTCCCATTGACACACACAGTGCCAATAGGACCCACGTCTGTTCCCATCAAGTACAGTGTATTGGACTGAAGAGTAGCTACTGTTCTTGTCAGTTTCCTAAGCAGAGTTGAACTAGATATGGCCCGTGTGTGTAGGAAGCATAGTTCTTTTGTTCTGAGCAAGCTCACTCTTCAGACCCCATAGGAAACACCGTAGAGTAGAAGAGTGCCTTTTCTCAAAAGCAGAGTGTGTTTCTTGTAAGGCGAGCTAGCGTTTGTTTCCCTGTCCTAAATGGAGTTGAATCACATGCAGTTTTTGGTCCTACGAGCAAGAGTTGTTTTCTGGTAAGAAGAGTCACTATTGTGCTCCCATTGCCATACACAGGGCAAATAGCACTGCCGTCTGTTCCCACCATGTACATTGTATTGGACTGAAGAGGATCTACTGTTCTTGTCAGTTTCCTAAGCAGAATTGAACTAGATATGGCCGTGTGTGTAGGAAGCACAGTTCTTTTGTTCTGAGCAAGCTCACTCTCTGGCCCTATAGGAAACACCGTAGAGTAGAAGAGTGATCGTTTCTCAAAAGCAGAGTGTGTTGATTGTAAGGTGAGCTAGCGTTTGTTTTCCAGTCCTAAATGGAGTTGATCACATGCAATTTCAGGTCCTACGACCAAGAGTTGTTTTCTGGTAAGGAAAGTCACTATTGTGCTCCATAGCCATACACAGTACAAATAGTACTCGCGTCTGTTCCCAGCAAGTACAGTGTATTGGACTGAAGAGGAGCTACTTCTTGTCAGTTTCCTAAGCAGAGTTGAATTAGATATGGCCCGTGTGTAGGAAGCACAGTTCTTTTATTCTGAGCAAGCTCACTGTTCAGATCCCATAGGAAACACAGTAGAGTAGAAGAGTGCTCTTTTCTCAAAAGCAGAGTGTGTTTCTTGTAAGGAGAGCTAGCGTTTGTTTCCAAGTCCAAAATGGAGTTGAATCCCATGCAGTTTCTAGTCCTACGAGCAAGAGTTGTTTTCTGGTAAGAATAGTGAATATTGCGTTCCCATTGCCATACACAGTGCAAATAGCACTCGCGTCTGTTCCCAGCAAGTACAATGTATTGGACAGAAGATGAGCTACTGTTCTTGTCAGTTTCCTAAGCACAGTTAAACTAGATATGAGCCGTGTGTGTAGGAAGCACAGTTCTTTTGTTCTGAGCAAGCTCACTGTTCTGGCCCTATAGGAAAAACAATAGAGTAGAAGAGTGATCTTTTCTCAAAAGCAGAGTGTGTTTCTTGTAAGGTGAGCTAGCGTTTGTTTACCAATCCTAAATGGAGTTGAATCCCATTTAGTTTCTGGTCCTAAGAGCAAGAGTTGTTTTCTGGTAAGAAGTGTCACTATTGCGCTCCCATTGCCATGCACAAGTCAAATAGCACTGGTGTCTGTTCCCAGCATGTACAGTGTATTGGACTGAAGAGGATCTACTGTTCTTGTCAGTTTCCTAAGCAGAGTTGAACTAGATATGGCCCGTGTGTGTAGGAAGCACAGTTCTTTTGTTCTGAGAAAGCTCACTCTTCTGGCCCTATAAGAAACACATTAGAGTAGAAGACTGCTCTTTTCTCAAAAGCAGAGTGAGTTTCTTGTAAGTCGAGATAGCGTTTGATTCCCAGTCCTAAATGGATTTGAATCACATGCAGTGTCTGGTCCTACGAGCAGGAGTTGTTTTCTGGTAAGGAAAGTCACTATTGCGCTCCCATTGCCATACACAGTGCGATTAGCACTCGCGTCTGTTCCCAGCAAGGACAGTGTATTGGACTGAAGTGGAGCTACTGTTCTTGTCAGTTTCCTAAGCAGTGTTGAACTAGATATGGCCCCTGTGTGTAGGAAGCACAGTTCTTTTGTTCTGAGCAAGCTCACTGTTCGGACCCAATAGGAAACACAGTAGAGTAGAAGAGTGCTCTTTTCTCAAAAGGAGAGTGTGTTTCTTGTAAGGCGAGCTAGTGTTTGTTTCCCAGTCCTAAATCTCGTTGAATAACATGCAGTTTCTGGTTCTACGAGCAAGAATTATTTTCTTTTAAGGAAAATCACTATTGTGCTCCCATTGCCATACACAGTGCAAATAGCACTCGTGTCTGTCCCCAGCAAGTACAGTGTATTGGACTGAAGAGGAGCTAATGTTCTTGTCAGTTGCCTAAGCAGAGTTGAACTTGATATGGCCCGTGTGTAGGAAGCACATTTCTTTTCTTCTGAGCAAGCTTACTGTTCGGACCCCATAAGAAACAGAGTAGAGTAGAAGAGTGACCTTTTCTCAAAAGCAGAGTGTGTTTCTTGTAAGGCGAGCTAGCGTTTGTTTCCCAGTCCTAAATGGAGTTGAATCACATGCGGTTTCTGGTTCTATGAGCAAGAGTTGTTTTCTGGTAAGAAGAGTCACTATTGCGCTCCCATTGTCATACACAGGGCAAATAGCACTCGCGTCTGTACCCAGCAAGTACAGTGTATTGGACTGAAGAGGATCTACTGTTCTTGTCAGTTTCCTAAGCAGAGTTGAACTAGATATGGCCTGTGTGTGTAGGAAGCGCAGTTCTTTTGTTCTGAGCAAGCTCCCTGTTTTGGCTCTATAGGAAACACAGTAGAGTAGAAGAGTGCTCTTTTCTAAAAGCAGAGTGTGTTTCTTGTAAGGCGAGCTAGCGTTTGTTTCCCAGTCCTAAATGGAGTTGTATCACATGCAGTTTTTTGTCCTATGAGCAAGAGTTGTTTTCTGGTAAGGAAAGTCACTATTGCACTCCCATTGCCATACACAGTGCAAATAGCACTCGCATCTGTTCCCAGGAAGTACAGTGTATTGGACTGAAGAGGAGCTACTGTTCTTCTCAGTTTCCTAAGCAGAGTTGAACTAGATATGGCCCGTGTGTGTAGGAAGCACAGTTCCTTGTGCTGATCAAGCTCACTGTTCGGACCCCATAGGAAACACAGTAGAGTAGATGAGTGCCCTTTTCTCGGAAGTAGACTGTGTTTCTTGTAAGGCGAGCTAGCGTTTGGTTCCCAATACTAAATGGAGTTGAATCCCATGTAGTTTCTACTCTTACGAGCAGGAGTTGTTGTCTGGTGAGAAGAGTCACTATTGTGCTCCCATTGCCATACACAGTGCAAATAGCACTTGCGTCTGTTCACAGCAAGTACAGTGTATTGGACTGAAGAGGAGCTACTCTTCTTGTCAGTTTCCTAAGCCCAGTTAAACTAGATATGACCCGTGTGTGTAGGAAGCACAGTTCTTTTGTTCCTAGCAAGCTCGCTGTTTTGGCCCTATAGGAAACACAGTAGAATAGAAGAGTGCTCTTTTCTCAAAAGCAGAGTGTGTCTCTTGTAAGGCGAGCTAGCGTTTGTTTCCCAGTCCTAAATGGAGTTGAATCACATGCAGTTTTTGGTCCTAGGAGCAAGAGTTGTTTTCTGGTAAGGAAAGTCACTATTCTGCTCCCATTGACACACACAGTGCCAATAGGACCCACGTCTGTTCCCATCAAGTACTGTGTATTGGACTGAAGAGGAGCTACTGTTCTTGTCAGTTTCCTAAGCAGAGTTGAACTAGATATGGCCCGTGTGTGTAGGAAGCATAGTTCTTTTGTTCTGAGCAAGCTCACTCTTCAGACCCCATAGGAAACACCGTAGAGTAGAAGAGTGCCTTTTCTCAAAAGCAGAGTGTGTTTCTTGTAAGGCGAGCTAGCGTTTGTTTCCCTGTCCTAAATGGAGTTGAATCACATGCAGTTTTTGGTCCTACGAGCAAGAGTTGTTTTCTGGTAAGAAGAGTCACTATTGTGCTCCCATTGTCATACACAGGGCAAATAGCACTGCCGTCTGTTCCCACCATGTACATTGTATTGGACTGAAGAGGATCTACTGTTCTTGTCAGTTTCCTAAGCAGAATTGAACTAGATATGGCCGTGTGTGTAGGAAGCACAGTTCTTTTGTTCTGAGCAAGCTCACTCTCTGGCCCTATAGGAAACACCGTAGAGTAGAAGAGTGATCGTTTCTCAAAAGCAGAGTGTGTTGATTGTAAGGTGAGCTAGCGTTTGTTTTCCAGTCCTAAATGGAGTTGATCACATGCAATTTCAGGTCCTACGACCAAGAGTTGTTTTCTGGTAAGGAAAGTCACTATTGTGCTCCATAGCCATACACAGTACAAATAGTACTCGCGTCTGTTCCCAGCAAGTACAGTGTATTGGACTGAAGAGGAGCTACTGTTCTTGTCAGTTTCCCAAGCAGAGTTGAACTAGATATGGCCCGTGTGTAGGAAGCACAGTTCTTTTATTCTGAGCAAGCTCACTGTTCAGATCCCATAGGAAACACAGTAGAGTAGAAGAGTGCTCTTTTCTCAAAAGCAGAGTGTGTTTCTTGTAAGGAGAGCTAGCGTTTGTTTCCAAGTCCAAAATGGAGTTGAATCCCATGCAGTTTCTAGTCCTACGAGCAAGAGTTGTTTTCTGGTAAGAATAGTGAATATTGCGTTCCCATTGCCATACACAGTGCAAATAGCACTCGCGTCTGTTCCCAGCAAGTACAATGTATTGGACAGAAGATGAGCTACTGTTCTTGTCAGTTTCCTAAGCACAGTTAAACTAGATATGAGCCGTGTGTGTAGGAAGCACAGTTCTTTTGTTCTGAGCAAGCTCACTGTTCTGGCCCTATAGGAAACACAGTAGAGTAGAAGAGTGATCGTTTCTCAAAAGCAGAGTGTGTTGCTTGTAAGGTGAGCTAGCGTTTGTTTTCCAGTCCTAAATGGAGTTGATCACATGCAATTTCAGGTCCTACGACCAAGAGTTGTTTTCTGGTAAGGAAAGTCACTATTGTGCTCCATAGCCATACACAGTACAAATAGTACTCGCGTCTGTTCCCAGCAAGTACAGTGTATTGGACTGAAGAGGAGCTACTGTTCTTGTCAGTTTCCTAAGCAGAGTTGAACTAGATATGGCCCGTGTGTAGGAAGCACAGTTCTTTTATTCTGAGCAAGCTCACTGTTCAGATCCATAGGAAACACAGTAGAGTAGAAGAGTGCTCTTTTCTCAAAAGCAGAGTGTGTTTCTTGTAAGGAGAGCTAGCGTTTGTTTCCAAGTCCAAAATGGAGTTGAATCCCATGCAGTTTCTAGTCCTACGAGCAAGAGTTGTTTTCTGGTAAGAATAGTGAATATTGCGTTCCCATTGCCATACACAGTGCAAATAGCACTCGCGTCTGTTCCCAGCAAGTACAATGTATTGGACAGAAGATGAGCTACTGTTCTTGTCAGTTTCCTAAGCACAGTTAAACTAGATATGAGCCGTGTGTGTAGGAAGCACAGTTCTTTTGTTCTGAGCAAGCTCACTGTTCTGGCCCTATAGGAAAAACAATAGAGTAGAAGAGTGATCTTTTCTCAAAAGCAGAGTGTGTTTCTTGTAAGGTGAGCTAGCGTTTGTTTACCAATCCTAAATGGAGTTGAATCCCATTTAGTTTCTGGTCCTAAGAGCAAGAGTTGTTTTCTGGTAAGAAGTGTCACTATTGCGCTCCCATTGCCATGCACAAGTCAAATAGCACTGGTGTCTGTTCCCAGCATGTACAGTGTATTGGACTGAAGAGGATCTACTGTTCTTGTCAGTTTCCTAAGCAGAGTTGAACTAGATATGGCCCGTGTGTGTAGGAAGCACAGTTCTTTTGTTCTGAGAAAGCTCACTCTTCTGGCCCTATAAGAAACACATTAGAGTAGAAGACTGCTCTTTTCTCAAAAGCAGAGTGAGTTTCTTGTAAGTCGAGATAGCGTTTGATTCCCAGTCCTAAATGGATTTGAATCACATGCAGTGTCTGGTCCTACGAGCAGGAGTTGTTTTCTGGTAAGGAAAGTCACTATTGCGCTCCCATTGCCATACACAGTGCGATTAGCACTCGCGTCTGTTCCCAGCAAGGACAGTGTATTGGACTGAAGTGGAGCTACTGTTCTTGTCAGTTTCCTAAGCAGTGTTGAACTAGATATGGCCCCTGTGTGTAGGAAGCACAGTTCTTTTGTTCTGAGCAAGCTCACTGTTCGGACCCAATAGGAAACACAGTAGAGTAGAAGAGTGCTCTTTTCTCAAAAGGAGAGTGTGTTTCTTGTAAGGCGAGCTAGTGTTTGTTTCCCAGTCCTAAATCTCGTTGAATAACATGCAGTTTCTGGTTCTACGAGCAAGAATTATTTTCTTTTAAGGAAAATCACTATTGTGCTCCCATTGCCATACACAGTGCAAATAGCACTCGTGTCTGTCCCCAGCAAGTACAGTGTATTGGACTGAAGAGGAGCTAATGTTCTTGTCAGTTGCCTAAGCAGAGTTGAACTTGATATGGCCCGTGTGTAGGAAGCACATTTCTTTTCTTCTGAGCAAGCTTACTGTTCGGACCCCATAAGAAACAGAGTAGAGTAGAAGAGTGACCTTTTCTCAAAAGCAGAGTGTGTTTCTTGTAAGGCGAGCTAGCGTTTGTTTCCCAGTCCTAAATGGAGTTGAATCACATGCGGTTTCTGGTTCTATGAGCAAGAGTTGTTTTCTGGTAAGAAGAGTCACTATTGCGCTCCCATTGTCATACACAGGGCAAATAGCACTCGCGTCTGTACCCAGCAAGTACAGTGTATTGGACTGAAGAGGATCTACTGTTCTTGTCAGTTTCCTAAGCAGAGTTGAACTAGATATGGCCTGTGTGTGTAGGAAGCGCAGTTCTTTTGTTCTGAGCAAGCTCCCTGTTTTGGCTCTATAGGAAACACAGTAGAGTAGAAGAGTGCTCTTTTCTAAAAAGCAGAGTGTGTTTCTTGTAAGGCGAGCTAGCGTTTGTTTCCCAGTCCTAAATGGAGTTGTATCACATGCAGTTTTTTGTCCTATGAGCAAGAGTTGTTTTCTGGTAAGGAAAGTCACTATTGCACTCCCATTGCCATACACAGTGCAAATAGCACTCGCATCTGTTCCCAGGAAGTACAGTGTATTGGACTGAAGAGGAGCTACTGTTCTTCTCAGTTTCCTAAGCAGAGTTGAACTAGATATGGCCCGTGTGTGTAGGAAGCACAGTTCCTTGTGCTGATCAAGCTCACTGTTCGGACCCCATAGGAAACACAGTAGAGTAGATGAGTGCCCTTTTCTCGGAAGTAGACTGTGTTTCTTGTAAGGCGAGCTAGCGTTTGGTTCCCAATACTAAATGGAGTTGAATCCCATGTAGTTTCTACTCTTACGAGCAGGAGTTGTTGTCTGGTGAGAAGAGTCACTATTGTGCTCCCATTGCCATACACAGTGCAAATAGCACTTGCGTCTGTTCACAGCAAGTACAGTGTATTGGACTGAAGAGGAGCTACTCTTCTTGTCAGTTTCCTAAGCCCAGTTAAACTAGATATGACCCGTGTGTGTAGGAAGCACAGTTCTTTTGTTCCTAGCAAGCTCGCTGTTTTGGCCCTATAGGAAACACAGTAGAATAGAAGAGTGCTCTTTTCTCAAAAGCAGAGTGTGTCTCTTGTAAGGCGAGCTAGCGTTTGTTTCCCAGTCCTAAATGGAGTTGAATCACATGCAGTTTTTGGTCCTAGGAGCAAGAGTTGTTTTCTGGTAAGGAAAGTCACTATTCTGCTCCCATTGACACACACAGTGCCAATAGGACCCACGTCTGTTCCCATCAAGTACTGTGTATTGGACTGAAGAGGAGCTACTGTTCTTGTCAGTTTCCTAAGCAGAGTTGAACTAGATATGGCCCGTGTGTGTAGGAAGCATAGTTCTTTTGTTCTGAGCAAGCTCACTCTTCAGACCCCATAGGAAACACCGTAGAGTAGAAGAGTGCCTTTTCTCAAAAGCAGAGTGTGTTTCTTGTAAGGCGAGCTAGCGTTTGTTTCCCTGTCCTAAATGGAGTTGAATCACATGCAGTTTTTGGTCCTACGAGCAAGAGTTGTTTTCTGGTAAGAAGAGTCACTATTGTGCTCCCATTGTCATACACAGGGCAAATAGCACTGCCGTCTGTTCCCACCATGTACATTGTATTGGACTGAAGAGGATCTACTGTTCTTGTCAGTTTCCTAAGCAGAATTGAACTAGATATGGCCGTGTGTGTAGGAAGCACAGTTCTTTTGTTCTGAGCAAGCTCACTCTCTGGCCCTATAGGAAACACCGTAGAGTAGAAGAGTGATCGTTTCTCAAAAGCAGAGTGTGTTGATTGTAAGGTGAGCTAGCGTTTGTTTTCCAGTCCTAAATGGAGTTGATCACATGCAATTTCAGGTCCTACGACCAAGAGTTGTTTTCTGGTAAGGAAAGTCACTATTGTGCTCCATAGCCATACACAGTACAAATAGTACTCGCGTCTGTTCCCAGCAAGTACAGTGTATTGGACTGAAGAGGAGCTACTGTTCTTGTCAGTTTCCCAAGCAGAGTTGAACTAGATATGGCCCGTGTGTAGGAAGCACAGTTCTTTTATTCTGAGCAAGCTCACTGTTCAGATCCCATAGGAAACACAGTAGAGTAGAAGAGTGCTCTTTTCTCAAAAGCAGAGTGTGTTTCTTGTAAGGAGAGCTAGCGTTTGTTTCCAAGTCCAAAATGGAGTTGAATCCCATGCAGTTTCTAGTCCTACGAGCAAGAGTTGTTTTCTGGTAAGAATAGTGAATATTGCGTTCCCATTGCCATACACAGTGCAAATAGCACTCGCGTCTGTTCCCAGCAAGTACAATGTATTGGACAGAAGATGAGCTACTGTTCTTGTCAGTTTCCTAAGCACAGTTAAACTAGATATGAGCCGTGTGTGTAGGAAGCACAGTTCTTTTGTTCTGAGCAAGCTCACTGTTCTGGCCCTATAGGAAACACAGTAGAGTAGAAGAGTGATCGTTTCTCAAAAGCAGAGTGTGTTGCTTGTAAGGTGAGCTAGCGTTTGTTTTCCAGTCCTAAATGGAGTTGATCACATGCAATTTCAGGTCCTACGACCAAGAGTTGTTTTCTGGTAAGGAAAGTCACTATTGTGCTCCATAGCCATACACAGTACAAATAGTACTCGCGTCTGTTCCCAGCAAGTACAGTGTATTGGACTGAAGAGGAGCTACTGTTCTTGTCAGTTTCCTAAGCAGAGTTGAACTAGATATGGCCCGTGTGTAGGAAGCACAGTTCTTTTATTCTGAGCAAGCTCACTGTTCAGATCCCATAGGAAACACAGTAGAGTAGAAGAGTGCTCTTTTCTCAAAAGCAGAGTGTGTTTCTTGTAAGGAGAGCTAGCGTTTGTTTCCAAGTCCAAAATGGAGTTGAATCCCATGCAGTTTCTAGTCCTACGAGCAAGAGTTGTTTTCTGGTAAGAATAGTGAATATTGCGTTCCCATTGCCATACACAGTGCAAATAGCACTCGCGTCTGTTCCCAGCAAGTACAATGTATTGGACAGAAGATGAGCTACTGTTCTTGTCAGTTTCCTAAGCACAGTTAAACTAGATATGAGCCGTGTGTGTAGGAAGCACAGTTCTTTTGTTCTGAGCAAGCTCACTGTTCTGGCCCTATAGGAAAAACAATAGAGTAGAAGAGTGATCTTTTCTCAAAAGCAGAGTGTGTTTCTTGTAAGGTGAGCTAGCGTTTGTTTACCAATCCTAAATGGAGTTGAATCCCATTTAGTTTCTGGTCCTAAGAGCAAGAGTTGTTTTCTGGTAAGAAGTGTCACTATTGCGCTCCCATTGCCATGCACAAGTCAAATAGCACTGGTGTCTGTTCCCAGCATGTACAGTGTATTGGACTGAAGAGGATCTACTGTTCTTGTCAGTTTCCTAAGCAGAGTTGAACTAGATATGGCCCGTGTGTGTAGGAAGCACAGTTCTTTTGTTCTGAGAAAGCTCACTCTTCTGGCCCTATAAGAAACACATTAGAGTAGAAGACTGCTCTTTTCTCAAAAGCAGAGTGAGTTTCTTGTAAGTCGAGATAGCGTTTGATTCCCAGTCCTAAATGGATTTGAATCACATGCAGTGTCTGGTCCTACGAGCAGGAGTTGTTTTCTGGTAAGGAAAGTCACTATTGAGCTCCCATTGCCATACACAGTGCGATTAGCACTCGCGTCTGTTCCCAGCAAGGACAGTGTATTGGACTGAAGTGGAGCTACTGTTCTTGTCAGTTTCCTAAGCAGTGTTGAACTAGATATGGCCCCTGTGTGTAGGAAGCACAGTTCTTTTGTTCTGAGCAAGCTCACTGTTCGGACCCAATAGGAAACACAGTAGAGTAGAAGAGTGCTCTTTCTCAAAAGAAGAGTGTGTTTCTTGTAAGGCGAGCTAGTGTTTGTTTCCCAGTCAGAAATGGAGTTGAATCCCATGCAGTTTCTGCTCCTATGAGCAAGAGTTATTTTCTGGTAAGGAAAGTCACTATTGAGTTCCCATTGCCATACACAGTGCAAATAGCACTTGCGTCTGTTCACAGCAAGTACAGTGTATTGGACTGAAGAGGAGCTACTCTTCTTGTCAGTTTCCTAAGCAGAGTTGAATTAGATATGTCCCGTGTGTGTAGGAAGCACAGTTCTTTTGTTCTGAGCAAGCTCCCTGTTCAGACCCCATAGGAAACACAGTCGAGTAGAAGAGTACTCTTTTCTCAAAAGCAGAGTGTGTTTCTGTAAGGAGAGCTAGTGTTTGTTTCCCAGTCCTAAATGGAGTTGTATCACATGCAGTTTTTGGTCCTAGGAGCAAGAGTTGTTTTCTGGTAAGGAAAGTCACTATTCTGCTCCCATTGACACACACAGTGCCAATAGGACCCACGTCTGTTCCCATCCAGTACAGTGTATTGGACTGAAGAGGAGCTACTGTTCTTGTCAGTTTCCTAAGCAGAGTTGAACTAGATATGGCCCATGTGTGTAGGAAGCATAGTTCTTTTGTCTGAGCAAGCTCACTGTTTGGAACCCATAGTAAACACAGTAGAGTAGGAGAGTGCTGTTTTCTCAAAAGCAGAGTGAGTTTCTTGTAAGGCGAGCTAGCGTTTGTTTCCCAGTCAGAAATGGAGTTGAATTCCATGCAGTTTCTGGTCCTACGAGCAAGAGTTGTTTTCTGATAAGAAGAGTCACTATTGAGCTCCTATTGCAGTACACAGTGCAAATAGCACTCGCGTCTGTTTCCACCAAGTACAGTGTATTGGACTGAAGAGAGGCTACTGCTCTTGTCAGTTTCCTAAGCAGAGTTGAACTAGATATGGCCCGTGTGTGTAGGAAGCACCTTTCTTTTTTTCTGAGCAAGCTCACTGTTCGGACCCCATAAAAACACAGTAGGGTAGATGAGTGCTCATTTCTCAAAAGCAGAGTGTGTTTCTTGTAATGCGAGCTATCGTTTGTTTCCCAGTCCTAAATGCAGTTGAATCCCATGCAGTTTCTGGTCCTACGAGCAAGAGTTGTTTTCTGGTAAGGAAAGACACTATTGCACTCCCATTGCCATACACAGTGCAAATAGCACTGGCTTCTGTTCCCAGCAAGTACAGTGTATTGGACTGAAGAGGAGCTACTGTTCTTGTCAGTTTGATAGGCAGAGTTGAACTAGATGTGGCCCTTGTTTGTAGGAAGCACAGTTCTTTTGTTCTGAGCAAGCTCACTGTTCAGACACCATAGGAAACACAGTAGAGTAGAAGAGTGCTCTTTTCTCAAAAGTAGAGTGTGTTTCTTGTAAGGCGAGCTAGCATATGTTTCCCAGTCCTAAACAGAGTTGAATCCCATTGAGTTACTGGTCCTACGAGCAAGATTTGTTTTCTGGTAAGAAGAGTCACTCTTGCGCTCCCATTGTCATACACAGGGCAAATAGCACTGGCCTCCGTTCCCAGCAAGTACAGTGTATTGGACTGAAGAGGATCTACTGTTCTTGTCAGTTTCCTAAGCAGAGATGAACTAGATATAGCCCGTGTATGTAGGAAGCACTGTTCTTTTTTTCTGAGCAAGCTCACTGTTCTGGCCTGTAGGAATCACATTAGAGTAGAAGAGTGCTCTTTTCTCAAAAGCAGAGTGTGTTTCTTGTAAGGACAGCTAGCGTTTGTTTTCCAGTCCTAAATGGATTTGAATCCCATGCAGTTTCTGGTCCTACGAGCAAGAGTTGTTTTCTGGTAAGAAGAGTCACTATTGCGCTCCCATTGTTAAACACAGGGCAAATAGCCCTGGCGTCTGTTCCCAGCATGTACAGTGTATTGGACTGAAGAGGATCTATTGTTCTCGTCAGTTTCCTAAGCAGAATTGAACTAGATATGGCCATGTGTGTAGGAAGCACAGTTCTTTTGTTCTGAGCAAGCTCACTGTTTTGGCCCTATAGGAAACACATTAGAGTAAATTACTGCTCTTTTCTCAAAAGCAGAGTGTGTTTCTTGTAAGAAGAGCTAGGGTTTGTTTCCCAGTCCTAAATGGAGTTGAATCACATGCACTTTCTGGTCCTACGAGCAAGAGTTGTTTTCTGATAAGAAGAGTAACTATTGTTCTCCCATTGTCATATACAGTGCAAAAACCACTCGCGTCTGTTCCCAGCAAGTACAGTGTATTGGACTGAAGAGGATCTAATGTTCTTGTCAGTTTCCTAAGCAGAGTTGAACTAGATATGGCCCATGTGTGTAGGAAGCACAGTTCTTTTGTTCTGAGCAAGCTCACTGTTTTGGCCCTATAGGAAACACAGTAGAGTAGAAGAGTGCCCTTTTCTCAAAAGCAGAGTGTGTTTCTTGTAAGGCGAGCTAGCATTTGTTTCCCAGTCCTAAATGGAGTTGAATCACATCCAGTTTTTGGTCCTACGAGCAAGAGTTGTTTTCTGGTAAGGGAAGTCACTATTGTGCTCCCATTGCCATACAGAGTGCAAATAGCACTTGCGTCTGTTCCCAGCAAGTACAGTGTATTGGACTGAAGAGGAGCAACTCTTCTTGTCAGTTTCCTAAGCAGAGTTGAACTAGATATGGCCCGTGTGTGTAGGAAGCACAGTTCATTTTTTTCTTGCAAGCTCACTGTTCAGACCCCATAGTAAACACAGTAGAGTAGAAGACTGCTCTTTTCTCAAAAGCAGAGTGTGTTTCTTGTAAGGCGAGCTAGCGTTTGTTTCCCAGTCCTAAATGGAGTTGAATCACATGCAGTTTCTGGTCCTACGAGCAAGAGTTGTTTTCTGGTAAGAAGAGTCACTATTGCACTCCCATTGTCATACACAGGGCAAATAGCACTGGCGTAGGTTCCCAGCATGTAAAGTGTATAGGACTGAAGAGGATCTACTGTTCTTGTCAGTTTCCTAAGCAGAGTTGAACTAGATATGGCCCGTGTGTGTAGGAAGCACAGTTCTTTTGTTCTGAGCAAGCTCACTGTTCGGACACCATAGGAAACACAGTAGAATAGAAGAGCTCTCTTTTCTCAAAAGCAGAATGTGTTTCTTGTAAGGCGAGCTAGCGTTTGTTTCCCAGTCCAAAATGGAGTTGAATCACATGCAGTTTCTGGTCCAACGAGCAAGGGATGTTTTCTGGAAAGGAAAGTCACTATTGTTCTCCCTTTGCCATAAACAGTGCAAATAGCACTCACGTCTGTTCCCAGCAAGTACAGTGTATTGGACTGAAGAGGAGCTACTGTTCTTGTCAGTTTCCTAAGCAGAGTTGAACTAGATATGGCCCGTGTGTGTAGGAAGCACAGTTCTTTTGTTCTGAGCAAGCTCACTGTTCTGGCCCAATAGGAAACACAGAAGAGTAGAAGAGTGCTCTTTTCTCAGAAGCAAAGTTTGGTTCTTGTAAGGCGAGCTAGCGTTTGTTTCCCAGTCCTAAATGGAGTTGAATCACATGTAGTTTCTGGTCCTACGAGCAAGGGTTGTTTTCTGGTAAAAAGAGTCACTATTGTACTACCATTACCATTCTCAGTGCAAATAGCACTCGCGTCTGTTCCCAGCAAGTACAGTGTATTGGACAGAAGAGGAGCTACTGTTCTTGTCAGTTTCCTAAGCAGAGTTGAACTAGATATGGCCCGTGTGTGTGAAGCACAGTTCTTTTGTTTTGAGCATGCTCAATTTTCGGACCCCCTAGTAAACAATGTAGAGTAGAAGAGTGCTCTTTTCTCAAAAGAAGAGTGTGTTTCTTGTAAGGCCAGCTAGTGTTTGTTTCCCAGGCAGAAACGGAGTTGAATCCCATGCTGTTTCTGGTCCTAGGAGCAAGAGTTGTTTTCTGGTAAGAAGAGTCACTATTTCGCTCCCATTGCCATACACACTGCTAATAGCACTGGCGTCTGTTCCCAGCATGTACAGTGTATTGCACTGAAGAGGATCTACTGTTCTTGTCAGTTTCCTAAGAAGAGTTTAACTAGATATGGCCGTGTGTGTAGGAAGCAGAGTTCTTTTGTTCTGAGAATGCTCACTTTTATGGCCCTATAGGAAACACATTAGAGTAGAAGAGTGCTCTTTTCTCACAAGCAGAGTGTGTTTCTTGTAAGGCGAGCTAGCATTTGTTTCCCAGTCCTAAATGGAGATGAATCACGTGCAGTTTTTGGTCCTACGAGCAAGAGTTGTTTTCTGGTAAGGAAAGTCACTACTGTGCTCCCATTGCCATACACAGTGCAAATAGCACTCGCGTCTGTTCCCAGTAAGTACAGTGTATTGGAATGAAGAGGAGCCACTGTTCTTGTCAGTTTCCTAAGCAGAATTGAACTAGATATGACCGTGTGTGTAGGAAGCACAGTTGTTTTGTTCTGAGCAAGCTCACTGTTCTGGCCCTACAGGAAACACAGTTGAGTAGAAGAGTGATCTTTTGTCAAAAGCAGAGTGTGTTTCTTCTAAGGAGAGCTAGCGTTTGTTTCCCAGTCCTAAATGGAGTTGAGTCACATGCAGTTTTTGATCCTACGTGCAAGAGTTGTTTTCTGGTAAGAAGAGTCACTTTTGCGCTCATATTGACATACACAGTGCAAATAGCACTCGCGTCTGTTCCCAGCAAATACAGTGTATTGGACTGAAGAGGATATACTGTTCTGTCAGTTTCCTAAGCAGAGTTGAACTAGATATGGCCCCTGTGTGTAGGAAGCACAGTTCTTTTGTTCTGAGCAAGCTCACTGTTTGGACCCCATAGGAAACACAGTAGAGTAGAAGAGTGCTCTTTTCTCAAAAGCACAGTGTGTTTCTTGTAAGGCGAGCTAGCGTTTGTTTCCCAGTCCTAAATGGATTTGAATCCCATGCAGTTTTTAGTCCTACGAGCAAGAGTTGTTTTCTGGTAAGGAAAGTCACTATTGTGCTCCCATTGCCATAAACAGTGCAAATCGCACTCGCGTCTGTTCCTAGCAAGTACAGTGTATTGGACTGAAGAAGAGCTACTGTTCTTGTCAGTTTCCTAAGCAGAGTTGATCTATATATGGCCCGTGTTTGTAGGAAGCACAGTTCTTTTGTTCTGAGCAAGCTCACTGTTTGGACCCCATAGGAAACACAGTAGAGTAGAAGAGGGCCCTTTTCTCAAAAGCAGAATGTGTTCTTGTAAGGCGAGCTAGCGTTTGTTTCCCACTCCTAAATGAAGTTGAATCACATGCAGTTTCTGGTCCTACGAGCAAGAGATTTTTCTGGTAAGAAGAGTCACTATTGCGCTCCCATTGTCATACACAAGGCAAATAGCACTGGCGTCTGTTCCCAGCATGTACAGTGTTTTGGACTGAAGAGGATCTAGTGTTCTTGTCAGTTTCCTAAGCAGAATTGATCTAGATATGGCCCGTGTCTGTAGGAAGTACAGTTCTTTTGTTCTGAGCAAGCTCACTCTTTGTACCCCATAGGAAACACTGTAGAGTAGAAGAGTGCTCTTTTCTCAAAAGCAGAGTGTGTTTCTTGTTAGGCGAGCTGGCGTTGGTTTCCCAGTCCTAAAATGAGTTGAATCCCATGAATTTTCTGGTCCTACGAGCAAGAATTGTTTTCTGGTAAGAAGAGTCACTGTTGCGCTCCCATTTTCATACACAGTGCAAATGCACTCGCGTCTGTTCCCAGCAAGTACAGTGTATTGCACTGAAGAGGATGTACTGTTCTTGTCAGTTTCCTAAGCAGAGTTTAACTAGAGATGGCCCGTGTGTGTAGGAAGCACAGTTCTTTTGTTCTGAGAATGCTCACTTTTCTGGCCCTATAGGAAACACATTAGAGTAGAAGAGTGCTCTTTTCTCAAAAGCAGAATGTGTTTCTTGTAAAGCAAGCTAGCGTTTGTTTCCCAGTCCTAAATGGAGTTGAGTCATATGCAGTTTTTGGTCCTACGAGCAAGAGTTGTTTTCTGGTAAGAAGAGTCACTATTGCGTTCCCATTGTCATGCACAGGGCAAATAGCACTCGCGTCTGTTCCCAGCATGTACACTGTATTGGACTGAACAGGATCTACTGTTCTTGTCAGTTTCATAAGCAGAGTTGAACTAGATATGGCCGTGTGTGTAGGAAGCACAGTTCTTTTGTTCTGAGCAAGCTCACTGTTCTGGCCATATAGGAAACACATTAGAGTAGAATAGTGCTCTTTTCTCAAAAGCAGAGTGTGTTCTTGTAAGGCGAGCTAGCATTTGTTTCCCAGTCCTAAATGGAGTTCAATCCCATGCAGTTTCTGGTCCTACGAGCAAGAGATGTTTTCTGGTAAGAAGAGTCACTATTGCGCTCCCATTGACATACACAGTGCAAATAGCACTCGCGTCTGTTCCCTGCAAATACAGTGTATTGCACTGAAGAGGATGTACTGTTCTTGTCAGTTTCCTAAGCATAGTTTAACTAGATATGGCCCGTGTGTGTAGGAAGCACAGTTCTTTTGTTCTGAGAATGCTCAATTTTCTGGCCCTATAGGAAACACAGTTGAGTAGAAGAGTGATCTTTTGTCAAAAGCAGAGTGTGTTTCTTGTAAGGCGAGCTAGCGTTTGTTTCCCAGTCCTAAATGGAGTTGAGTCACATGCAGTTTTTGATCCTACGAGCAAGAGTTGTTTTCTGGTAAGAAGAGTCACTATTGCATCCCATTGACATACACAGTGCAAATAGCACTCGCGTCTGTTCCCAGCAAATACAGTGTATTGGACTGAAGAGGATATACTGTTCTTGTCAGTTTCCTAAGCAGAGTTGAACTAGATATGGCCCCTGTGTGTAGGAAGCACAGTTCTTTTGTTCTGAGCAAGCTCACTGTTTGGACCCCATAGGAAACACAGTAGAGTAGAAGAGTGCTCTTTTCTCAAAAGCACAGTGTGTTTCTTGTAAAGCGAGCTAGCGTTTGTTTCCCAGTCCTAAATGGATTTGAATCCCATGCAGTTTTTAGTCCTACGAGCAAGAGTTGTTTTCTGGTAAGGAAAGTCACTATTGTGCTCCCATTGCCATAAACAGTGCAAATCGCACTCGCGTCTGTTCCTAGCAAGTACAGTGTATTGGACTGAAGAAGAGCTACTGTTCTTGTCAGTTTCCTAAGCAGAGTTGATCTATATATGGCCCGTGTTTGTAGGAAGCACAGTTCTTTTGTTCTGAGCAAGCTCACTGTTTGGACCCCATAGGAAACACAGTAGAGTAGAAGAGGGCCCTTTTCTCAAAAGCAGAGTGTGTTCTTGTAAGGCGAGCTAGCGTTTGTTTCCCAGTCCTAAATGGAGTTGAATCATATGCAGTTTCTGGTCCTACGAGCAAGAGATTTTTCTGGTAAGAAGAGTCACTATTGTGCTCCCATTGTCATACACAAGGCAAATAGCACTGGCGTCTGTTCCCAGCATGTACAGTGTTTTGGACTGAAGAGGATCTAGTGTTCTTGTCAGTTTCCTAAGCAGAATTGATCTAGATATGGCCCGTGTCTGTAGGAAGTACAGTTCTTTTGTTCTGAGCAAGCTCACTCTTTGTACCCCATAGGAAACACTGTAGAGTAGAAGAGTGCTCTTTTCTCAAAAGCAGAATGTGTTTCTTGTAAAGCAAGCTAGCGTTTGTTTCCCAGTCCTAAATGGAGTTGAGTCATATGCAGTTTTTGGTCCTACGAGCAAGAGTTGTTTTCTGGTAAGAAGAGTCACTATTGCGCTCCCATTGTCATGCACAGGGCAAATAGCACTCGCGTCTGTTCCCAGCATGTACACTGTATTGGACTGAACAGGATCTACTGTTCTTGTCAGTTTCATAAGCAGAGTTGAACTAGATATGGCCGTGTGTGTAGGAAGCACAATTCTTTTGTTCTGAGCAAGCTCACTGTTCTGGCCATATAGGAAAAACATTAGAATAGAATAGTGCTCTTTTCTCAAAAGCAGAGTGTGTTCTTGTAAGGCGAGCTAGCGTTTGTTTCCCAGTCCTAAATGGAGTTCAATCCCATGCAGTTTCTGGTCCTACGAGCAAGAGTTGTTTTCTGGTAAGAAGAGTCACTATTGCGCTCCCATTGACATACACAGTGCAAATAGCACTCGCGTCTGTTCCCTGCAAATACAGTGTATTGCCCTGAAGAGGATGTACTGTTCTTGTCAGTTTCCTAAGCATAGTTTAACTAGATATGGCCCGTGTGTGTAGGAAGCACAGTTCTTTTGTTCTGAGAATGCTCAATTTTCTGGCCCTAAAGGAAACACAGTTGAGTAGAAGAGTGATCTTTTGTCAAATGCAGAGTGTGTTTCTTGTAAGGCGAGCTAGCGTTTGTTTCCCAGTCCTAAATGGAGTTGAGTCACATGCAGTTTTTGATCCTACGAGCAAGAGTTGTTTTCTGGTAAGAAGAGTCACTATTGCATCCCATTGACATACACAGTGCAAATAGCACTCGCGTCTGTTCCCAGCAAATACAGTGTATTGGACTGAAGAGGATATACTGTTCTTGTCAGTTTCCTAAGCAGAGTTGAACTAGATATGGCCCCTGTGTGTAGGAAGCACAGTTCTTTTGTTCTGAGCAAGCTCACTGTTCGGACCCCATAGGAAACACAGTAGAGTAGAAGAGTGCTCTTTTCTCAAAAGCAGAGTGTGTTTCTTGTAAGGCGAGCTAGCGTTTGTTTCCCAGTCCTACATGGAGTTGAATCCCATGCAGTTTTTGGTCCTACAAGCAAGTGTTGTTTTCTGGTAGGAAAGTCACTATTGCGTTCCCATTGCCATAAACAGTGCAAATCGCACTCGCGTCTGTTCCAAGCAAGTACAGTGTATTGGACTGAAGAGGAGCTACTGTTCTTATCAGATTCCTAAGCAGAGTTGAACTAGATATAGCCGTGTGTGTAGGAAGCACAGTTCTTTTGTTCTGAGCAAGCTCACTGTTCAGACCCCATAGGAAACACAGTAGAGTAGAAGAGTGCTTTTTCTCAAAAGCAGAGTGTGTTTCTTGTAAGGGAGCTAGCGTTGGTTTCCCAGTTTTAAATGGAGTTGAATCACATGCAGTTTCTGGTCCTAGGAGCAAGAGTTGTTTTCTGGTAAGAAGAGTCACTACTGTGCTCCCATTGTCATACACAGTGCAAATGCACTCACGTCTGTTCCCAGCAAGTACAGTGTATTGGACTGAAGAGGAGCTACTGTTCTTGTCAGTTTCCTAAGCAGAGTTTAACTAGATATGGCCCGTGTGTGTAGGAAGCACAGTTCTTTTGTTCTGAGAATGCTCACTTTTCTGGCCCTATAGGAAACACAGTAGAGTAGATGAGTGCTCTTTTCTCAAAAGCAGAGTGTGTTTCTTCTAAAGCGAGCTAGCGTTTGTTTCCCAGTCCTAAATGGAGTTGAGTCACATGCAGTTTTTGGTCCTCTGAGCAAGAGTTGTTTTCAGGTAAGAAGAGTCACTATTGCGCTCCCATTGACATACACAGTGCAAATAGCACTCGCGTCTGTTCCCTGCAAATACAGTGTATTGGACTGAAGAGGACCTACTGTTCTTGTCAGTCTCCTAAGCAGAGTTGAACTAGATATGGCCCCTGTGTGTAGGAAGCACAATTCTTTTGTTCTGAGCAAGCTCACTGTTCGGACCGCTTAGGAAACAGAGTAGAGTAGAAGAGTGCTCTTTTCTCAAAAGCAAATTGTGTTCCTTGTAAGGCGAGCTAGTGTTTGTTTCCCAGTCCTAAATGGAGTTGAATCACATGCAGTTTCTGGTCCTACGAGCAAGAGTTGTTTTCTCATGAGGAAAGTCACTATTGCGCTCCCATTCCCATACACAGTGCAAACAGCACTCGCGTCTGTTCCCAGCAAGTACAGTGTATTGGACTGAAGAGGAGCTACTGTTCTTGTCAGTTTCCCAAACAGAGTTGAACTAGATATGGCCCGTGTGTGTAGGAACACAGTTCTTTTGTTCTGAGCAAGCTCACTGTTCGGACCCCATAGGAAAGACAGTAGAGTAGAAGAGTGCCCTTTTCTCAAAAGCAGAGTGTGTTTCTTGTAAGGCGATCTAGCGTTTGTTTCCCAGTCGCAAATGGAGTTGAATCCCATGTAGTTTCTATTCCTACGAGCAAGAGTTGTTTTCTGGTATGAAGAGTCACCATTGCGCTCCCATTGCTATACAAAGTGCAAATAGCACTCGCGTCTATTCCCAGCAAGTACAGTGCATTGGACTGAAGAGGAGCTAATCTTCTTGTCAGTTTCCTAAGCAGAGTTGAACTAGATATGGCCCGTGTGTGTAGGAAGCACAGTTCCTTTATTCTGAGCAAGCTCACTCTTCTGGCCCTATAGGAAACACAGTAGAGTAGAAGAGTGCTCTTTTCTCAAAAGCAGAGTGTGTTTCTTGTAAGGCGAGCTAGTGTTTGTTAACCAGTCCTAAATGGAGTTGAATCACATGCAGTTTTGGTTTACGATCAAGAGTTGTTTTCTGGCAAGGAAAGTCACTATTGCCCTCCATTGACATATACAGTGCAAAAAGCACTCGCGTCTGTTCCCACCAAGTACAGTTTATTGGACTGAAGAGGAGCTACTGTTCTTGTCAGTTTCCTAAGCAGAGTTGAACTAGATATGGCCAGTGTGTATAGGAAGGACAGTTCTTTTGTTCTGAGCAAGTTCACTGTTCTGGTCCCATAGGAAAAACAGTAGAATAGAAGAGTGCTCCTTTCTCAAAAGCAGAGTGTGTTTCTTGTAGGGCGAGCTAGCGTTTGTTTCCCAGTCTTAAATGGAGTTGAATCCCATGCAGTTTCTGGTCCTACAAGCAAGAGTTGTTTTCTGGTAAGAAGAGTCACTATTGTGCTCCCATTGTCATACACAGGGCAAATAGCACTCGCGTATGTCCCCAGCATGTAAAGTGTATTGGACTGAAGAGAATCTGCTGTTCTTGTCAGGTTCCTAAGAAGAATTGAACTAGATATGGCCGTGTGTGTAGGAAGCACAGTTCTTTTGTTCTGAGCAAGCTCACTGTTCTGGCCCTATAGGAAACACAGTAGAGTAGAAGAGTGCTCATTTCTCAAAAGCAGATTGTGTTTCTTGTAAGGTGAGCTAGCATTTGTTTCCCATTCCTAAATGGAGTTGAATTACATGCAGTCTCTTGTCCTATGAGCAAGAGTTGTTTTCTGGTAAGAAGAGTCACTATTGCGCTCCTACTGCCATACACAGTGCAAACAACACTTGCTACTGTTCTTTGCAAGTACAGTGTATTGGACAGAAGAGTAGCTACTGTTCTTGTCAGTTTCCTAAGCAGAGTTGAACTAGATATGGTCCGTGTGTGTAGGAAGCACAGTTCTTTTGTTCTGAGCAAGCTCACTGTTCGGACCCCATAGGAAACACAGTAGAGTAGAAGAGTGCTCTTTTCTCAAAAGCAGAGTGTGTTTCTTGTAAGGCGAGCTAGCGTTTGTTTCCCAGTCCTAAATGGAGTTGAATCACATGCAATTTCTGATCCTAGGAGCAAGAGTTGTTTTCTGGTAAGAAGAGTCACTATTGCGCTCCCATTGTCATACACAGGGCAAATAGCACTGGCGTCTGTTCCCAGGATGTACAGTGTATTGGACAGAAGAGGATCTACTGTTCTTGTCAGTTTCCTAAGTAAAGTTGAACTAGATATGGCCCGTGTGTGTAGGAAGTACACTTCTTTTGTTCTGAGCAAGCTCACTCTTCTGGCCCTGTAGGAAACACAGTAGAGTAGAAGAGTGCTCTTTTCTCAAAAGCAGAATGTGTTTCTTGTAAGGCGAGCTAGCGTTTGTTTCCCAGTCCTAAATGGAGTTCAATCACATGCAGTTTCTGGTCCTACGAGCAAGAGTTGTTTTCTGGTAAGAAGAGTCACTGTTGCGCTCCCATTGTCATACACAGGGCAAATAGCACTGGCGTAGGTTCCCAGCATGTAAAGTGTATAGGACTGAAGAGGATCTACTGTTCTTGTCAGTTTCCTAAGCAGAGTTGAACTAGATATGGCCCGTGTGTGTAGGAAGCACAGTTCTTTTGTTCTGAGCAAGCTCACTGTTCGGACACCATAGGAAACACAGTAGAATAGAAGAGTGCTCTTTTCTCAAAAGCAGAATGTGTTTCTTGTAAGGCGAGCTAGCGTTTGTTTCCCAGTCCAAAATGGAGTTGAATCACATGCAGTTTCTGGTCCAACGAGCAAGGGATGTTTTCTGGAAAGGAAAGTCACTATTGTTCTCCCTTTGCCATAAACAGTGCAAATAGCACTCACGTCTGTTCCCAGCAAGTACAGTGTATTGGACTGAAGAGGAGCTACTGTTCTTGTCAGTTTCCTAAGCAGAGTTGAACTAGATATGGCCCGTGTGTGTAGGAAGCACAGTTCTTTTGTTCTGAGCAAGCTCACTGTTCTGGCCCAATAGGAAACACAGAAGAGTAGAAGAGTGCTCTTTTCTCAGAAGCAAAGTTTGGTTCTTGTAAGGCGAGCTAGCGTTTGTTTCCCAGTCCTAAATGGAGTTGAATCACATGTAGTTTCTGGTCCTACGAGCAAGAGTTGTTTTCTGGTAAAAAGAGTCACTATTGTACTACCATTACCATTCTCAGTGCAAATAGCACTCGCGTCTGTTCCCAGCAAGTACAGTGTATTGGACAGAAGAGGAGCTACTGTTCTTGTCAGTTTCCTAAGCAGAGTTGAACTAGATATGGCCCGTGTGTGTGAAGCACAGTTCTTTTGTTTTGAGCATGCTCAATTTTCGGACCCCCTAGTAAACAATGTAGAGTAGAAGAGTGCTCTTTTCTCAAAAGAAGAGTGTGTTTCTTGTAAGGCCAGCTAGTGTTTGTTTCCCAGGCAGAAACGGAGTTGAATCCCATGCTGTTTCTGGTCCTAGGAGCAAGAGTTGTTTTCTGGTAAGAAGAGTCACTATTTCGCTCCCATTGCCATACACAGGGCAAATAGCACTGGCGTCTGTTCCCAGCATGTACAGTGTATTGCACTGAAGAGGATCTACTGTTCTTGTCAGTTTCCTAAGAAGAGTTTAACTAGATATGGCCGTGTGTGTAGGAAGCAGAGTTCTTTTGTTCTGAGAATGCTCACTTTTATGGCCCTATAGGAATCACATTAGAGTAGAAGAGTGCTCTTTTCTCACAAGCAGAGTGTGTTTCTTGTAAGGCGACTAGCATTTGTTTCCCAGTCCTAAATGGAGATGAATCACGTGCAGTTTTTGGTCCTACGAGCAAGAGTTGTTTTCTGGTAAGGAAAGTCACTACTGTGCTCCCATTGCCATACACAGTGCAAATAGCACTCGCGTCTGTTCCCAGTAAGTACAGTGTATTGGAATGAAGAGGAGCCACTGTTCTTGTCAGTTTCCTAAGCAGAATTGAACTAGATATGACCGTGTGTGTAGGAAGCACAGTTGTTTTGTTCTGAGCAAGCTCACTGTTCTGGCCCTACAGGAAACACAGTTGAGTAGAAGAGTGATCTTTTGTCAAAAGCAGAGTGTGTTTCTTGTAAGGAGAGCTAGCGTTTGTTTCCCAGTCCTAAATGGAGTTGAGTCACATGCAGTTTTTGATCCTACGTGCAAGAGTTGTTTTCTGGTAAGAAGAGTCACTTTTGCGCTCATATTGACATACACAGTGCAAATAGCACTCGCGTCTGTTCCCAGCAAATACAGTGTATTGGACTGAAGAGGATATACTGTTCTGTCAGTTTCCTAAGCAGAGTTGAACTAGATATGGCCCCTGTGTGTAGGAAGCACAGTTCTTTTGTTCTGAGCAAGCTCACTGTTTGGACCCCATAGGAAACACAGTAGAGTAGAAGAGTGCTCTTTTCTCAAAAGCAGAGTGTGTTTCTTGTAAGGCGAGCTAGCGTTTGTTTCCCAGTCCTAAATGGATTTGAATCCCATGCAGTTTTTAGTCCTACGAGCAAGAGTTGTTTTCTGGTAAGGAAAGTCACTATTGTGCTCCCATTGCCATAAACAGTGCAAATCGCACTCGCGTCTGTTCCTAGCAAGTACAGTGTATTGGACTGAAGAAGAGCTACTGTTCTTGTCAGTTTCCTAAGCAGAGTTGATCTATATATGGCCCGTGTTTGTAGGAAGCACAGTTCTTTTGTTCTGAGCAAGCTCACTGTTTGGACCCCATAGGAAACACAGTAGAGTAGAAGAGGGCCCTTTTCTCAAAAGCAGAATGTGTTCTTGTAAGGCGAGCTAGCGTTTGTTTCCCACTCCTAAATGAAGTTGAATCACATGCAGTTTCTGGTCCTACGAGCAAGAGATTTTTCTGGTAAGAAGAGTCACTATTGCGCTCCCATTGTCATACACAAGGCAAATAGCACTGGCGTCTGTTCCCAGCATGTACAGTGTTTTGGACTGAAGAGGATCTAGTGTTCTTGTCAGTTTCCAAAGCAGAGTTGAACTAGATATAGCCCGTGTGTGTAGGAAGCACAGTCCTTTTGTTCTGAGCAAGCTCACTCTTTGTACCCCATAGGAAACACTGTAGAGTAGAAGAGTGCTCTTTTCTCAAAAGCAGAGTGTGTTTCTTGTTAGGCGAGCTGGCGTTGGTTTCCCAGTCCTAAAATGAGTTGAATCCCATGAATTTTCTGGTCCTACGAGCAAGAATTGTTTTCTGGTAAGAAGAGTCACTGTTGCGCTCCCATTTTCATACACAGTGCAAATGCACTCGCGTCTGTTCCCAGCAAGTACAGTGTATTGCACTGAAGAGGATGTACTGTTCTTGTCAGTTTCCTAAGCAGAGTTTAACTAGAGATGGCCCGTGTGTGTAGGAAGCACAGTTCTTTTGTTCTGAGAATGCTCACTTTTCTGGCCCTATAGGAAACACATTAGAGTAGAAGAGTGCTCTTTTCTCAAAAGCAGAATGTGTTTCTTGTAAAGCAAGCTAGCGTTTGTTTCCCAGTCCTAAATGGAGTTGAGTCATATGCAGTTTTTGGTCCTACGAGCAAGAGTTGTTTTCTGGTAAGAAGAGTCACTATTGCGTTCCCATTGTCATGCACAGGGCAAATAGCACTCGCGTCTGTTCCCAGCATGTACACTGTATTGGACTGAACAGGATCTACTGTTCTTGTCAGTTTCATAAGCAGAGTTGAACTAGATATGGCCGTGTGTGTAGGAAGCACAGTTCTTTTGTTCTGAGCAAGCTCACTGTTCTGGCCATATAGGAAACACATTAGAGTAGAATAGTGCTCTTTTCTCAAAAGCAGAGTGTGTTCTTGTAAGGCGAGCTAGCGTTTGTTTCCCAGTCCTAAATGGAGTTCAATCCCATGCAGTTTCTGGTCCTACGAGCAAGAGATGTTTTCTGGTAAGAATAGTCACTATTGCGCTCCCATTGACATACACAGTGCAAATAGCACTCGCGTCTGTTCCCTGCAAATACAGTGTATTACCGAAGAGGATGTACTGTTCTTGTCAGTTTCCTAAGCATAGTTTAACTAGATATGGCCCGTGTGTGTAGGAAGCACAGTTCTTTTGTTCTGAGAATGCTCAATTTTCTGGCCCTATAGGAAACACAGTTGAGTAGAAGAGTGATCTTTTGTCAAAAGCAGAGTGTGTTTCTTGTAAGGCGAGCTAGCGTTTGTTTCCCAGTCCTAAATGGAGTTGAGTCACATGCAGTTTTTGATCCTACGAGCAAGAGTTGTTTTCTGGTAAGAAGAGTCACTATTGCATCCCATTGACATACACAGTGCAAATAGCACTCGCGTCTGTTCCCAGCAAATACAGTGTATTGGACTGAAGAGGATATACTGTTCTTGTCAGTTTCCTAAGCAGAGTTGAACTAGATATGGCCCCTGTGTGTAGGAAGCACAGTTCTTTTGTTCTGAGCAAGCTCACTGTTCGGACCCCATAGGAAACACAGTAGAGTAGAAGAGTGCTCTTTTCTCAAAAGCAGAGTGTGTTTCTTGTAAGGCGAGCTAGAGTTTGTTTCCCAGTCCTACATGGAGTTGAATCCCATGCAGTTTTTGGTCCTACGAGCAAGTGTTGTTTTCTGGTAGGAAAGTCACTATTGCGTTCCCATTGCCATAAACAGTGCAAATCGCACTCGCGTCTGTTCCTAGCAAGTACAGTGTATTGGACTGAAGAGGAGCTACTGTTCTTATCAGAATCCTAAGCAGAGTTGAACTAGATATAGCCGTGTGTGTAGGAAGCACAGTTCTTTTGTTCTGAGCAAGCTCACTGTTCAGACCCCATAGGAAACACAGTAGAGTAGAAGAGTGCTCTTTTCTCAAAAGCAGAGTGTGTTTCTTGTAAGGCGAGCTAGCGTTGGTTTCCCAGTTTTAAATGGAGTTGAATCACATGCAGTTTCTGGTCCTACGAGCAAGAGTTGTTTTCTGGTAAGAAGAGTCACTACTGTGCTCCCATGTCATACACAGTGCAAATACACTCACGTCTGTTCCCAGCAAGTACAGTGTATTGGACTGAAGAGGAGCTACTGTTCTTGTCAGTTTCCTAAGCAGAGTTTTTCTAGATATGGCCCGTGTGTGTAGGAAGCACAGTTCTTTTGTTCTGAGAATGCTCACTTTTCTGGCCCTATAGGAAACACATTAGACTAGAATAGTGCTCTTTTCTCAAAAGCAGAGTGTGTTTCTTCTAAAGCGAGCTAGCGTTTGTTTCCCAGTCCTAAATGGAGTTGAGTCACATGCAGTTTTTGGTCCTCTGAGCAAGAGTTGTTTTCTGGTAAGAAGAGTCACTATTGTGCTCCCATTGACATACACAGTGCAAATAGCACTCGCGTCTGTTCCCTGCAAATACAGTGTATTGGACTGAAGAGGACCTACTGTTCTTGTCAGTTTCCTAAGCAGAGTTGAACTAGATATGGCCCCTGTGTGTAGGAAGCACAATTCTTTTGTTCTGAGCAAGCTCACTGTTCGGACCCCTTAGGAAACACAGAAGAGTAGAAGAGTGCTCTTTTCTCAAAAGCAAATTGTGTTCCTTGTAAGGCGAGCTAGTGTTTGTTTCCCAGTCCTAAATGGAGTTGCATCACATGAAGTTTCTGGTCCTACGAGCAAGAGTTGTTTTCTCATGAGGAAAGTCACTATTGCGCTCCCATTCCCATACACAGTGCAAACAGCACTCGGGTCTGTTCCCAGCAAGTACAGTGTATTGGACTGAAGAGGAGCTACTCTTCTTGTCAGTTTCCCAAACAGAGTTGAACTAGATATGGCCCGTGTGTGTAGGAACACAGTTCTTTTGTTCTGAGCAAGCTCACTGTTCGGACCCCATAGGAAAGACAGTAGAGTAGAAGAGTGCCCTTTTCTCAAAAGCAGAGTGTGTTTCTTGTAAGGCGATCTAGCGTTTGTTTCCCAGTCGCAAATGGAGTTGAATCCCATGTAGTTTCTATTCCTACGAGCAAGAGTTGTTTTCTGGTATGAAGAGTCACCATTGCGCTCCCATTGCTATACAAAGTGCAAATAGCACTCGCGTCTATTCCCAGCAAGTACAGTGTATTGGACTGAAGAGGAGCTACTCTTCTTGTCAGTTTCCTAAGCAGAGTTGAACTAGATATGGCCCGTGTGTGTAGGAAGCACAGCTCCTTTATTCTGAGCAAGCTCACTCTTCTGGCCCTATAGGAAACACAGTAGAGTAGAAGAGTGCTCTTTTCTCAAAAGCAGAGTGTGTTTCTTGTAAGGCGAGCTAGTGTTTGTTAACCAGTCCTAAATGGAGTTGAATCACATGCAGTTTTGGTTTACGATCAAGAGTTGTTTTCTGGCAAGGAAAGTCACTATTGTCCTCCATTGACATATACAGTGCAAAAAGCACTCGCGTCTGTTCCCACCAAGTACAGTTTATTGGACTGAAGAGGAGCTACTGTTCTTGTCAGTTTCCTAAGCATAGTTGAACTAGATATGGCCAGTGTGTATAGGAAGGACAGTTCTTTTGTTCTGAGCAAGCTCACTGTTCTGGTCCCATAGGAAAAACAGTAGAGTAGAAGAGTGCTCCTTTCTCAAAAGCAGAGTGTGTTTCTTGTATGGCGAGCTAGCGTTTGTTTCTCAGTCTTAAATGGAGTTGAATCCCATGCAGTTTCTGGTCCTACAAGCAAGAGTTGTTTTCTGGTAAGAAGAGTCACTATTGTGCTCCCATTGTCATACACAGGGCAAATAGCACTCGCGTATGTCCCCAGCATGTAAAGTGTATTGGACTGAAGAGAATCTGCTGTTCTTGTCAGGTTCCTAAGAAGAATTGAACTAGATATGGCCGTGTGTGTAGGAAGCACAGTTCTTTTGTTCTGAGCAAGCTCACTGTTCTGGCCCTATAGGAAACACAGTAAAGTAGAAGAGTGCTCATTTCTCAAAAGCAGATTGTGTTTCTTGTAAGGTGAGCTAGCGTTTGTTTCCCATTCCTAAATGGAGTTGAATTACATGCAGTCTCTTGTCCTATGAGCAAGAGTTGTTTTCTGGTAAGAAGAGTCACTATTGCGCTCCTACTGCCATACACAGTGCAAACAACACTTGCTATTGTTCTTTGCAAGTACAGTGTATTGGACAGAAGAGTAGCTACTGTTCTTGTCAGTTTCCTAAGCAGAGTTGAACTAGATATGGTCCGTGTGTGTAGGAAGCACAGTTCTTTTGTTCTGAGCAAGCTCACTGTTCGGACCCCATAGGAAACACAGTAGAGTAGAAGAGTGCTCTTTTCTCAAAAGCAGAGTGTGTTTCTTGTAAGGCAAGCTAGCGTTTGTTTCCCAGTCCTAAATGGAGTTGAATCACATGCAATTTCTGATCCTAGGAGCAAGAGATGTTTTCTGGTAAGAAGAGTCACTATTGCGCTCCCATTGTCATACACAGGGCAAATAGCACTGGCGTCTGTTCCCAGGATGTACAGTGTATTGGACAGAAGAGGATCTACTGTTCTTGTCAGTTTCCTAAGTAAAGTTGAACTAGATATGGCCCGTGTGTGTAGGAAGTACACTTCTTTTGTTCTGAGCAAGCTCACTCTTCTGGCCCTGTAGGAAACAGTAGAGTAGGAGAGTGCTCTTTTCTCAAAAGCAGAATGTGTTTCTTGTAAGGCGAGCTAGCGTTTGTTTCGCAGTCCTAAATGGAGTTCAATCACATGCAGTTTCTGGTCCTACGAGCAAGAGTTGTTTTCTGGTAAGAAGAGTCACTGTTGCGCTCCCATTGTCATACACACGGCAAACAGCACTGGCGTAGGTTCCCAGCATGTAAAGTGTATAGGACTGAAGAGGATCTACTGTTCTTGTCAGTTTCCTAAGCAGAGTTGAACTAGATATGGCCCGTGTGTGTAGGAAGCACAGTTCTTTTGTTCTGAGCAAGCTCACTGTTCGGACACCATAGGAAACACAGTAGAATAGAAGAGTGCTCTTTTCTCAAAAGCAGAATGTGTTTCTTGTAAGGCGAGCTAGCGTTTGTTTCCCAGTCCAAAATGGAGTTGAATCACATGCAGTTTCTGGTCCAACGAGCAAGGGATGTTTTCTGGAAAGGAAAGTCACTATTGTTCTCCCTTTGCCATAAACAGTGCAAATAGCACTCACGTCTGTTCCCAGCAAGTACAGTGTATTGGACTGAAGAGGAGCTACTGTTCTTGTCAGTTTCCTAAGCAGAGTTGAACTAGATATGGCCCGTGTGTGTAGGAAGCACAGTTCATTTGTTCTGAGCAAGCTCACTGTTCTGGCCCAATAGGAAACACAGAAGAGTAGAAGAGTGCTCTTTTCTCAGAAGCAAAGTTTGGTTCTTGTAAGGCGAGCTAGCGTTTGTTTCCCAGTCCTAAATGGAGTTGAATCACATGTAGTTTCTGGTCCTACGAGCAAGAGTTGTTTTCTGGTAAAAAGAGTCACTATTGTACTACCATTACCATTCTCAGTGCAAATAGCACTCGCGTCTGTTCCCAGCAAGTACAGTGTATTGGACAGAAGAGGAGCTACTGTTCTTGTCAGTTTCCTAAGCAGAGTTGAACTAGATATGGCCCGTGTGTGTGAAGCACAGTTCTTTTGTTTTGAGCATGCTCAATTTTCGGACCCCCTAGTAAACAATGTAGAGTAGAAGAGTGCTCTTTTCTCAAAAGAAGAGTGTGTTTCTTGTAAGGCCAGCTAGTGTTTGTTTCCCAGGCAGAAACGGAGTTGAATCCCATGCTGTTTCTGGTCCTAGGAGCAAGAGTTGTTTTCTGGTAAGAAGAGTCACTATTTCGCTCCCATTGCCATACACAGGGCAAATAGCACTGGCGTCTGTTCCCAGCATGTACAGTGTATTGCACTGAAGAGGATCTACTGTTCTTGTCAGTTTCCTAAGAAGAGTTTAACTAGATATGGCCGTGTGTGTAGGAAGCAGAGTTCTTTTGTTCTGAGAATGCTCACTTTTATGGCCCTATAGGAAACACATTAGAGTAGAAGAGTGCTCTTTTCTCACAAGCAGAGTGTGTTTCTTGTAAGGCGAGCTAGCATTTGTTTCCCAGTCCTAAATGGAGATGAATCACGTGCAGTTTTTGGTCCTACGAGCAAGAGTTGTTTTCTGGTAAGGAAAGTCACTACTGTGCTCCCATTGCCATACACAGTGCAAATAGCACTCGCGTCTGTTCCCAGTAAGTACAGTGTATTGGAATGAAGAGGAGCCACTGTTCTTGTCAGTTTCCTAAGCAGAATTGAACTAGATATGACCGTGTGTGTAGGAAGCACAGTTGTTTTGTTCTGAGCAAGCTCACTGTTCTGGCCCTACAGGAAACACAGTTGAGTAGAAGAGTGATCTTTTGTCAAAAGCAGAGTGTGTTTCTTGTAAGGAGAGCTAGCGTTTGTTTCCCAGTCCTAAATGGAGTTGAGTCACATGCAGTTTTTGATCCTACGTGCAAGAGTTGTTTTCTGGTAAGAAGAGTCACTTTTGCGCTCATATTGACATACACAGTGCAAATAGCACTCGCGTCTGTTCCCAGCAAATACAGTGTATTGGACTGAAGAGGATATACTGTTCTGTCAGTTTCCTAAGCAGAGTTGAACTAGATATGGCCCCTGTGTGTAGGAAGCACAGTTCTTTTGTTCTGAGCAAGCTCACTGTTTGGACCCCATAGGAAACACAGTAGAGTAGAAGAGTGCTCTTTTCTCAAAAGCACAGTGTGTTTCTTGTAAGGCGAGCTAACGTTTGTTTCCCAGTCCTAAATGGATTTGAATCCCATGCAGTTTTTAGTCCTACGAGCAAGAGTTGTTTTCTGGTAAGGAAAGTCACTATTGTGCTCCCATTGCCATAAACAGTGCAAATCGCACTCGCGTCTGTTCCTAGCAAGTACAGTGTATTGGACTGAAGAAGAGCTACTGTTCTTGTCAGTTTCCTAAGCAGAGTTGATCTATATATGGCCCGTGTTTGTAGGAAGCACAGTTCTTTTGTTCTGAGCAAGCTCACTGTTTGGACCCCATAGGAAACACAGTAGAGTAGAAGAGGGCCCTTTTCTCAAAAGCAGAGTGTGTTCTTGTAAGGCGAGCTAGCGTTTGTTTCCCACTCCTAAATGAAGTTGAATCACATGCAGTTTCTGGTCCTACGAGCAAGAGATTTTTCTGGTAAGAAGAGTCACTATTGCGCTCCCATTGTCATACACAAGGCAAATAGCACTGGCGTCTGTTCCCAGCATGTACAGTGTTTTAGACTGAAGAGGATCTAGTGTTCTTGTCAGTTTCCTAAGCAGAATTGATCTAGATATGGCCCGTGTCTGTAGGAAGTACAGTTCTTTTGTTCTGAGCAAGCTCACTCTTTGTACCCCATAGGAAACACTGTAGAGTAGAAGAGTGCTCTTTTCTCAAAAGCAGAGTGTGTTTCTTGTTAGGCGAGCTGGCGTTGGTTTCCCAGTCCTAAAATGAGTTGAATCCCATGAATTTTCTGGTCCTACGAGCAAGAATTGTTTTCTGGTAAGAAGAGTCACTGTTGCGCTCCCATTTTCATACACAGTGCAAATGCACTCGCGTCTGTTCCCAGCAAGTACAGTGTATTGCACTGAAGAGGATGTACTGTTCTTGTCAGTTTCCTAAGCAGAGTTTAACTAGAGATGGCCCGTGTGTGTAGGAAGCACAGTTCTTTTGTTCTGAGAATGCTCACTTTTCTGGCCCTATAGGAAACACATTAGAGTAGAAGAGTGCTCTTTTCTCAAAAGCAGAATGTGTTTCTTGTAAAGCAAGCTAGCGTTTGTTTCCCAGTCCTAAATGGAGTTGAGTCATATGCAGTTTTTGGTCCTACGAGCAAGAGTTGTTTTCTGGTAAGAAGAGTCACTCTTGTGCTCCCATTGTCATGCACAGGGCAAATAGCACTTGCGTCTGTTCCCAGCATGTACACTGTATTGGACTGAACAGGATCTACTGTTCTTGTCAGTTTCATAAGCAGAGTTGAACTAGATATGGCCGTGTGTGTAGGAAGCACAGTTCTTTTGTTCTGAGCAAGCTCACTGTTCTGGCCATATAGGAAACACATTAGAGTAGAATAGTGCTCTTTTCTCAAAAGCAGAGTGTGTTCTTGTAAGGCGAGCTAGCATTTGTTTCCCAGTCCTAAATGGAGTTCAATCCATGCAGTTTCTGATCCTACGAGCAAGAGATGTTTTCTGGTAAGAAGAGTCACTATTGAGCTCCCATTGACATACACAGTGCAAATAGCACTCGCGTCTGTTCCCTGCAAATACAGTGTATTGCACTGAAGAGGATGTACTGTTCTTGTCAGTTTCCTAAGCATAGTTTAACTAGATATGGCCCGTGTGTGTAGGAAGCACAGTTCTTTTGTTCTGAGAATGCTCAATTTTCTGGCCCTATAGGAAACAAAGTTGAGTAGAAGAGTGATCTTTTGTCAAAAGCAGAGTGTGTTTCTTGTAAGGCGAGCTAGCGTTTGTTTCCCAGTCCTAAATGGAGTTGAGTCACATGCATTTTTTGATCCTACGAGCAAGAGTTGTTTTCTGGTAAGAAGAGTCACTATTGCATCCCATTGACATACACAGTGCAAATAGCACTCGCGTCTGTTCCCAGCATATACAGTGTATTGGACTGAAGAGGATATACTGTTCTTGTCAGTTTCCTAAGCAGAGTTGAACTAGATATGGCCCCTGTGTGTAGGAAGCACAGTTCTTTTGTTCTGAGCAAGCTCACTGTTCGGACCCCATAGGAAACACAGTAGAGTAGAAGAGTGCTCTTTTCTCAAAAGCAGAGTGTGTTTCTTGTAAGGCGAGCTAGAGTTTGTTTCCCAGTCCTACATGGAGTTGAATCCCATGCAGTTTTTGGTCCTACGAGCAAGTGTTGTTTTCTGGTAGGAAAGTCACTATTGCGTTCCCATTGCCATAAACAGTGCAAATCGCACTCGCGTCTGTTCCTAGCAAGTACAGTGTATTGGACTGAAGAGGAGCTACTGTTCTTATCAGATTCCTAAGCAGAGTTGAACTAGATATAGCCGTGTGTGTAGGAAGCACAGTTCTTTTGTTCTGAGCAAGCTCACTGTTCAGACCCCATAGGAAACACAGTAGAGTAGAAGAGTGCTCTTTTCTCAAAAGCAGAGTGTGTTTCTTGTAAGGCGAGCTAGCGTTGGTTTCCCAGTTTTAAATGGAGTTGAATCACATGCAGTTTCTGGTCCTACGAGCAAGAGTTGTTTTCTGGTAAGAAGAGTCACTACTGTGCTCCCATGTCATACACAGTGCAAATGCACTCACGTCTGTTCCCAGCAAGTACAGTGTATTGGACTGAAGAGGAGCTACTGTTCTTGTCAGTTTCCTAAGCAGAGTTTTTCTAGATATGGCTCGTGTGTGTAGGAAGCACAGTTCTTTTGTTCTGAGAATGCTCACTTTTCTGGCCCTATAGGAAACACATTAGAGTAGAATAGTGCTCTTTTCTCAAAAGCAGAGTGTGTTTCTTCTAAAGCGAGCTAGCGTTTGTTTCCCAGTCCTAAATGGAGTTGAGTCACATGCAGTTTTTGGTCCTCTGAGCAAGAGTTGTTTTCTGGTAAGAAGAGTCACTATTGTGCTCCCATTGACATACACAGTGCAAATAGCACTCGCGTCTGTTCCCTGCAAATACAGTGTATTGGACTGAAGAGGACCTACTGTTCTTGTCAGTTTCCTAAGCAGAGTTGAACTAGATATGGCCCCTGTGTGTAGGAAGCACAATTCTTTTGTTCTGAGCAAGCTCACTGTTCGGACCCCTTAGGAAACACAGAAGAGTAGAAGAGTGCTCTTTTCTCAAAAGCAAATTGTGTTCCTTGTAAGGCGAGCTAGTGTTTGTTTCCCAGTCCTAAATGGAGTTGAATCACATGCAGTTTCTGGTCCTACGAGCAAGAGTTGTTTTCTCATGAGGAAAGTCACTATTGCGCTCCCATTCCCATACACAGTGCAAACAGCACTCGCGTCTGTTCCCAGCAAGTACAGTGTATTGGACTGAAGAGGAGCTACTCTTCTTGTCAGTTTCCCAAACAGAGTTGAACTAGATATGGCCCGTGTGTGTAGGAACACAGTTCTTTTGTTCTGAGCAAGCTCACTGTTCGGACCCCATAGGAAAGACAGTAGAGTAGAAGAGTGCCCTTTTCTCAGAAGCAGAGTGTGTTTCTTGTAAGGCGATCTAGCGTTTGTTTCCCAGTCGCAAATGGAGTTGAATCCCATGTAGTTTCTATTCCTACGAGCAAGAGTTGTTTTCTGGTATGAAGAGTCACCATTGCGCTCCCATTGCTATACAAAGTGCAAATAGCACTCGCGTCTATTCCCAGCAAGTACAGTGTATTGGACTGAAGAGGAGCTACTCTTCTTGTCAGTTTCCTAAGCAGAGTTGAACTAGATATGGCCCGTGTGTGTAGGAAGCACAGCTCCTTTATTCTGAGCAAGCTCACTCTTCTGGCCCTATAGGAAACACAGTAGAGTAGAAGAGTGCTCTTTTCTCAAAAGCAGAGTGTGTTTCTTGTAAGGCGAGCTAGTGTTTGTTAACCAGTCCTAAATGGAGTTGAATCACATGCAGTTTTGGTTTACGATCAAGAGTTGTTTTCTGGCAAGGAAAGTCACTATTGCCCTCCATTGACATATACAGTGCAAAAAGCACTCGCGTCTGTTCCCACCAAATACAGTTTATTGGACTGAAGAGGAGCTACTGTTCTTGTCAGTTTCCTAAGCAGAGTTGAACTAGATATGGCCAGTGTGTATAGGAAGGACAGTTCTTTTGTTCTGAGCAAGCTCACTGTTCTGGTCCCATAGGAAAAACAGTAGAGTAGAAGAGTGCTCCTTTCTCAAAAGCAGAGTGTGTTTCTTGTAGGGCGAGCTAGCGTTTGTTTCCCAGTCTTAAATGGAGTTGAATCCCATGCAGTTTCTGGTCCTACAAGCAAGAGTTGTTTTCTGGTAAGAAGAGTCACTATTGTGCTCCCATTGTCATACACAGGGCAAATAGCACTCGCGTATGTCCCCAGCATGTAAAGTGTATTGGACTGAAGAGAATCTGCTGTTCTTGTCAGGTTCCTAAGAAGAATTGAACTAGATATGGCCGTGTGTGTAGGAAGCACAGTTCTTTTGTTCTGAGCAAGCTCACTGTTCTGGCCCTATAGGAAACACAGTAGAGTAGAAGAGTGCTCATTTCTCAAAAGCAGATTGTGTTTCTTGTAAGGTGAGCTAGAGTTTGTTTCCCATTCCTAAATGGAGTTGAATTACATGCAGTCTCTTGTCCTATGAGCAAGAGTTGTTTTCTGGTAAGAAGAGTCACTATTGCGCTCCTACTGCCATACACAGTGCAAACAACACTTGCTACTGTTCTTTGCAAGTACAGTGTATTGGACAGAAGAGTAGCTACTGTTCTTGTCAGTTTCCTAAGCAGAGTTGAACTAGATATGGTCCGTGTGTGTAGGAAGCACAGTTCTTTTGTTCTGAGCAAGCTCACTGTTCGGACCCCATAGGAAACACAGTAGAGTAGAAGAGTGCTCTTTTCTCAAAAGCAGAGTGTGTTTCTTGTAAGGCGAGCTAGCGTTTGTTTCCCAGTCCTAAATGGAGTTGAATCACATGCAATTTCTGATCCTAGGAGCAAGAGTTGTTTTCTGGTAAGAAGAGTCACTACTGCGCTCCCATTGTCATACACAGGGCAAATAGCACTGGCGTCTGTTCCCAGGATGTACAGTGTATTGGACAGAAGAGGATCTACTGTTCTTGTCAGTTTCCTAAGTAAAGTTGAACTAGATATGGCCCGTGTGTGTAGGAAGTACACTTCTTTTGTTCTGAGCAAGCTCACTCTTCTGGCCCTGTAGGAAACAGTAGAGTAGGAGAGTGCTCTTTTCTCAAAAGCAGAATGTGTTTCTTGTAAGGCGAGCTAGCATTTGTTTCGCAGTCCTAAATGGAGTTCAATCACATGCAGTTTCTGGTCCTACGAGCAAGAGTTGTTTTCTGGTAAGAAGAGTCACTGTTGCGCTCCCATTGTCATACACACGGCAAACAGCACTGGCGTAGGTTCCCAGCATGTAAAGTGTATAGGACTGAAGAGGATCTACTGTTCTTGTCAGTTTCCTAAGCAGAGTTGAACTAGATATGGCCGGTGTGTGTAGGAAGCACAGTTCTTTTGTTCTGAGCAAGCTCACTGTTCGGACACCATAGGAAACACAGTAGAATAGAAGAGTGCTCTTTTCTCAAAAGCAGAATGTGTTTCTTGTAAGGCGAGCTAGCGTTTGTTTCCCAGTCCAAAATGTAGTTGAATCACATGCAGTTTCTGGTCCAACGAGCAAGGGATGTTTTCTGGAAAGGAAAGTCACTATTGTTCTCCCTTTGCCATAAACAGTGCAAATAGCACTCACGTCTGTTCCCAGCAAGTACAGTGTATTGGACTGAAGAGGAGCTACTGTTCTTGTCAGTTTCCTAAGCAGAGTTGAACTAGATATGGCCCGTGTGTGTAGGAAGCACAGTTCTTTTGTTCTGAGCAAGCTCACTGTTCTGGCCCAATAGGAAACACAGAAGAGTAGAAGAGTGCTCTTTTCTCAGAAGCAAAGTTTGGTTCTTGTAAGGCGAGCTAGCGTTTGTTTCCCAGTCCTAAATGGAGTTGAATCACATGTAGTTTCTGGTCCTACGAGCAAGAGTTGTTTTCTGGTAAAAAGAGTCACTATTGTACTACCATTACCATTCTCAGTGCAAATAGCACTCGCGTCTGTTCCCAGCAAGTACAGTGTATTGGACAGAAGAGGAGCTACTGTTCTTGTCAGTTTCCTAAGCAAAGTTGAACTAGATATGGCCCGTGTGTGTGAAGCACAGTTCTTTTGTTTTGAGCATGCTCAATTTTCGGACCCCCTAGTAAACAATGTAGAGTAGAAGAGTGCTCTTTTCTCAAAAGAAGAGTGTGTTTTTTGTAAGGCTAGCTAGTGTTTGTTTCCCAGGCAGAAACGGAGTTGAATCCCATGCTGTTTCTGGTCCTAGGAGCAAGAGTTGTTTTCTGGTAAGAAGAGTCACTATTTCGCTCCCATTGCCATACACAGGGCAAATAGCACTGGCGTCTGTTCCCAGCATGTACAGTGTATTGCACTGAAGAGGATCTACTGTTCTTGTCAGTTTCCTAAGAAGAGTTTAACTAGATATGGCCGTGTGTGTAGGAAGCACAGTTCTTTTGTTCTGAGAATGCTCACTTTTATGGCCCTATAGGAAACACATTAGAGTAGAAGAGTGCTTTTTCACAAAAGCAGAGTGTGTTTCTTGTAAGGCGAGCTAGCATTTGTTTCCCAGTCCTAAATGGAGATGAATCACGTGCAGTTTTTGGTCCTACGAGCAAGAGTTGTTTTCTGGTAAGGAAAGTCACTACTGTGCTCCCATTGCCATACACAGTGCAAATAGCACTCGCGTCTGTTCCCAGTAAGTACAGTGTATTGGAATGAAGAGGAGCCACTGTTCTTGTCAGTTTCCTAAGCAGAATTGAACTAGATATGACCGTGTGTGTAGGAAGCACAGTTGTTTTGTTCTGAGCAAGCTCACTGTTCTGGCCCTACAGGAAACACAGTTGAGTAGAAGAGTGATCTTTTGTCAAAAGCAGAGTGTGTTTCTTGTAAGGAGAGCTAGCGTTTGTTTCCCAGTCCTAAATGGAGTTGAGTCACATGCAGTTTTTGATCCTACGTGCAAGAGTTGTTTTCTGGTAAGAAGAGTCACTTTTGCGCTCATATTGACATACACAGTGCAAATAGCACTCGCGTCTGTTCCCAGCAAATACAGTGTATTGGACTGAAGAGGATATACTGTTCTGTCAGTTTCCTAAGCAGAGTTGAACTAGATATGGCCCCTGTGTGTAGGAAGCACAGTTCTTTTGTTCTGAGCAAGCTCACTGTTTGGACCCCATAGGAAACACAGTAGAGTAGAAGAGTGCTCTTTTCTCAAAAGCACAGTGTGTTTCTTGTAAGGCGAGCTAGCGTTTGTTTCCCAGTCCTAAATGGATTTGAATCCCATGCAGTTTTTAGTCCTACGAGCAAGAGTTGTTTTCTGGTAAGGAAAGTCACTATTGTGCTCCCATTGCCATAAACAGTGCAAATCGCACTCGCGTCTGTTCCTAGCAAGTACAGTGTATTGGACTGAAGAAGAGCTACTGTTCTTGTCAGTTTCCTAAGCAGAGTTGATCTATATATGGCCCGTGTTTGTAGGAAGCACAGTTCTTTTGTTCTGAGCAAGCTCACTGTTTGGACCCCATAGGAAACACAGTAGAGTAGAAGAGGGCCCTTTTCTCAAAAGCAGAGTGTGTTCTTGTAAGGCGAGCTAGCGTTTGTTTCCCACTCCTAAATGAAGTTGAATCACATGCAGTTTCTGGTCCTACGAGCAAGAGATTTTTCTGGTAAGAAGAGTCACTATTGCGCTCCCATTGTCATACACAAGGCAAATAGCACTGGCGTCTGTTCCCAGCATGTACAGTGTTTTGGACTGAAGAGGATCTAGTGTTCTTGTCAGTTTCCTAAGCAGAATTGATCTAGATATGGCCCGTGTCTGTAGGAAGTACAGTTCTTTTGTTCTGAGCAAGCTCACTCTTTGTACCCCATAGGAAACACTGTAGAGTAGAAGAGTGCTCTTTTCTCAAAAGCAGAGTGTGTTTCTTGTTAGGCGAGCTGGCGTTGGTTTCCCAGTCCTAAAATGAGTTGAATCCCATGAATTTTCTGGTCCTACGAGCAAGAATTGTTTTCTGGTAAGAAGAGTCACTGTTGCGCTCCCATTTTCATACACAGTGCAAATGCACTCGCGTCTGTTCCCAGCAAGTACAGTGTATTGCACTGAAGAGGATGTACTGTTCTTGTCAGTTTCCTAAGCAGAGTTTAACTAGAGATGGCCCGTGTGTGTAGGAAGCACAGTTCTTTTGTTCTGAGAATGCTCACTTTTCTGGCCCTATAGGAAACACATTAGAGTAGAAGAGTGCTCTTTTCTCAAAAGCAGAATGTGTTTCTTGTAAAGCAAGCTAGCGTTTGTTTCCCAGTCCTAAATGGAGTTGAGTCATATGCAGTTTTTGGTCCTACGAGCAAGAGTTGTTTTCTGGTAAGAAGAGTCACTATTGCGTTCCCATTGTCATGCACAGGGCAAATAGCACTCGCGTCTGTTCCCAGCATGTACACTGTATTGGACTGAACAGGATCTACTGTTCTTGTCAGTTTCATAAGCAGAGTTGAACTAGATATGGCCGTGTGTGTAGGAAGCACAGTTCTTTTGTTCTGAGCAAGCTCACTATTCTGGCCATATAGAAAACACATTAGAGTAGAATAGTGCTCTTTTCTCAAAAGCAGAGTGTGTTCTTGTAAGGCGAGCTAGCATTTGTTTCCCAGTCCTAAATGGAGTTCAATCCCATGCAGTTTCTGGTCCTACGAGCAAGAGATGTTTTCTGGTAAGAAGAGTCACTATTGCGCTCCCATTGACATACACAGTGCAAATAGCACTCGCGTCTGTTCCCTGCAAATACAGTGTATTGCACTGAAGAGGATGTACTGTTCTTGTCAGTTTCCTAAGCATAGTTTAACTAGATATGGCCCGTGTGTGTAGGAAGCACAGTTCTTTTGTTCTGACAATGCTCAATTTTCTGGCCCTATAGGAAACACAGTTGAGTAGAAGAGTGATCTTTTGTCAAAAGCAGAGTGTGTTTCTTGTAAGGCGAGCTAGCGCTTGTTTCCCAGTCCTAAATGGAGTTGAGTCACATGCAGTTTTTGATCCTACGAGCAAGAGTTGTTTTCTGGTAAGAAGAGTCACTATTGCATCCCATTGACATACACAGTGCAAATAGCACTCGCGTCTGTTCCCAGCAAATACAGTGTATTGGACTGAAGAGGATATACTGTTCTTGTCAGTTTCCTAAGCAGAGTTGAACTAGATATGGCCCCTGTGTGTAGGAAGCACAGTTCTTTTGTTCTGAGCAAGCTCACTGTTCGGACCCCATAGGAAACACAGTAGAGTAGAAGAGTGCTCTTTTCTCAAAAGCAGAGTGTGTTTCTTGTAAGGCGAGCTAGAGTTTGTTTCCCAGTCCTACGTGGAGTTGAATCCCATGCAGTTTTTGGTCCTACGAGCAAGTGTTGTTTTCTGGTAGGAAAGTCACTATTGCGTTCCCATTGCCATAAACAGTGCAAATCGCATTCGCGTCTGTTCCTAGCAAGTACAGTGTATTGGACTGAAGAGGAGCTACTGTTCTTATCAGATTCCTAAGCAGAGTTGAACTAGATATAGCCGTGTGTGTAGGAAGCACAGTTCTTTTGTTCTGAGCAAGCTCACTGTTCAGACCCCATAGGAAACACAGTAGAGTAGAAGAGTGCTCTTTTCTCAAAAGCAGAGTGTGTTTCTTGTAAGGCGAGCTAGCGTTGGTTTCCCAGTTTTAAATGGAGTTGAATCACATGCAGTTTCTGGTCCTACGAGCAAGAGTTGTTTTCTGGTAAGAAGAGTCACTACTGTGCTCCCATGTCATACACAGTGCAAATGCACTCACGTCTGTTCCCAGCAAGTACAGTGTATTGGACTGAAGAGGAGCTACTGTTCTTGTCAGTTTCCTAAGCAGAGTTTTTCTAGATATGGCCCGTGTGTGTAGGAAGCACAGTTCTTTTGTTCTGAGAATGCTCACTTTTCTGGCCCTATAGGAAACACATTAGAGTAGAATAGTGCTCTTTTCTCAAAAGCAGAGTGTGTTTCTTCTAAAGCGAGCTAGCGTTTGTTTCCCAGTCCTAAATGGAGTTGAGTCACATGCAGTTTTTGGTCCTCTGAGCAAGAGTTGTTTTCTGGTAAGAAGAGTCACTATTGCGCTCCCATTGACATACACAGTGCAAATAGCACTCGCGTCTGTTCCCTGCAAATACAGTGTATTGGACTGAAGAGGACCTACTGTTCTTGTCAGTTTCCTAAGCAGAGTTGAACTAGATATGGCCCCTGTGTGTAGGAAGCACAATTCTTTTGTTCTGAGCAAGCTCACTGTTCGGACCCCTTAGGAAACACAGAAGAGTAGAAGAGTGCTCTTTTGTCAAAAGCAAATTGTGTTCCTTGTAAGGCGAGCTAGTGTTTGTTTCCCAGTCCTAAATGGAGTTGAATCACATGAAGTTTCTGGTCCTACGAGCAAGAGTTGTTTTCTCATGAGGAAAGTCACTATTGCGCTCCCATTCCCATACACAGTGCAAACAGCACTCGCGTCTGTTCCCAGCAAGTACAGTGTATTGGACTGAAGAGGAGCTACTCTTCTTGTCAGTTTCCCAAACAGAGTTGAACTAGATATGGCCCGTGTGTGTAGGAACACAGTTCTTTTGTTCTGAGCAAGCTCACTGTTCGGACCCCATAGGAAAGACAGTAGAGTAGAAGAGTGCCCTTTTCTCAAAAGCAGAGTGTGTTTCTTGTAAGGCGATCTAGCGTTTGTTTCCCAGTCGCAAATGGAGTTGAATCCCATGTAGTTTCTATTCCTACGAGCAAGAGTTGTTTTCTGGTATGAAGAGTCACCATTGCGCTCCCATTGCTATACAAAGTGCAAATAGCACTCGCGTCTATTCCCAGCAAGTACAGTGTATTGGACTGAAGAGGAGCTACTCTTCTTGTCAGTTTCCTAAGCAGAGTTGAACTAGATATGGCCCGTGTGTGTAGGAAGCACAGTTCCTTTATTCTGAGCAAGCTCACTCTTCTGGGCCTATAGGAAACACAGTAGAGTAGAAGAGTGCTCTTTTCTCAAAAGCAGAGTGTGTTTCTTGTAAGGCGAGCTAGTGTTTGTTAACCAGTCCTAAATGGAGTTGAATCACATGCAGTTTTGGTTTACGATCAAGAGTTGTTTTCTGGCAAGGAAAGTCACTATTGCCCTCCATTGACATATACAGTGCAAAAAGCACTCACGTCTGTTCCCACCAAGTACAGTTTATTGGACTGAAGAGGAGCTACTGTTCTTGTCAGTTTCCTAAGCAGAGTTGAACTAGATATGGCCAGTGTGTATAGGAAGGACAGTTCTTTTGTTCTGAGCAAGCTCACTGTTCTGGTCCCATAGGAAAAACAGTAGAGTAGAAGAGTGCTCCTTTCTCAAAAGCAGAGTGTGTTTCTTGTAGGGCGAGCTAGCGTTTGTTTCCCAGTCTTAAATGGAGTTGAATCCCATGCAGTTTCTGGTCCTACAAGCAAGAGTTGTTTTCTGGTAAGAAGAGTCACTATTGTGCTCCCATTGTCATACACAGGGCAAATAGCACTCGCGTATGTCCCCAGCATGTAAAGTGTATTGGACTGAAGAGAATCTGCTGTTCTTGTCAGGTTCCTAAGAAGAATTGAACTAGATATGGCCGTGTGTGTAGGAAGCACAGTTCTTTTGTTCTGAGCAAGCTCACTGTTCTGGCCCTATAGGAAACACAGTAGAGTAGAAGAGTGCTCATTTCTCAAAAGCAGATTGTGTTTCTTGTAAGGTGAGCTAGCGTTTGTTTCCCATTCCTAAATGGAGTTGAATTACATGCAGTCTCTTGTCCTATGAGCAAGAGTTGTTTTCTGGTAAGAAGAGTCACTATTGCGCTCCTACTGCCATACACAGTGCAAACAACACTTGCTACTGTTCTTTGCAAGTACAGTGTATTGGACAGAAGAGTAGCTACTGTTCTTGTCAGTTTCCTAAGCAGAGTTGAACTAGATATGGTCCGTGTGTGTAGGAAGCACAGTTCTTTTGTTCTGAGCAAGCTCACTGTTCGGACCCCATAGGAAACACAGTAGAGTAGAAGAGTGCTCTTTTCTCAAAAGCAGAGTGTGTTTCTTGTAAGGCGAGCTAGCGTTTGTTTCCCAGTCCTAAATGGAGTTGAATCACATGCAATTTCTGATCCTAGGAGCAAGAGTTGTTTTCTGGTAAGAAGAGTCACTATTGCGCTCCCATTGTCATACACAGGGCAAATAGCACTGGCGTCTGTTCCCAGGATGTACAGTGTATTGGACAGAAGAGGATCTACTGTTCTTGTCAGTTTCCTAAGTAAAGTTGAACTAGATATGGCCCGTGTGTGTAGGAAGTACACTTCTTTTGTTCTGAGCAAGCTCACTCTTCTGGCCCTGTAGGAAACAGTAGAGTAGGAGAGTGCTCTTTTCTCAAAAGCAGAATGTGTTTCTTGTAAGGCGAGCTAGCGTTTGTTTCGCAGTCCTAAATGGAGTTCAATCACATGCAGTTTCTGGTCCTACGAGCAAGAGTTGTTTTCTGGTAAGAAGAGTCACTGTTGCGCTCCCATTGTCATACACAGGGCAAATAGCACTGGCGTAGGTTCCCAGCATGTAAAGTGTATAGGACTGAAGAGGATCTACTGTTCTTGTCAGTTTCCTAAGCAGAGTTGAACTAGATATGGCCCGTGTGTGTAGGAAGCACAGTTCTTTTGTTCTGAGCAAGCTCACTGTTCGGACACCATAGGAAACACAGTAGAATAGAAGAGTGCTCTTTTCTCAAAAGCAGAATGTGTTTCTTGTAAGGCGAGCTAGCGTTTGTTTCCCAGTCCAAAATGGAGTTGAATCACATGCAGTTTCTGGTCCAACGAGCAAGGGATGTTTTCTGGAAAGGAAAGTCACTATTGTTCTCCCTTTGCCATAAACAGTGCAAATAGCACTCACGTCTGTTCCCAGCAAGTACAGTGTATTGGACTGAAGAGGAGCTACTGTTCTTGTCAGTTTCCTAAGCAGAGTTGAACTAGATATGGCCCGTGTGTGTAGGAAGCACAGTTCTTTTGTTCTGAGCAAGCTCACAGTTCTGGCCCAATAGGAAACACAGAAGAGTAGAAGAGTGCTCTTTTCTCAGAAGCAAAGTTTGGTTCTTGTAAGGCGAGCTAGCGTTTGTTTCCCAGTCCTAAATGGAGTTGAATCACATGTAGTTTCTGGTCCTACGAGCAAGAGTTGTTTTCTGGTAAAAAGAGTCACTATTGTACTACCATTACCATTCTCAGTGCAAATAGCACTCGCGTCTGTTCCCAGCAAGTACAGTGTATTGGACAGAAGAGGAGCTACTGTTCTTGTCAGTTTCCTAAGCAGAGTTGAACTAGATATGGCCCGTGTGTGTGAAGCACAGTTCTTTTGTTCTGAGCATGCTCAATTTTCGGACCCCCTAGTAAACAATGTAGAGTAGAAGAGTGCTCTTTTCTCAAAAGAAGAGTGTGTTTCTTGTAAGGCGAGCTAGCGTTTGTTTCCCAGTCCTAAATGGAGTTGAATCACATGTAGTTTCTGATCCCAGTTGCAAGAGTTGTTTTCTGGTAAGAAGAGTCACTATTGCGCTCCCATTGTCATACACAGGGCAAATATCACTCATGTCTGTTCCCAGCATATACAGTGTATTGGACTGAAGAGGATCTACTGTTCTTGACAGTTTCCTAAGCAGAGTTGAACTAGATATGGCACGTGTGTGTAGGAACCACAGTTCTTTTGTTCTGAGCAAGCTCACCGTTTTGGCCCTATAGGAAACAAAGTAGTGTAGAAGAGTGCTCTTTTCTCAAAAGCAGAGTGTGTTTCTTGTAAAGCGAGCTAGCTTTTGTTTCCCAGTCCTAAATGGAGTTGAATCCCATGCAGTTTCTGGTCATACGAGCAAGAGTCGTTTTCTGGTAAGAAGAGTCACTATTGCGCTCCCATTGCCATACACAGTGCAAATAGCACTCGGGTCTGCTCCCAGCAAGTACAGTGTATTGGACTGAAGAGGAGCTAATGTTCTTGTCAGTTTCCTAAACAGAGTTAAACTAGATATAGCCCGTGCTTGTAGGAAGCACAGTTCTTTTGTTCTGAGCAAGCTCACTTTTCTGGCCTATAAGAAACACAGTAGAGTAGTAGAGTGCTCTTTTCTCAAAAGCAGAGTGTTTTTCTTGTAAGGCGAGCTAGCGTTTGTTTCCCAGTCCTAAATGGAGTTGAATCACATGGAGTTTCTGTCTTACGAGCAAGACTTGTTTTCTGGAAAGGAAAGTCACTATTGTGCTCCCTTTGCCATACACAGTGCAAATAGCACTCGCGTCTGTTCCCTGCAAGTACAGTGTATTGGACTGAAGAGGAGCTACTGCTCTTGTCAGTTTCCTAAGCAGAGTTGAAGTGGATACGGCCTGTGTGTGTAGGACACACAGTTCTTTTGTTCTGAGCAAGCTCACTGTTCGGACCCCATAGGAAACACAGTAGAATAGACGAGTGCTCTTTTCTCAAAAGCGGAGAGTGTTTTTTGGAAGACGAGCTTGCGTTTGTTTCCCAGTCCAAAATGGAGTTGAATCACATGCAGTTTCTTGTCCTACGAGCAAGGGATGTTTTCTGGAAAGGAAAGTCACTATTGTTCTCCCTTTGCCATAAACAGTGCAAATAGCACTCACGTCTGTTCCCAGCAAGTACAGTGTATTGGACTGAAGAGGAGCTACTGTTCTTGTCAGTTTCCTAAGCAGAGTTGAACTAGATATGGCCTGTGTGTGTAGGAAACTCAGTTCTTTTTTTCTGAGCATGCTCACTGTTCGGACCCCATAGGAAACACAGTAGAATAGACGAGTGCTTTTTTCTCAAAAGCAGAGTGTGTTTCTTGTAAGGCGAGCTAGCGTTTGTTTCCCAGTCCAAAATGGAGTTGAATCACATGCAGTTTCTGGTCCTACGAGCAAGGGATGTTTTCTGGAAAGGAAAGTCACTATTGTTCTCCCTTTGCCATAAACAGTGCTAATAGCACTCACGTCTGTTCCCAGCAAGTACAGTGTATTGGACTGAAGAGGAGCTACTGTTCTTGTCAGTTTCCTAAGCAGAGTTGAACTAGATATGGCCCGTGTGTGTAGTAAGCACAGTTCTTTTGTTCTGAGCAAGCTCACTGTTCTGGCCCTATAGGAAACACAGAAGAGTAGAAGAGTGCTATTTTCTCAGAAGCAGAGTTTGTTTCTTGAAAGGCAAGCTAGCGTTTGTTTCCCACTCCTAAATGGAGTTGAATCACATGCAGTTTCTGGTCCTACGAGCAAGAGTTGTTTTCTGGTAAGAAGAGTCACTATTGTGCTACCATTGCCATACTCAGTGCAAATAGCACTCGCGTCTGTTCCCAGCAAGTTACAGTGTATTGGACAGAAAAGGAGCTACTGTACTTGTCAGTTTCCTAAGCAGAGTTGAACTAGATATGGCCGGTGTGTGTGAAGCACAGTTCTTTTGTTCTGAGCAAGCTCAATTTTCGGACCCCATTGTAAACACAGTAGAGTAGAAGAGTGCTCTTTTCTCAAAAGAAGAGTGTGTTTCTTGTAAGGCTAGCTAGTGTTTGTTTCCCAGTCAGAAACGGAGTTGAATCCCATGCTGTTTCTGGTCCTAGGAGCAAGAGTTGTTTTCTGGCAAGAAGAGTCACTATTTCGCTCCCATTGCCATACACAGTGCAAATAGCATTCGTGACTGCTCCCAGCAAGTACAGTGTATTGGACTGAAGAGGAGCTACTGTTCTTGTCAGTTTCCTAAGCAGAGTTGAACTAGATATGGCCCGTGTGTGTAGGAAGCACAGTTCTTTTGTTCTGAGCAAGCTCACTGTTTTGGCCCTATAGGAAACAAAGTAGAGTAGAAGAGTGATCTTTTCTCAAAAGCAGAGTGTGTTTCTTGTAAGGTGAGCTAGCTTTTGTTTCCCAGTCCTAAATCGAGTTGAATCCCATGCAGTTTCTGGTCCTACGAGCAAGAGTTGTTTTCTGGTAAGAAGAGTAACTATTGCGCTCCCATTGCCATACACAGTGCAAATAGCACTCGCGTCTGGTCCCAGCAATTACAGTGTATTGGACTGAAGAGGAGCTACTGTTCTTGTCAGTTTCCTAAACAGAGTTGAACTAGATATAGCCCTTGTGTGTAGGAAGCACAGTTCTTTTGTTCTGAGCAAGCTCACTCTTCTGGCCTATAAGAAACACAGTAGAGTAGAAGAGTGCTCTTTTCTGAAAAGCAGAGTGTTTTTCTTGTAGGGCGAGCTAGCGTTTGTTTCCCAGTCCTAAATGGAGTTGAATCACATGGAGTTTCTGTCCTACGAGCAAGACTTGTTTTCTGGAAAGGAAAGTCACTATTGTGCTCCCTTTGCCATACACAGTGCAAATAGCACTCGCGTCTGGTCCCAGCAATTACAGTGTATTGGACTGAAGAGGACCAACTGTTCTTGTCAGTTTCCTAAGCAGAGTTGAACTAGATATGGCCCGTGTGTGTAGGAAGCACAGTTCCTTTGCTCTGAGCAAGCTCACTGTTCTGGCCCTATAGGAAACACAGTAGAGTAGAAGAGTGCTCTTTTCTCAAAAGCAGACTGTGTTTCTCCTAAGGCGAGCTAGCGTTTCTTTCCAAGTCCTAAATGGAGTTGAATCACATGCAGTTTCTGGTCCTACAAGCAAGAGTTGTTTTCTGCTAAGAAGAGTCACTATTGCGCTCCCATTGCCATACACAGGGCAAATAGCACTCGCATTTGTTCCCAGCATGTACAGTGTATTGGACTGAAGAGGATCTACTGTTCTTGTCAGTTTCCTAAGCAGAGTTGCTACTAGATATGGCCCGTGTGTGTAGGAAGCACATTTCTTTGTTCTGAGCAAGCTCACTGTTCGCAGCCTGTAGGAAACACAGTAGAGTAGAAAAGTGCTCTTTTCTCAGAAGCAGAGTGTGTTTCTTGTAAGGCTGGCTAGTGTTTGTTTCCCAGTCCTAAATGGAGTTGAATCTCATGCAGTTTCTGGTCCTATGAGCAAGAGTTGTTTTCTGGTAAGAGGAGTCACTATTGCGCTCCCATTACCATACACAGTGCAAATAGCACTCGCGTCTGCTAACTGCTAGTACAGTGTATTGGACTGAAGAGGAGCTACTGTTCTTGTCAGTTTCCTAAGCAGAGTTGAACTAGATATGGCCCGTTTGTGTAGGAAGCACAGTTCTTTTGTTCTGAGCAAGCTCACTGTTCTGGCCCTATAGGAAACACAGTAGAGTAGAAGAGTGCTCTTTTCTCAAAAGCAGAGTGTGTTTGCTGTAAGGCGAACTAGAGTTTGTTTCCCAGTCCTAAATGGAGTTGAATCACATGCAGTTTCTGTTCCTAGGAGCAACAGTTGTTTTCTGGTAAAAAGAGTCACTATTGCACTCCCATTTCCATACACAGCGCAAATAGCCCTGGCGTCTGTTCCCAGCAAATACAGAGTATTGGACAGAAGAGGAGCTACTGTTCTTGTCTGTTTCCTAAGCAGAGTTGAACTAGATATGGCCCGTGTGTGTAGGAAGCACAGTTCTTTTGTTCTGAGCAAGCTCACTGTTCTGGACCTATAGGAAACACAGAAGAGTAGAAGAGTGCTCTTTTCTCAAAAGCAGAGTGTGTTTTTTGTAAGGCGAGCTAGCGTTTGTTTCCCAGTCCTAAATGGAGTTGAATCACATGCAGTTTCTGGTCCTACGAGCAAGAGTTGTTTACTGGTAAGAAGAGTCACTGTTGCGCTCCCATTGTCAAACACAGGGCAAATAGCACTGGCATCTACTCCCAGCATGTACAGTGTATTGGAATGAAGAGGATCTACTGTTCTTGTTAGTTTCCCAAGCAGAATTGAACTAGATAATGCCGTTTGTTTAGGAAGCACAGTTCTTTTTTTCTGAGCAAGCTCACTATTCTGGCCCTATAGGAAACACAGTAGAGTAGAAGAGTGCTCTTTTCTCAAAAGCAGAGTGTGTTTCTTGTAAGGCGAGCTAGTGTTTGTTTCCCAGTCCTAAATGGAGTTGAATCACAAGCAGTTTTTGGTCCTACGAGCAAGAGTTGTTTTCTGGAAAGGAAAGTCACTATTGCGCTCCCATTGCCATACACAGTGCAAATAGCACTCACGTCTGTTCGCAGCAAGTACAGTGTATTAGACTGAAGATGAGCTTCTGTTCTTGTCAGTTTGCTAAGCAGAATTGAACTGGATATGGCCCCTGTGTGTAGGAAGCACAGTTCTTTTGTTCTGAGCAAGCTCACTGTTCGGAACACATAGGAAACACCGTAGAGTAGAAGAGTGCTCTTTTCTCAAAAGCAGAGTGTGTTTCTTGTACCGTGAGCTAGCTTTTGTTTCCCAGTCCTAAATGGAGTTGAATCCCATGCAGTTTCTGGTCCTATGAGCAAGAGTTGTTTTCTGGTAAGAAGAGTCACTATTGGGCTCCCATTGGCATATACAGTGCAAAGAGCACTCGCGTCTGTTCCCAGCAAGTACAGTGTATTGGACTGAAGAGGAGCTACTGGTCTTCTCAATTTCCTAAGCAGAATTGAAATAGATATGGCCCGTGTGTGTAGGAAGCACAGTTCTTTTGTTCTCAGCAAGCTCACTGTTCGGATCCCATAGGAAACACTGTAGAGTAGAAGAGTGCTCTTTTCTCAAAAGCAGAGTGTGTTTCTTGTAAGGCGAGATAGAGTTTGTTTCCCAGTCCTAAATGGAGTTGAATCACATGTAGTTTTTGGTCCTACAAGCAAGAGATGTTTTCTGGTAAGAAGAGTCACTATTGCGCTCCCATTGCCATACACAGTGCAAATAGCACTCGCGTCTGTTCGCAGCAAGTACAGTGTATTGGACTGAAGAGGAGCTACTGTTCTTGTCAAATTCCTAAGCAGAGTTGAACTAGATATGGCCCCTGTGTGTAGGAAGCACACAGTTCTTTTGTTCTGAGCAAGCACACTGTTCAGACCCCATAGGAAACACAGTAGAGTAGAAGAGTGCTGTTTTCTCAAAAGCAGAGTGTGTTTCTTGTAAGGCGAGCTAGCGTTTGTTTCCCAGTCCAAAATGGAGTTGAATCACATGCAGTTTCGGGTCCTATGAGCAAGAGTTGTTTTCTGGTAAGAAGAGTCTCTATTGCGCTCCCATTATCATACAGAGGGCAAATAGCACTGGCATCTGTTCCCAGCATGTACAGTGTATTGGACTGAAGAGGACCAACTGTTCTTGTCAGTTTCCTAAGCAGAGTTGAACTAGATATAGCCCGTGTGTGTAGGAAGCACAGTTCTTTTGTTCTTAGCAAGCTCACTATTCTGGCCCTATAGGAAACACAGTAGAGTAGAAGAGTGCTCTTTTCTCAAAAGCAGAGTGTGTTTCTTGTAAGGCGAGCTAGCGTTTGTTTTCCAGTCCTAAATGGAGTTGAATCACATGCAGTTTCTGGTCCTATGAGCAAGAGTTGTTTTCTGGTAAGAAGAGTGACTGTTGCACTCCCTTTGTCAAACACAGGGCAAATAGCACTGGCGTCTATTCCCAGCATGTACAGTGTATTGGAATGAAGAGGATCTACTGTTCTTGTCAGTTTCCCAAGCAGAATTGAACTAGACAATGCCGTTTGTGTAGGAAGCACAGTTCTTTTTTTCTGAGGAAGCTCACTATTCTGGCCCTATAGGAAACACAGTAGAGTAGAAGAGTGCTCTTTTCTCAAAAGCAGAGTGTGTTTCTTGTAAGGCGAGCTAGTGTTTGTTTCCCAGTCCTAAATGGAGTTGAATCACATGCAGTTTTTGGTCCCATGAGCAAGAGTTGTTTTCTGGTAAGGAAAGTCACATTGCGCTCCCATTACCATACACAGTGCAAATAGCACTCGCATCTGTTCCCAGCAAGTACAGTGCATTGGACTGAAGAGCAGCTACTGTTCTTGTCAGTTTCCTAAGCAGAGTTGAACTAGATATGGCCCGTGTGTGTAGGAAGCACAGTTCTTTTGTTCTGAGCAAGCTCACTGTTCGGACCCCATAGGAAACACTTTAGAGTAGAAGAGGGCTCTTTTCTCAAAAAGAGTGTGTTTCTTGTAAGGCGAGCTAGCATTTGTTTCGCAGTCGTAAATGGAGTTGAATCACATGCAGTTACTGGTCCTACGAGCAAGAGTTGTTTTCTGCTAAGAACAGTCACTATTGCGCTCATATTGTCATACACAGGGCAAATAGCAGTCGCATCTTTTCCAAGCAAGAACAGTGTATTGGACTGAAGAGGATCTACTATTCTTGTCAGTTTTTTAAGCAGAATTGAACTAGATATGACCGTGTGTGTAGGAAGCACAGTTCTTTTGTTCTGAGCAAGCTCACTGTTTTGGCCCTATACGAAACACAATAGAGTAGAAGAGTGCTCTTTTCTCAAACGTAGAGTGTGTTTCTTGTAAGGCGAGCTAGCGTTTGTTTCCCAGTCCTAAATGGAGTTGAATCACATGTAGTTTTTGGTCCTACGAGCAAGATTTGTTTTCTGGTAAGAAGAGTCACTATTGCGTTCCCATTGCCATACACAGTGCAAATAGCACTCGCGTCTGTTCCCAGCAAATACAGTGTATTGGACTGAAGATGAGCTACTGTTCTTGTCAGTTTCCTAAGCAGAGTTGAACTAGATATGGCCGCTGAGTGTAGGAAGCACAGTTCTTTTGTTCTGAGCAAGCTCACTGTTCAGACACCATAGGAAACACAGTAGAGTAGAAGAGTGCTCTTTTCTCAAAAGCAGAGTGTGTTTCTTGTAAGGCAAGCTAGCGTTTGTTTCCCAGTCCGAAATGAAGTTGAATCCCATGCAGTTTCTGGTCCTAAGAGCAAGAGGTGTTTTCTGGTGAGAAGAGTCACTATTGTGCTCCCATTGCCATATAGAGGGCAAATAGCACTCGCGTCTGTTCCCAGCAAGTACAGTGTATTGGACTGAAGAGGAGCTACTGTTCTTGTCAGTTTCCTAAGCAGAGTTGAACTAGATATGGCCCGTGTTTGTAGGAAGCACAGTTCCTTTGTTCTGAGCAAGCTCACTGTTTGGACCCCAAAAGAAACACAGTAGAGTAGAAGAGTGCTCTTTTCTCAAAAGCAGAGTGTGTTTCTTGTAAGGCGAGCTAGCTTTTGTTTCCCAGTCCTAAATGGAGTTGAATCCCATGCAGTTTCTGATCCTAGGAGCAAGAGTTGTTTTCTTGTAAGAAGAGTAACTATTGTGCTCCCATTGCCATACACAGTGCAAATAGCACTCGCGTCTGTTCGCAGCAAGTACAGTGTAGTGGACTGAAGAGGAGCTACTGTTCTTGTCAGTTTCCAGTGGAGTTGAACTAGATATGGCCCGTGTGTTTAGGAAGCACAGTTCTTTTGTTCTGAGCAAGCTCACTGTTCGGACCCCATTGGAAACACTGTAGAGTAGAAGAGTGCTCTTTTCTCAAAAGCAGAGTGTGTTTCTTGTAAGGCGAGCTAGCGTTTGTTTCCCAGTCCTAAATGGAGTTGAATCCCATGCAGTTTCTGGTCCTACGAGCAAGAGTTGTTTTCTGGTAAGAAAAGTCACTATTGCGCTCCCATTGCCATACACAGTGCAAATAGCACTCACGTCTGTTCGCAGCAAGTACAGTGTATTAGACTGAAGATGAGCTTCTGTTCTTGTCAGTTTGCTAAGCAGAATTGAACTGGATATGGCCCCTGTGTGTAGGAAGCACAGTTCTTTTGTTCTGAGCAAGCTCACTGTTCGGAACACATAGGAAACACCGTAGAGTAGAAGAGTGCTCTTTTCTCAAAAGCAGAGTGTGTTTCTTGTACCGTGAGCTAGCTTTTGTTTCCCAGTCCTAAATGGAGTTGAATCCCATGCAGTTTCTGGTCCTATGAGCAAGAGTTGTTTTCTGGTAAGAAGAGTCTCTATTGCGCTCCCATTATCATACAGAGGGCAAATAGCACTGGCATCTGTTCCCAGCATGTACAGTGTATTGGACTGAAGAGGACCAACTGTTCTTGTCAGTTTCCTAAGCAGAGTTGAACTAGATATAGCCCGTGTGTGTAGGAAGCACAGTTCTTTTGTTCTTAGCAAGCTCACTATTCTGGCCCTATAGGAAACACAGTAGAGTAGAAGAGTGCTCTTTTCTCAAAAGCAGAGTGTGTTTCTTGTAAGGCGAGCTAGCGTTTGTTTTCCAGTCCTAAATGGAGTTGAATCACATGCAGTTTCTGGTCCTATGAGCAAGAGTTGTTTTCTGGTAAGAAGAGTGACTGTTGCACTCCCTTTGTCAAACACAGGGCAAATAGCACTGGCGTCTATTCCCAGCATGTACAGTGTATTGGAATGAAGAGGATCTACTGTTCTTGTCAGTTTCCCAAGCAGAATTGAACTAGACAATGCCGTTTGTGTAGGAAGCACAGTTCTTTTTTTCTGAGGAAGCTCACTATTCTGGCCCTATAGGAAACACAGTAGAGTAGAAGAGTGCTCTTTTCTCAAAAGCAGAGTGTGTTTCTTGTAAGGCGAGCTAGTGTTTGTTTCCCAGTCCTAAATGGAGTTGAATCACATGCAGTTTTTGGTCCCATGAGCAAGAGTTGTTTTCTGGTAAGGAAAGTCACATTGCGCTCCCATTACCATACACAGAGCAAATAGCACTCGCATCTGTTCCCAGCAAGTACAGTGCATTGGACTGAAGAGCAGCTACTGTTCTTGTCAGTTTCCTAAGCAGAGTTGAACTAGATATGGCCCGTGTGTGTAGGAAGCACAGTTCTTTTGTTCTGAGCAAGCTCACTGTTCGGACCCCATAGGAAACACTTTAGAGTAGAAGAGGGCTCTTTTCTCAAAAAGAGTGTGTTTCTTGTAAGGCGAGCTAGCATTTGTTTCGCAGTCGTAAATGGAGTTGAATCACATGCAGTTACTGGTCCTACGAGCAAGAGTTGTTTTCTGCTAAGAACAGTCACTATTGCGCTCATATTGTCATACACAGGGCAAATAGCAGTCGCATCTTTTCCAAGCAAGAACAGTGTATTGGACTGAAGAGGATCTACTATTCTTGTCAGTTTTTTAAGCAGAATTGAACTAGATATGACCGTGTGTGTAGGAAGCACAGTTCTTTTGTTCTGAGCAAGCTCACTGTTTTGGCCCTATACGAAACACAATAGAGTAGAAGAGTGCTCTTTTCTCAAACGTAGAGTGTGTTTCTTGTAAGGCGAGCTAGCGTTTGTTTCCCAGTCCTAAATGGAGTTGAATCACATGTAGTTTTTGGTCCTACGAGCAAGATTTGTTTTCTGGTAAGAAGAGTCACTATTGCGTTCCCATTGCCATACACAGTGCAAATAGCACTCGCGTCTGTTCCCAGCAAATACAGTGTATTGGACTGAAGATGAGCTACTGTTCTTGTCAGTTTCCTAAGCAGAGTTGAACTAGATATGGCCGCTGAGTGTAGGAAGCACAGTTCTTTTGTTCTGAGCAAGCTCACTGTTCAGACACCATAGGAAACACAGTAGAGTAGAAGAGTGCTCTTTTCTCAAAAGCAGAGTGTGTTTCTTGTAAGGCAAGCTAGCGTTTGTTTCCCAGTCCGAAATGGAGTTGAATCCCATGCAGTTTCTGGTCCTAAGAGCAAGAGGTGTTTTCTGGTGAGAAGAGTCACTATTGTGCTCCCATTGCCATATAGAGGGCAAATAGCACTCGCGTCTGTTCCCAGCAAGTACAGTGTATTGGACTGAAGAGGAGCTACTGTTCTTGTCAGTTTCCTAAGCAGAGTTGAACTAGATATGGCCCGTGTTTGTAGGAAGCACAGTTCCTTTGTTCTGAGCAAGCTCACTGTTTGGACCCCAAAAGAAACACAGTAGAGTAGAAGAGTGCTCTTTTCTCAAAAGCAGAGTGTGTTTCTTGTAAGGCGAGCTAGCTTTTGTTTCCCAGTCCTAAATGGAGTTGAATCCCATGCAGTTTCTGATCCTAGGAGCAAGAGTTGTTTTCTTGTAAGAAGAGTAACTATTGTGCTCCCATTGCCATACACAGTGCAAATAGCACTCGCGTCTGTTCGCAGCAAGTACAGTGTAGTGGACTGAAGAGGAGCTACTGTTCTTGTCAGTTTCCAGTGGAGTTGAACTAGATATGGCCCGTGTGTTTAGGAAGCACAGTTCTTTTGTTCTGAGCAAGCTCACTGTTCGGACCCCATTGGAAACACTGTAGAGTAGAAGAGTGCTCTTTTCTCAAAAGCAGAGTGTGTTTCTTGTAAGGCGAGCTAGCGTTTGTTTCCCAGTCCTAAATGGAGTTGAATCCCATGCAGTTTCTGGTCCTACGAGCAAGAGTTGTTTTCTGGTAAGAAAAGTCACTATTGCGCTCCCATTGCCATACACAGTGCAAATAGCACTCACGTCTGTTCGCAGCAAGTACAGTGTATTAGACTGAAGATGAGCTTCTGTTCTTGTCAGTTTGCTAAGCAGAATTGAACTGGATATGGCCCCTGTGTGTAGGAAGCACAGTTCTTTTGTTCTGAGCAAGCTCACTGTTCGGAACACATAGGAAACACCGTAGAGTAGAAGAGTGCTCTTTTCTCAAAAGCAGAGTGTGTTTCTTGTACCGTGAGCTAGCTTTTGTTTCCCAGTCCTAAATGGAGTTGAATCCCATGCAGTTTCTGGTCCTATGAGCAAGAGTTGTTTTCTGGTAAGAAGAGTCACTATTGGGCTCCCAATGGCATATACAGTGCAAAGAGCACTCGCGTCTGTTCCCAGCAAGTACAGTGTATTGGACTGAAGAGGAGCTACTGGTCTTCTCAATTTCCTAAGCAGAATTGAAATAGATATGGCCCGTGTGTGTAGGAAGCACAGTTCTTTTGTTCTCAGCAAGCTCACTGTTCGGATCCCATAGGAAACACTGTAGAGTAGAAGAGTGCTCTTTTCTCAAAAGCAGACTGTGTTTCTTGTAAGGCGAGATAGAGTTTGTTTCCCAGTCCTAAATGGAGTTGAATCACATGTAGTTTTTGGTCCTACAAGCAAGAGATGTTTTCTGGTAAGAAGAGTCACTATTGCGCTCCCATTGCCATACACAGTGCAAATAGCACTCGCGTCTGTTCGCAGCAAGTACAGTGTATTGGACTGAAGAGGAGCTACTGTTCTTGTCAAATTCCTAAGCAGAGTTGAACTAGATATGGCCCCTGTGTGTAGGAAGCACACAGTTCTTTTGTTCTGAGCAAGCACACTGTTCAGACCCCATAGGAAACACAGTAGAGTAGAAGAGTGCTGTTTTCTCAAAAGCAGAGTGTGTTTCTTGTAAGGCGAGCTAGCGTTTGTTTCCCAGTCCGAAATGGAGTTGAATCACATGCAGTTTCGGGTCCTATGAGCAAGAGTTTTTTTCTGGTAAGAAGAGTCTCTATTGCGCTCCCATTATCATACACAGGGCAAATAGCACTGGCATCTGTTCCCAGCATGTACAGTTTATTGGACTGAAGAGGACCAACTGTTCTTGTCAGTTTCCTAAGCAGAGTTGAAGTAGATATAGCCCATGTGTGTAGGAAGCACAGTTCTTTTGTTCTTAGCAAGCTCACTATTCTGGCCCTATAGGAAACACAGTAGAGTAGAAGAGTGCTCTTTTTCTCAAAAGCAGAGTCTGTTTCTTGTAAGGCGAGCTAGCGTTTGTTTCCCAGTCCTAAATGGAGTTGAATCACATGTAGTTTTTGGTCCTACGAGCAAGATTTGTTTTCTGGTAAGAAGAGTCACTATTGTGTTCCCATTGCCATACACAGTGCAAATAGCACTCGCGTCTGTTCCCAGCAAGTACAGTGTATTGGACTGAAGATGAGCTACTGTTCTTGTCAGTTTCCTAAGCAGAGTTGAACTAGATATGGCCGCTGAGTGTAGGAAGCACAGTTCTTTTGTTCTGAGCAAGCTCACTGTTCAGACACCATAGGAAACACAGTAGAGTAGAAGAGTGCTCTTTTCTCAAAAGCAGAGTGTGTTTCTTGTAAGGCAAGCTAGCGTTTGTTTCCCAGTCCGAAATGGAGTTGAATCCCATGCAGTTTCTGGTCCTAAGAGCAAGAGGTGTTTTCTGGTGAGAAGAGTCACTATTGTGCTCCCATTGCCATATAGAGGGCAAATAGCACTCGCCTCTGTTCCCAGCAAGTACAGTGTATTGGACTGAAGAGGAGCTACTGTTCTTGTCAGTTTCCTAAGCAGAGTTGAACTAGATATGGCCCGTGTTTGTAGGAAGCACAGTTCTTTTGTTCTGAGCAAGCTCACTGTTTGGACCCCAAAAGAAACACAGTAGAGTAGAAGAGTGCTCTTTTCTCAAAAGCAGAGTGTGTTTCTTGTAAGGCGAGCTAGCTTTTGTTTCCCAGTCCTAAATGGAGTTGAATCCCATGCAGTTTCTGGTCCTACGAGCAAGAGTTGTTTTCTTGTAAGAAGAGTAACTATTGCGCTCCCATTGCCATACACAGTGCAAATAGCACTCGCGTCTGTTCGCAGCAAGTACAGTGTATTGGACAGAAGAGGAGCTACTGTTCTTGTTAAATTCCTAAGCCGAGTTGAACTAGATATGGCCCCTGTGTGTAGAAAGCACACAGTTCTTTTGTTCTGAGCAAGCACACTGTTCAGACCCCATAGAAAACACAGTAGAGTAGAAGAGTGCTGTTTTCTCAAAAGCAGAGTGTGTTTCTTGTAAGGCGAGCTAGCGTTTGTTTCCCAGTCCGAAATGGAGTTGAATCACATGCAGTTTCGGGTCCTACGAGCAAGAGTTGTTTTCTGGTAAGAAGAGTCTCTATTGCGCTCCCATTATCATACACAGGGCAAATAGCACTGGCGTCTGTTCCCAGCATGTACAGTGTATTGGACTGAAGAGGACCAACTGTTCTTGTCAGTTTCCTAAGCAGAGTTGAACTAGATATAGCCCGTGTGTGTAGGAAGCACAGTTCTTTTGTTCTTAGCAAGCTCACTATTCTGGCCCTATAGGAAACACAGTAGAGTAGAAGAGTGCTCTTTTCTCAGAAGCAGAGTGTGTTTCTTGTAAGGCGAGCTAGCGTTTGTTTTCCAGTCCTAAATGGAGTTGAATCACATGCAGTTTCTGGTCCTATGAGCAAGAGTTGTTTTCTGGTAAGAAGAGTGACTGTTGCACTCCCTTTGTCAAACACAGGGCAAATAGCACTGTCGTCTATTCCCAGCATGTACAGTGTATTGGAATGAAGAGGATCTACTGTTCTTGTCAGTTTCCCAAGCAGAATTGAACTAGATAATGCCGTTTGTGTAGGAAGCACAGTTCTTTTTTTCTGAGGAAGCTCACTATTCTGGCCCTATAGGAAACACAGTAGAGTAGAAGAGTGCTCTTTTCTCAAAAGCAGAGTGTGTTTCTTGTAAGGCGAGCTAGTGTTTGTTTCCCAGTCCTAAATGGAATTGAATCACATGCAGTTTTTGGTCCCATGAGCAAGAGTTGTTTTCTGGTAAGGAAAGTCACATTGCGCTCCCATTGCCATACACAGTGCAAATAGCACTCGCATCTGTTCCCAGCAAGTACAGTGCATTGGACTGAAGAGCAGCTACTGTTCTTGTCAGTTTCCTAAGCAGAGTTGAACTAGATATGGCCCGTGTGTGTAGGAAGCACAGTTCTTTTGTTCTGAGCAAGCTCACTGTTCAGACCCCATAGGAAACACTTTAGAGTAGAAGAGGGCTCTTTTCTCAAAAAGAGTGTGTTTCTAGTAAGGCGAGCTAGCATTTGTTTCGCAGTCGTAAATGGAGTTGAATCACAGGAAGTTACTGGTCCTACGAGCAAGAGTCGTTTTCTGCTAAGAACAGTCACTATTGCGCTCATATTGTCATACACAGGGCAAATAGCACTCGCATCTGTTCCCAGCAAGTACAGTGCATTGGACTGAAGAGGAGCTACTGTTCTTGTCAGTTTCCTAAGCAGAGTTGAACTAGATATGGCCCGTGTTTGTAGGAAGCACAGTTCTTTTGTTCTGAGCAAGCTCACTGTTTGGACCCCAAAAGAAACACAGTAGAGTAGAAGAGTGCTCTTTTCTCAAAAGCAGAGTGTGTTTCTTGTAAGGTGAGCTAGCTTTTGTTTCCCAGTCCTAAATGGAGTTGAATCCCATGCAGTTTCTGGTCCTACGAGCAAGAGTTGTTTTCTGGTAAGAAGAGTAACTATTGCGCTCCCATTGCCATACAGTGCAAATAGCACTCGCGTCTGGTCCCAGCAATTACAGTGTATTGGACTGAAGAGGAGCTACTGTTCTTGTCAGTTTCCTAAACAGAGTTGAACTAGATATAGCCCGTGTGTGTAGGAAGCACAGTTCTTTTGTTCTGAGCAAGCTCACTCTTCTGGCCTATAAGAAACACAGTAGAGTAGAAGAGTGCTCTTTTCTGAAAAGCAGAGTGTTTTTCTTGTAAGGCGAGCTAGCGTTTGTTTCCCAGTCCTAAATGGAGTTGAATCACATGGAGTTTCTGTCCTACGAGCAAGACTTGTTTTCTGGAAAGGAAAGTCACTATTGTGCTCCCTTTGCCATTCACAGTGCAAATAGCACTCGCGTCTGTTCCCAGCAATTACAGTGTATTGGACTAAAGAGGAGCTACTGCTCTTGTCAGTTTCCTAAGCAGAGTTGAACTAGATATGGCCCGTGTGTGTAGGAAGCACAGTTCTTTTGTTCTGAGCAAGCTCACTGTTTTGGTCCTATAGGAAACACAGAAGAGTAGAAGAGTGCTCTTTTGTCAAAAGCAGAGTGTGTTTCTTGTAAGGTGAGCTAGCGTTTGTTTCCCAGTCCTAAATGGAGTTGAATTACATGCAGTTTCTTGTCCTATGAGCAAGAGTTGTTTTCTGTTAAGAAGAGTCACTATTACGCTCCTATTGCCATACACAGTGCAAACAACCCTCGCTACTGTTCTTTGCAAGTACAGTGTATTGGACAGAAGAGGAGCTACTGTTCTTGTCAGTTTCCTAAGCAGAGTTGAACTAGATATGGCCTGAGTGTGTAGGAAGCACAGTTCTTTTGTTCTGAGCAAGCTCACTGTTCTGGCCCTATAGGAAACACAGTAGAGTAGAAGAGTGCTCTTTTTTCAGAAGCTGAATGTGTTTCTTGTAAGGCGAGCTAGCGTTTGTTTTCCAGTCCTACATGGAGTTGAATCACATGCAGTTTTTGGTCCTAAGAGCAAGGGATGTTTTCTGGTAAGGAAAGTCACTATTGTGCTCCCTTTGCCATGAACAGTGCAAATAGCACTCGCGTCTGTTCCCAGCCAGTACAGTGTATTGGACTGAAGAGGAGCTACTGTTCTTTTCAGTTTCCTAAGCAGAGTTAAACTAGATATGGCCCGTGTGTGTAGGAAGCACAGTTCTTTTGTTCTGAGCAAGCTCACTGTTCTGGTCCTGTAGGAAACACAGAAGAGTAGAAGAGTGCTCTTTTCTCAAAAGCAAAGTGTGTTTCTTGTAAGGTGAGCTAGCGTTTGTTTCCCAGTCCTAAATGGAGTTGAATTACATGCAGTTTCTGGTCCTATGAGCAAGAGTTGTTTTCTGGTAAGAAGAGTCACTATGTGCTACCATTGCCATACACAGTGCAAACAACACTCGCTACTGTTCTTTGCAAGTACAGTGTATTGGACAGATGAAGAGCTACTGTTCTTGTCAGTTTCCTAAGCAGAGTTGAACTAGATATGGCCCATGTGTGGAGGAAGCACAGTTCTTTTGTTCTGAGCAAGCTCACTGTTTTGGCCCTATAGGAAACACTGTAGAGTAGAAGAGTGCTCTTTTCTCAAAAGCAGAATGTGTTTCTTGTAAGGCGAGCTAGCGTTTGTTTCCCAGTCCTAAATGTAGTTGAATCACATGCAGTTTCTGGTCCTAGGAGCAAGAGTTGTTTTATGGTAAGAAGAGTCACTATTGCGCTCCCATTGTCATACACAGGGCAAATAGCACTGGCGTCTGTTCCCAGCATGTAAAGTGTATTGGACTGAAGAGGATCTACTGTTCTTGTCAGTTTCCTATCCACAGTTGAACTAGATATGGCCCGTGTGTGTAGGAAGCACAGTTCTTTGTTCTGAGCAAGCTCACTCTTCTCGCCTATAGGAAACACAGTAGAGTAGAAGAGTACTCTTTTCTCAAAAGCAGAGTGTGTATCTTGTAAGGCGAGCTAGCGTTTGTTTCCCAGTCCTAAATGGAGTTGAATCACATGCAGTTTCTGGTCCTACGAGCAAGAGTTGTTTTCTGGTAAGGAGAATCACTATTTCCCTCCCATTGTCATACACAGGGCAAATATCACTGGCGTCTATTCCCAGCATGTACAGTGTATTGGACTGAAGATGATCTACTGTTCTTGTCAATTTACTAAGCAGAGTTGAACTAGATATGGCCCGTGTGTGTAGGAAGCACAGTTCTTTTGTTCTGAGCAAGCTCACTGTTCGGACCCCATAGGAAACACAGTAGAATAGAAGAGTGCTCTTTTCTCAAAAACAGAGTATGTTTCTTGTAAGGCGAGCTAGCGTTTGTTTCCAGTCCAAAATGGAGTTGAATCACATGCAGTTTCTGGTCGTATGAGCAAGGGATGTTTTCTGGTAAGGAAAGTCACTATTGTGCTCCCTTTGCCATAAACAGTACAAATAGCACTCACGTCTGTTCCCAGTAAGTACAGTGTATTGGACTGAAGATGATCTACTGTTCTTGTCAGTTTCCTAAGCAGAGTTGAACTAGATATTGCCCGTGTGTGTAGGAAGCACAGTTCTTTTGTTCTGAGCAAGCTCACTGTTCTGGCCCTATAGACAACACAGAAGAGTAGAAGAGTCCTCTTTTCTCAGGAGCAGAGTTTGTTTCTAGTAAGGCGAGCTAGCGTTTGTCTCCCAGTCCTAAATGGAGTTGAATTACATGCAGTTTCTTGTCCTATGAGCAAGAGTTGTTTTCTGGTAAGAAGAGTCACTATTGCGCTCCTATTGCCATACACAGTGCAAACAACACTCGCTACTGTTCTTTGCAAGTACAGTGTATTGGACAGAAGAGGAGCTACTCTTCTTGTGAGTTTCCTAAGCAGAGTTGAACTATATATGGCCTGTGTGTGTAGGAAGCACAGTTCTTTTGTTCTGAGCAAGCTCACTGTTCGGACCCCATAGGAAACACCGTAGAGTAGAAGAGTGCTCTTTTCTCAAAAGCAGAGTGTATTTCTTCTAAGGCCAGCTAGCGTTTGTTTCCCAGTCCTAAATGGAGTTGATTCACATGTAGTTTCTGATCCTAAGATCAAGAGTTGTTTTCTGGTAAGAAGAGTCACTATTGCGCTCCCATTGTCATACACAGGGCAAATAGCACTGGCGTCTGTTCCCAGCATGTACAGTGTATTGCACTGAAGAGGATCTACTGTTCTTGTCAGTTACCTAAGCAGAGTTGAACTAGAAATGGCCCGTGAATGTACGAAGCACAGTTCTTTGTTCTGAGCAAGCTCATTGTTCGGACTCCATAGGAAACACAGTAGAATAGAAGAGTGCTCTTTTCTCAAAAGCAGAGTGTGTTTCTTGTAAGGCTAGCTAGTGTTTGTTTCCCAGTAAGAAACAGATTTGAATCTCATGAGTTTCTGGTCCTACGAGCAAGAGTTGTTTTCTGGTAAGAGGAGTCACTATTTCGCTCCCATTGCCATACACAGTGCAAATAGGACTCGTGTCTGCGACTTGCAAGTACAGTGCATTGGACTGAAGAGGAACTGCTGTTCTTGTCATTTTGCTAAGCAGAGTTGAACTAGATATGCCCCGTTTGTGTAGGAAGCACAGTTCTTTTGTTCTGAGCAAGCTCACTCTTCTGGCCCTATAGGAAACTCAGTAGAGTAGAAGAGTACTCTTTTATCAAAAACAGAATGTGTTTCTTGTAAGGCAAGCTTGCGTTTGTTTCCCAGTCCTAAATGGAGTTGAATCACATGCAGTTTCTAGTCCTATGAGCAAGAGGTGTTCTATGGTAAGAAGAGTCACTATTGCGCTCCCATTGTCATACACAGGGCAAATAGCACTGGCGTCTGTTCCCAGCATGTAAAGTGTATTGGACTGAAGAGGATCTACTGTTCTTGTCAGTTTCCTAAGCAGAGTTGAACTAGATATGGCCCGAGTGTGTAGGAAGCACAGTTCTTTTGTTCTGAGCAAGCTCACTCTTCTGGCCTATAGGAAACACAGTAAAGTAGAACAGTGCTCTTTTCTCAAAAGCAGAGTGTGTTTCTTGTAAGACGAGATTGCGTTTGTTTCCCAGTCCTAAATGGAGTTGAATCACATGCAGTATCTGGTCCTACAAGCAAGAGTTGTTTTCTGGAAAAGAAAGTCACTATTGTGTTCCCTTTGCCATACACAGTGCAAATAGCACTCCCGTTTGTTTCCAGCAATTACAGTGTATTGGACTGAAGAGGAGCTACTGTTCTTGTCAGTTTCCTAAGCAGAGTTGAACTAGATATGCCCCGTGTGTAGGAAGTACAGTTCTTTTGTTCTGAGCAAGCTCACTGTTCTGGCCATATAGGAAACTCAGTAGAGTAGAAGAGTGCTCTTTTCTCAAAAACAGAATGTGTTTCTTGTAAGGCGAGCTTGCGTTTGTTTCCCAGTACTAAATGGAGTTGAATCACATGCAGTTTCTGGTCCTATGAGCAAGAGTTGTTCTATGGTAAGAAGAGTCACTATTGGGCTCCCATTGTCTTACACAGGGCAAATAGCACTGGTGTCTGTTCCCAGCATGTAAAGTGAATTGGACTGAAGAGGATCTACTGTTCTTGTCAGTTTCCTAAGCAGTGTTGAACTAGATATGGCCCGTGTGTGTAGGAAGCACAGTTCTTTTGTTCTGAGCAAGCTCACTCTTCTGGCCTATAGGAAACACAGTAAAGTAGAACAGTGCTCTTTTCTCAAAAGCAGAGTGTGCTTCTTGTAAGGCAAGCTTGCAATTGTTTCCCAGTCCTAAATGGAGTTGAATCACATGCAGTTTCTGGTCCTACAAGCAAGAGTTGTTTTCTGGAAAGGAAAGTCACTATTGTGTTCCCTTTGCCATACACAGTGCAAATAGCACTCGCGTTTGTTCCCAGCAATTACAGTGTATTGGACTGAAGAGGAGCTACTGCTCTTGTCAGTTTCCTAAGCAGAGTTGAACTAGATATACCCTGTGTGTGTAGGAAGCACAGTTCTTTGTTCTGAGCAAGCTCACTGTTCGGACCCCATAGGAAACACAGTAGAATAGAAGAGGGCTCTTTTCTCAAAAGCAGAGTGTGTTTCTTGTAAGGCGAGCTAGCGTTTGTTTCCCAGTCCTAAATGGAGTTGAATCCCATGCAGTTTCTGGTCCTACGAGCAAGAGTTGTTTTCTGGTAAGAAGAGTCACTATTGTGTTCCCATTGTCATATACAGGGCAAATAGCACTGGCGTCTGTTCCCAGCATGTACAGTGTATTGGACTGAAGATGATCTACTGTTCTTGTCAGTTTCCTAAGCAGAGTTGAACTAGATATGGCCCGTGTGTGTAGGAAGCACAGTTCTTTTGTTCTGAGCGAGCTCACTGTTCGGACCCCATAGGAAACACAGTACAAAAGAAGAGTGCTCTTTTCTCAAAAGCAGAGTGTGTTTCTTGTAAGGCGAGCTAGCGTTTGTTTCCCAGTCCAAAATCGAGTTGAATCACATGCAGTTTCTGGTCCTACTAGCAAGGGATGTTTTCTGGTAAGGAAAGTCACTATTGTGCTCCCTTAGCTATAAACAGTGCAAATAGCACTCGCGTCTGTTCCCAGCAAGTACAGTGTATTGGACAGAAGAGGATCTACTGTTCTTGTCAGTTTCCTAAGCAGAGTTGAACTAGCGATGGCCCATGTGTGTAGGAAGCGCAGTTCTTTTGTTCTGAGCAAGCTCAATTTTCGGACCAAATAGTAAACACAGTAGAGTAGAAGAGTGCTCTTTTCTCAAAAGCAGAGTGTGTTTCTTGTAAGGCGAGCTAGCGTTTGTTTACCAGTCCTAAATGGAGTTGAATCACATGCAGTTTCTGGTCCTACGAGCAAGAGTTGTTTTCTGGTAAGAAGAGTCACTATTGCGCTCCAATTGCCATACACAGTGCAAATCGCACTGGCGTTTGTTCCCAGCATGTACAATGTATTGGACTGAAGAGGATCTACAGTTCTTGTCAGTTTATTTAGCAGAATTGAACGAGATATGGCCGTGTGTAGGAAGCACAGTTCTTTTGTTCTGAGCAAGCTCACTGTTCTGGCGCTATAGGAAACACAGTAGAGTAGAAGAGTTCTGTTTTCTCAAAAGCAGAGTGTGTTTCTTGTAAGGCGAGCTAGCATTTGATTCCAAGTCCTAAATGGAGTTGAATCACATGCAGTTTCTGGTCTTACACGCAAGAGTTGTTTTCTGGTAAGGAAAGTCACTATTGCGCTCCCATTGCCATACACAGTTCAAATAGCACTCGCATCTGTTCCCAGCAAGTACAGTGTATTGGACTGAAGAGGAGCTACTGTTCTTGTCAGTTTCCTAAGCAGAGTTAAACTATATATGGCCCGTGTGTGTAGGAAGCACAGTTCTTTTGTTCTGAGCAAGCTCACTGTTCTGGCCATATAGAAAACACAGTAGAGTAGAAGAGTGCTCTTTTCTCAAAAACAGAGTGTGTTTCTTGTAAGGCGAGCTAGCGTTTGTTTCCCAGTCCTAAATGGGATTTGAATCACATGCATTTTCTGGTCCTACAAGCAAGAGTTGTTTTCTGGTAATAAGAGTCACTATTGCACTCCCATTTTCATACACAGGGCAAATTGCACTGGCGTGTTCCCAGCATGTACAGTGTATTGAACTGAAAGGGATCTACTGTTCTTGTCAGTTTCCTAAGCAGAGTTGAACTAGATATGGCCCGTGTGTGTAGGAAGCACAGTTATTTTGTTCTGAGCAAGCTCACTGTTCGGTCCCCTTAGGAAACACATTAGAGAAGAAGAGTGCTCTTTTCTAAAAAGCAGAGTTTGTTTCTTGTAAGGCGAGCTAGCGTTTGTTTCCCAGTCATACATGGAGTTGAATCACATGCAGTTTCTGGTCCTACGAGCAAGAGTTGTTTTCTGGTAAGAAGAGTCACTATTGTGCTCCCATTGTCATAAAAAGGGCAAATAGCACTGTCGTCTGTCCCAGCATGTACAGTGTATTGGACTGAAGAGGATCTACTGTTCTTGTCAGTTTCCTAAGCAGAATTGAACTAGATATGACCGTGTGTGTAGGAAGCACAGTTCTTTTGTTCTGAGCAAGCTCACTGTTCTGGCCCTATAGGAAACACAGTAGAGTAGAAGAGTGCTCTTTTCTCAAAAGCAGAGTGTATTTCTTGTAATGCAAGCTAGCGTTTGTTTCCCAACCTAAATTGGAGTTGAATCACATGCAGTTTTTCGTCCTATGAGCAAGAGTTGTTTTCTGGTAAGAAGAGTCACTATTGCGCTCCCATTGCCATACACACTGCAAATAGCACTCGCGTCTGTTCCCAGCAAGTAATGTGTATTGGACTGAAGAGCAGCTACCGTTCTTGTCAGACTCCTAAGCAGAGTTGAACTAGATATGACCCTTGTGTGTAGGAACCACAGTTCGTTTGTTCTGAGCAAGCTCACTGTTTTGGCCCTATAGGAAACACAGTAGAGTAGAAGAGTGCTCTTTTCTCAAAAGCAGAGTGTGTTTCTTTTAAGGTGAGCTAGCGTTTGTTTCCCAGTCCTAAATGGAGTTGAATCACATGCAGTTTTTGGTCCCACGAGCAAGAGTTGTTTTCTGGTAAAGAAAGCCACTATTGCGCTCCCATTCCCATACACAGTGCAAATAGCACTCGCGTCTGTTCCCAGCAAGTACAGTGTATTGGAATGAAGAGGAGCTACTGTTCTTGTCAGTTTCCTAAGCAGAGTTGAACTAGATATGTCCCTTGTATGTAGGAAGCATAGTTCTTTTGTTCTGAGCAAGCTCACTGTTCGGACCCCATAGGAAACACAGAAGAGTAGAGGAGTGCCCTTTTCTCAAAAGCAGAGTGTGTTTCTTGTAAGGCTCCTCGCATTTGTTTCCCAGTCCTAAATGTAGTTGAATCCCATGCAGTTTCTGCTCCTACGAGCAAGAGTTGTTTTCTGGTAAGAAGAGTCACTATTGTGCTCCCTTTGTCATACACAGGGCAAATAGCACTGGCCTCTGTTCCCAGCATGTACAGTGTATTGGACTGAAGAGGATCTACTGTTCTTGTCAGTTTCCTAAGCAGAGTTTAACTAGATATGGCCGTCCGTGTAGGAAGCACAGTTCTTTTGTTCTGAGCAAGCTCACTGTTGTGGCCCAATTGGAAAAACAGTATAGTGGAAGAGTGCTCTTTTCTCAAAAGCAGAGTGTGTTTCTTGTAAGGCGAGCTAGCGTTTGTTTCCCAGTCCTAAATGGAGATGAATCACATGCAGTTTCTGGTCCTACGAGCAAGAGTTGTTTTCTAGTAAGAAGAGTCACTTTTGCGCTCCCATTGTCATACACAGGGCAAATAGCACTAGTGTCTGTTCCAAGCATGTACAGTGTATTACACTGAAGAGGAGCTACTGTTCTTGTCAGTTTCCAAAGCAGAGTTGAACTAGATATAGCCCGTGTGTGTAGGAAGCACAGTCCTTTTGTTCTGAGCTAGCTCACTGTTCGGACCCCATAGGCAACACAGTAGAGTAGAAGAGTGCTCTTTTCTCAAAAGCAGAGTGTGTTTCTTGGAAGGCGAGCTAGCGTTTGTTTCCCAGTCTTAAATGGAGTTGAATCACATGCAGTTTCTGGTCCTACGAGCAAGAGTTGTTTTCTGGTAAGAAGAGTCACTATTGCGCTCCCATTGCCATACACAGTGCAAATAGCACTGGCGTCTGTTCCCAGCATGTACAGTGTATTGCACTGAAGAGGATCAACTGTTCTTGTCAGTTTCCTAAGCAGAGTTGAACTAGATATAGCCCGTGTGTGTAGGAAGCACAGTTCTTTTGTTCTGAGCAAGCTGACTGTTCGGACACCATAGGAAACACAGTAGAGTACAAGAGTGCTCTTTTCTCAAAAGCAGAGTGTGTTTCTTGTAAGGCAAGCTAGGGTTTGTTTTCCAGTCCTAAATGGAGTTGAATCACATGCAGTTTCTGGTCCTACGAGCAAGCGTTGTTTTCTGGTAAGAAGAATCACTATTTCGCTCCCATTGTCATACACAGGGCAAATAGCACTGGCGTCTGCTCCCTGCAAGTACAGTGTATTGGATTGAAGAGGAGCTACTGTTCTTGTCAGTTTCCTAAGCAGAGTTGAACTAGATTTGGCCCGTGTGTGTAGGAAGCACACTTCTTTTGTTCTAAGCAAGCTCACTGTTCTGGCCCTATAGGAAATACAGTAGAGTAGAAGAGTGCTCTTTTCTCAAAAGCAGAGTGTGTTGCTTGTAAGGCGAGCTAGCGTTTGTTTCCCAGTCCTAAATGTAGTTGAATCCCATGCAGTATTTCGTCCTATGATCAAGAGTTGTTTTCTGGTAAGAAGAGTCACTATTGCGCTCCATTTGCAATACACAGTGCAAATAGCCCTCGCGTCTGTTCCCAGGAAGTAATGTGCATTTGACTGAAGAGGAGCTACTGTTCTTGTCAGTTTCCTAAGCTGAGTTGAACTAGATATGGCCCTTGTATGTAGGAAGCACAGTTCTTTTGTTCTGAGCAAGCTCACTGTTCGGACCCCATAGGAAACACAGTAGAGTAGAGGAGTGCCCTTTTCTCAAAAGCAGAGTGTGTTTTTGTAAGGCGTGCTCGCATTTGTTTCCCAGTCCTAAATATAGGTGAATCCCATGCAGTTTCTGCTCCTACGAGCAAGAGTTGTTTTCTGGTAAGAAGAGTCACTATTGTGCTCCCTTTGTCATACACAGGGCAAATAGCACTGGCGTCTGTTCCCAGCATGTACAGTGTATTGGACTGAAGAGGATCTCCTGTTCTTGTAAGTTTCCTAAGCAGAGTTTAACTAGATATGGCCGTCTGTGTAGGAAGCACAGTTCTTTTGTTCTGAGCAAGCTCACTGTTGTGGCCCAATAGGAAAAACAGTATAGTGGAAGAGTTCTCTTTTCTCAAAAGCGGAGTGTGTTTCTTGTAAGGCGAGCTAGTGTTTGTTTCCCAGTCCTAAATGGAGTTGAATCACAGGCAGTTTCTGGTCCTACGAGCAAGAGTTGTTTTCTAGTAAGAAGAGTCACTTTTGCGCTCCCATTGTCATACACAGGGCAAATAGCACTTGCGTCTGTTCCCAGCATGTACAGTGTATTGCACTGAAGAGGAGCTACGATTCTGGTCAGTTTCCTAAGCAGAGTTGAACTAGATATAGCCTGTGTGTAGGAAGCACAGTCCTTTTGTTCTGAGCTAGCTCACTGTTCGGACCCCATAGGCAACACAGTAGAGTAGAAGAGTGCTCTTTTCTCAAAAGCAGAGTGTGTTTCTTGGAAGGCGAGCTAGCGTTTGTTTCCCAGTCCTAAATGGAGTTGAATCACATGCAGTTTCTGGTCCTACGAGCAAGAGTTGTTTTCTGGTAAGAAGAGTCACTATTGCGCTCCCATTGCCATACACAGTGCAAATAGCACTGGCGTCTGTTCCCAGCATGTACAGTGTATTGCACTGAACGGGATCTACTGTTCTTGTCAGTTTCCTAAGCAGAGTTGAACTATATATAGCCCGTGTGTGTAGGAAGCACAGTTCTTTTGTTCTGAGCAAGCTGACAGTTCGGACCCCATAGGAATCACAGTAGAGGAGAAGAGTGCTCTTTTCTCAGATGCAGAGTGTGTTTCCTGTAAGGCGAGCTAGCGTTTGTTTCCCAGTCCTAAATGGAGTTGAATCACATGCAGTTTCTGGTCCTACGAGCAAGAGTTGTTTTCTGGTAAGAGGAGTCACTATTGCGCTCCCATTGTCATACACAGGGCAAATAGCACTGGCGTCTGTTCAGAGCATGTACAGTGTATTGGACTTAAGAGGATCTACTGTTCTTGTCAGTTTCCTAAGCAGAGTTGAACTAGATATGGTCGGGTGTGTATGAAGCACAGTTCTTTTGTTCTGAGCAAGCTCACTATTTTGGCCCTATTTGAAACACAGTAGATTAGAAGAGTGATCGTTTCTCAAAAGCAGAGTGTGTTTCTTGTAAGGCGAGCTAGCGTTTGTTTCCCAGTTCTAAATGGAGTTGAATCACATGCAGTTTCTGGTCCTATGAGCAAGAGTCGTTTTCTGGTTAGGAAATTCAATATTGTGCTCCCATTGCCACACACAGTGCAAATATCACTCGCATCTGTTCCCAGCCAGTACAGTGTATTGGACTGAAGAGGAGCTACTGTTCTTGTCAGTTTCCTAAGCAGTGTAAATAGATATGGCCCCTGTGTGTAGGAAGCACAGTTCTTTTGTTCTGAGCAAGCTCACTTTTCGGACCCCATAGGAAACACATTAGAGTAGAAGAGTGCTCTTTTCTAAAAAGCAGAGTATGTTTCTTGTAAGGAGAGCTTGCGTTTGTTTCCCAGTACTAAATGGAGTTGAATCACATGCAGTTTCTGGTCCTACGAGCAAGAGCTGTTTTCTGGTAAGAAGAGTCACTATTGTGCTCCCATTGTCATAAACAGTGCAAATAGCACTGGCGTCTGTTCCCAGCATGTACAGTGTATTGGACTGAAGGGAATCTACTTTTCTTGTCAGTTTCCTAAACAGAATTGAACTAGATATAGCCGTGTGTGTAGGAAGCACAGTTTTTTTGTTCTGAGCAAGCTCACTGTTCGGACCACATAGGAAACACAGTAGAGTAGAAGAGGGCTCTTTTCTCAAAAGCAGAGTGTGTTTCTTGTAAGGCGAGCTAGTGATTGTTTACCATTCCTAAATGGGAGTTAAATCACATGCATTTTCTGGTCCTATGAGCAAGAGTTGCTTTCTGGGAAGAAGAGTCACTATTGTGCTCACACTGTCATACACAGGGCAAATAGCACTGTCATCTGTTCCCAGCATGTACAGTGTATTGGACTGAAGAGGAGCTACTGTTCTTGTCAGTTTCCTAAGCAGAGTTGAACTAGATATGGCCGTGTGTGTAGGAAGCACAGTTCTTTTGTTCTGAGCAAGCTCACTGTTCGGAACCCATAGGAAAGACAGTAGAGTAGAGGAGTGCTCTTTTCTCAAAAGCAGAGTGTGTTTCTTGTAATGCGAGCTAGCCTTTGTTTCCCAGTCCTAAATGGGAGTTGAATCACATGCAGTTTCTGGTCCTATGAGAAAGAATTGTTTTATGATAAGAAGAGTCAATATTGTGCTCCCACTGTCATACACAGGGCAAAAAGCACTCGCGTCTGTTCCCAGCAAGTACAGTGTATTGGAATGAAGAGAGGCTACTGTTCTTGTGAGTTTCATAAGCAGATTTGAACTAGATATGCCCCGTGTATGTAGGAAGCACAGTTCTTTTGTTCTGAGCAAGCTCACTGTTCTGGCCCTATAGGAAACACAGTAGAGTAGAGGAGTGCTCTTTTCTCAACAGCAGAGTGTGTTTCTTGTAAGTCTAGCTAGCGTTTGTTTCCCAGTCCTAAATGGAGGTGAATCAAATGCAGTTTTTGGTCCTACGAGCAAGAGTTGTTTTCTGGTAAGAAGAGTCACTATTGCGCTCCCATTGCCATACACAGTAAAAATAGCACTCGCGTCTGTTCCCAGCAAGTACAGTGTATTGGACTGAAGAGGAGCTACTGTTCTTGTCAGTTTCCTAAGCAGAGTTGAACTAGATATGGCACGTGTGTGTAGGAAGCACAGTTCTTTTGTTCTGAGCAAGCTCACTGTTCTGGCCCTATAGGAAAAACAGTAGAGTAGAAGAGGGCTCTTTTCTCAAAAGCAGAAAGTGTTTCTTGTAAGGCGAGCTAGTGTTTGTTTCCCAGTTCTAAATGGAGTTGAATCACATGTAGTTTCTGGTCCTACGAGCAAGAGTTGTTTTCTGGTAAGAAGAGTCACTATTGCGCTCCAATTGCCATACACAGTGCAAATCGCACTGGCGTTTGTTCCGAGCATGTACAATGTATTGGACTGAAGAGGATCTACTGTTCTTGTCAGTTTATTTAGCAGAATTGAACGAGATATGGCCGTGTGTAGGAAGCACAGTTCTTTTGTTCTGAGCAAGCTCACTGTTCTGGCGCTATAGGAAACACAGTAGAGTAGAAGAGTTCTGTTTTCTCAAAAGCAGAGTGTGTTTCTTGTAAGGTGAGCTAGCATTTGATTCCAAGTCCTAAATGGAGTTGAATCACATGCAGTTTCTGGTCCTACACGCAAGAGTTGTTTTCTGGTAAGGAAAGTCACTATTGCGCTCCCATTGCCATACACAGTTCAAATAGCACTCGCATCTGTTCCCAGCAAGTACAGTGTATTGGACTGAAGAGGAGCTACTGTTCTTGTCAGTTTCCTAAGCAGAGTTAAACTATATATGGCCCGTGTGTGTAGGAAGCACAGTTCTTTTGTTCTGAGCAAGCTCACTCTTCTGGCCATATAGAAAACACAGTAGAGTAGAAGAGTGCTCTTTTCTCAAAAACAGAGTGTGTTTCTTGTAAGGCGAGCTAGCGTTTGTTTCCCAGTCCTAAATGGGATTTGAATCACATGCATTTTCTGGTCCTACAAGCAAGAGTTGTTTTCTGGTAATAAGAGTCACTATTGCGCTCCCACTGTCATACACAGGGCAAATAGCACTGGCGTCTGTTCCCAGCATGTACAGTGTATTGGACTGAAGAGGAGCTACTGTTCTTGTCAGTTTCCTAAGAAGAGTTGAACTTGATATGGCCGTGTGTGTAGGAAGCACAGTTCTTTTGTTCTGAGCAAGCTCACTGTTCGGACCCCATAGGAAACACAGTAGAGTAGAAGAGTGCTCTTTTCTCAAAAGCAGAGTGTATTTCTTGTAATGCAAGCTAGCGTTTGTTTCCCAACCTAAATTGGAGTTGAATCACATGCAGTTTCTGGTCCTACGAGCAAGAGTTGTTTTCTGGTAAGAAGAGTCACTATTGTGCTCCCATTGTCATACACAGGGCAAATAGCACTGGCGTGTTCCCAGCATGTACAGTGTATTGAACTGAAGGGGATCTACTGTTCTTGTCAGTTTCCTAAGCAGAGTTGAACTAGATATGGCCCGTGTGTGTAGGAAGCACAGTTATTTTGTTCTGAGCAAGCTCACTGTTCGGTCCCCTTAGGAAACACATTAGAGTAGAAGAGTGCTCTTTTCTAAAAAGCAGAGTTTGTTTCTTGTAAGGCGAGCTAGCGTTTGTGTCCCAGTCATACATGGAGTTGAATCCCATGCAGTTTCTGGTCCTACGAGCAAGAGTTGTTTTCTGGTAAGAAGAGTCACTATTGTGCTCCCATTGTCATAAAAAGGGCAAATAGCACTGTCGTCTGTTCCAGCATGTACAGTGTATTGGACTGAAGAGGATCTACTGTTCTTGTCAGTTTCCTAAGCAGAATTGAACTAGATATGACCGTGTGTGTAGGAAGCACAGTTCTTTTGTTCTGAGCAAGCTCACTGTTCTGGCCCTATAGGAAACACAGTAGAGTAGAAGAGTGCTCTTTTCTCAAAAGCAGAGTGTGTTTCTTGTAAGGCGAGCTAGCCTTTATTTTCCAGTCCTAAACGGAGTTGAATCACATGCAGGTGTTGGTCCCACGAGCAAGAGTTGTTTTCTGGTAAGGAAAGTCACTATTGTGCTCCCATTGCCGTGCACAGTGCAAAGAGCACTCGCGTCTGATCCCAGCAAATACAGTGTATTGTACTGAAGAGAGGCTATTGTTCTTGTCAGTTTCCTAATCAGAGTTGAACTAGATATGGCCCGTATGTGTAGGAATCACAGTTCTTTTGTTTTGAGCAAGCTCAATGTTCGGACCCCATAGGAAACACAGTAGAGTAGAAGAGTGCTCTTTTCTCAAAAGCAGAGTGTGTTTCTTGTAAGGCGCGCTAGCGTTTGTTTCCCAGTCCTAAATGTAGTTGAATCCCATGCAGTTTTTCGTCCTATGAGCAAGAGTTATTTTCTGGTAAGAAGAGTCACTATTGCGCTCCCATTGCCATACACACTGCAAATAGCACTCGCGTCTGTTCCCAGCAAGTAATGTGTATTGGACTGAAGAGGAGCTACCGTTCTTGTCAGACTCCTAAGCAGAGTTGTACTAGATATGGCCCGTGTGTGTAGGAACCACAGTTCGTTTGTTCTGAGCAAGCTCACTGTTTTGGCCCTATAGGAAACACAGTAGAGTAGAAGAGTGCTCTTTTCTCAAAAGCAGAGTGTGTTTCTTTTAAGGCGAGCTAGCGTTTGTTTCCCAGTCCTAAATGGAGTTGAATCACATGCAGTTTCTGGTCCTATGAGCAAGAGTTGTTTTCTAGTAAGAAGAGTCACTTTTGCGCTCCCATTGTCATACACAGGGCAAATAGCACTGGCGTCTGTTCCAAGCATGTACAGTGTATTACACTGAAGAGGAGCTACTGTTCTTGTCAGTCTCCAAAGCAGAGTTGAACTAGATATAGCCCGTGTGTGTAGGAAGCACAGTCCTTTTGTTCTGAGCTAGCTCACTGTTTGGACCCCATAGGCAACACAGTAGAGTAGAAGAGTGCTCTTTTCTCAAAAGCAGAGTGTGTTTCTTGGAAGGCGAGCTAGCGTTTGTTTCCCAGTCTTAAATGGAGTTGAATCACATGCAGTTTCTGGTCCTATGAGCAAGAGTTGTTTTCTGGTAAGAAGAGTCACTATTGCGCTCCCATTGCCATACACAGTGCAAATAGCACTGGCGTCTGTTCCCAGCATGTACAGTGTATTGCACTGAAGGGGATCTACTGTTCTTGTCAGTTTCCTAAGCAGAGTTGAACTATATACAGCCCGTGTGTTTAGGAAGCACAGTTCTTTTGTTCTGAGCAAGCTGACTGTTCGGACCCCATAGGAAACACAGTAGAGTAGAAGAGTGCTCTTTTCTCAAAAGCAGAGTGTGTTTCTTGTAAGGCGAGCTAGTGTTTGTTTCCCAGTCCTAAATGGAGTTGAATCACATGCAGTTTCTGGTCCTACGAGCAAGAGTTGTTTTCTGGTAAGAAGAGTCACTATTGCGCTCCCATTGTCATACACAGGGCAAATATCACTGGCGTCTGTTCAGAGCATGTACAGTGTATTGGACTTAAGAGGATCTACTGTTCTTGTCATTTTCCTAAGCAGAGTTGAACTAGATATGGCCGTGTTTGTAGGAACCACAGTTCTTTTGTTCTGAGCAAGCTCACTATTTTGGCCCTATATGAAACACAGTAGAGTAGAAGAGTGTTCTTTTCTCAAAAGCAGAGTGTGTTTCTTGTAAGGCGAGCTAGCGTTTGTTTCCCAGTCCTAAATGGAGTTGAATCACATGCAGTTTTTGCTCCCACAAGCAAGAGTTGTTTTCTGGTAAGGAAAGTAACTATTGCGCTCCCTTTCTCATACACAGTGCATATAGCACACGCGACTTTTCCCAGCAAGTACAGTGTATTGGACTGAAGAGGAGCTACTGTTCTTGTCAGGTTCCCAAGCAGAGTTGAACTAGATATTGCCCGTGTGTGTAGGAAGCACAGTTCTTTTGTTCTGAGCAAGCTCAATGTTCTGGCCCTATAGGAAACACATTAGAGTAGAATACTGCTCTTTTCTCAAAAGTAGAGTGTGTTTCTTGTAAGGCAAGCTAGCGTTTGTTTCCCAGTCCTAAATGGAGTTGAATCACATGCAGTTTCTGGTCCTATGAGCAAGAGTTGTTTTCTGGTAAGAAGAGTCACTCTTGCGCTCCCATTGCCATACACAGTGCAAATAGCACTGGCGTCTGTTCCCAGCATGTACAGTGTATTGCACTGAAGAGGATCTACTGTTCTTGTCAGTTTCCTAAGCAGAGTTGAACTAGATATAGCCCGTGTGTGTAGGAAGCACAGTTCTTTTGTTCTGAGCAAGCTGACTGTTCGGACACCATAGGAAACACAGTAGAGTAGAAGAGTGCTCTTTTCTCAAAAGCAGAGTGTGTTTCTTGTAAGGCGAGCTAGGGTTTGTTTTCCAGTCCTAAATGGAGTTGAATCACATGCAGTTTCTGGTCCTTCGAGCAAGAGTTGTTTTCTGGTAAGAAGAGTCACTATTTCGCTCCAATTGTCATACACAGGGCAAATAGCACTGGCGTCTGCTCCCAGCAAGTACAGTGTATTGGACTGAAGAGGAGCTACTGTTCTTGTCAGTTTCCTAAGCAGAGTTGAACTAGATTTGGCCCGTGTGTGTAGGAAGCACACTTCTTTTGTTTTGAGCAAGCTCACTGTTCTGGCCCTATAGGAAATACAGTAGAGTAGAAGAGTGCTCTTTTCTCAAAAGCAGAGTGTGCTGCTTGTAAGGCGAGCTAGCGTTTGTTTCCCAGTCCTAAATGTAGTTGAATCCCATGCAGTATTTCGTCCTATGAGCAAGAGTTGTTTTCTGGTAAGAAGAGTCACTATTGCGCTCCATTTGCAATACACAGTGCAAATAGCACTCGCGTCTGTTCCCAGGAAGTAATGTGCATTTGACTGAACAGGAGCTACTGTTCTTGTCAGTTTAATAAGCAGAGTTGAACTAGATATGGCCCCTGTGTGTAGGAAGCACAGTTCTTTTGTTCTGAGCAAGCTCACTCTTCGGACCCCATAGGAAACAAGTTAGAGTAGAAGAGTGCTCTTTTCTAAAAAGCAGAGTTTGTTTCTTGTAAGGCGAGCTAGCGTTTGTTTCCCAGTCCTAAATGGAGTTGAATCACATGCAGTGTCTGGTCCTACGAGCAATAGTTGTTTTCTGGTAAGAAGAGTCACTATTGTGCTCCCATTGTCATACAAAAAGCAAATAGCACTGTCGTCTGTTCCCAGCATGTACAGTGTATTGGACTGAAGACAATCTACTGTTCTTGTCAGTTTCCTAAGCAGAATTGAACTAGATATGGCCGTGTGTGTAGGAAGCACAGTTCTTTTGTTCTGAGCAAGCTCACTGTTCTGGCCCTATAGGAAACACAGTAGAGTAGAAGAGTGCTCTTTTCTCACAAGCAGAGTGTGTTTCTTGTAAGGCGAGCTAGCATTTGTTTCCCAGTCCTAAATGTAGTTGAATCCCATGCAGTTTTTGGTCCCACGAGCAAGAGATGTTTTCTGGTAAAGAAAGCCACTATTGCGCTCCCATTGCCATACACAGTGCAAATAGCACTCGCATCTGTTCACAGCAAGTACAGTGTATTGGATTGAAGAGGAGCTACTGTTCTTGTCAGTTTCCTAAGCTGAGTTGAACTAGATATGGCCCTTGTATGTAGGAAGCACAGTTCTTTTGTTCTGAGCAAGCTCACTGTTCGGACCCCATAGGAAACACAGTAGAGTAGAGGAGTGCCCTTTTCTCAAAAGCAGAGTGTGTTTCTTGTAAGGCGTGCTCGCATTTGTTTCCCAGTCCTAAATATAGTTGAATCCCATGCAGTTTCTGCTCCTACGAGCAAGAGTTGTTTTCTGGTAAGAAGAGTCACTATTGCGCTCCCATTGCCATACACAGTGCAAATAGCACTGGCGTCTGTTCCCAGCATGTACAGTGTATTGCACTGAAGAGGATCAACTGTTCTTGTCAGTTTCCTAAGCAGAGTTGAACTAGATATAGCCCGTGTGTGTAGGAAGCACAGTCCTTTTGTTCTGAGCTAGCTCACTGTTCGGAGCCCATAGGCAACACAGTAGAGTAGAAGAGTGCTCTTTTCTCAAAAGCAGAGTGTGTTTCTTGTAAGGCGAGCTAGCGTTTGTTTCCCAGTCCTAAATGGAGTTGAATCACATGCAGTTTCTGGTCCTACGAGCAAGAGTTGTTTTCTGGTAAGAAGAGTCACTATTGTGCTCCCATTGCCAAACACAGTGCAAATAGCACTCGCATCTGTTCCCAGCAAGTACAGTGTATTGGACTGAAGACGAGCTACTGTTCTTGTCAGTTTCCTAAGCAGAATTAAACTATATATGGCCCGTGTGTGTAGGAAGCACAGTTCTTTTGTTCTGAGCAAGCTCACTGTTCTGGCCATATAGAAAACACAGTAGAGTAGAAGAGTGCTCTTTTCTCAAAAGCAGAGTGTGTTTCTTGTAAGGCGAGCTAGCGTTTGTTTCCCAGTCCTAAATGGGATTTGAATCACATGCATTTTCTGGTCCTACAAGCAAGAGTTGTTTTCTGGTAATAAGAGTCACTATTGCGCTCCCACTGTCATACACAGGGCAAATAGCACTGGCGTCTGTTCCCAGCATGTACAGTGTATTGGACTGAAGAGGAGCTACTGTTCTTGTCAGTTTCCTAAGAAGAGTTGAACTTGATATGGCCGTGTGTGTAGGAAGCACAGTTCTTTTGTTCTGAGCAAGCTCACTGTTCGGACCCCATAGGAAACACAGTAGAGTAGAAGAGTGCTCTTTTCTCAAAAGCAGAGTGTATTTCTTGTAATGCAAGCTAGCGTTTGTTTCCCAACCTAAATTGGAGTTGAATCACATGCAGTTTCTGGTCCTACGAGCAAGAGTTGTTTTCTGGTAAGAAGAGTCACTATTGTGCTCCCATTGTCATACACAGGGCAAATAGCAGTGGCGTGTTCCCAGCATGTACAGTGTATTGAACTGAAGGGGATCTACTGTTCTTGTCAGTTTCCTAAGCAGAGTTGAACTAGATATGGCCCGTGTGTGTAGGAAGCACAGTTCTTTTGTTCTGAGCAAGCTCACTGTTCGGTCCCCTTAGGAAACACATTAGAGTAGAAGAGTGCTCTTTTCTAAAAAGCAGAGTTTGTTTCTTGTAAGGCGAGCTAGCGTTTGTTTCCCAGTCATACATGGAGTTGAATCCCATGCAGTTTCTGGTCCTACGAGCAAGAGTTGTTTTCTGGTAAGAAGAGTCACTATTGTGCTCCCATTGTCATAAAAAGGGCAAATAGCACTGTCGTCTGCTCCAGCATGTACAGTGTATTGGACTGAAGAGGATCTACTGTTCTTGTCAGTTTGTAAGCAGAATTGAACTAGATATGACCGTGTGTGTAGGAAGCACAGTTCTTTTGTTCTGAGCAAGCTCACTGTTCTGGCCCTATAGGAAACACAGTAGAGTAGAAGAGTGCTCTTTTCTCAAAAGCAGAGTGTGTTTCTTGTAAGGTGAGCTAGCCTTTATTTTCCAGTCCTAAACGGAGTTGAATCACATGCAGGTGTTGGTCCCACGAGCAAGAGTTGTTTTCTGGTAAGGAAAGTCACTATTGTGCTCCCATTGCCGTGCACAGTGCAAAGAGCACTCGCGTCTGATCCCAGCAAATACAGTGTATTGTACTGAAGAGGAGCTATTGTTCTTGTCAGTTTCCTAATCAGAGTTGAACTAGATATGGCCCGTATGTGTAGGAATCACAGTTCTTTTGTTCTGAGCAAGCTCAATGTTCGGACCCCATAGGAAACACAGTAGAGTAGAAGAGTGCTCTTTTCTCAAAAGCAGAGTGTGTTTCTTGTAAGGCGCGCTAGCGTTTGTTTCCCAGTCCTAAATGTAGTTGAATCCCATGCAGTTTTTTGTCCTATGAGCAAGAGTTATTTTCTGGTAAGAAGAGTCACTATTGCGCTCCCATTGCCATACACACTGCAAATAGCCCTCGCGTCTGTTCCCAGCAAGTAATGTGTATTGGACTGAAGAGGAGCTACCGTTCTTGTCAGACTCCTAAGCAGAGTTGAACTAGATATGGCCCGTGTGTGTAGGAACCACAGTTCGTTTGTTCTGAGCAGCTCACTGTTTTGGCCCTATAGGAAACACAGTAGAGTAGAAGAGTGCTCTTTTCTCAAAAGCAGAGTGTGTTTCTTTTAAGGCGAGCTAGCGTTTGTTTCCCAGTCCTAAATGGAGTTGAATCACATGCAGTTTTTGGTCCCACGAGCAAGAGTTGTTTTCTGGTAAAGAAAGCCACTATTGCGCTCCCATTGCCATACACAGTGCAAATAGCACTCGCGTCTGTTCCCAGCATGTACAGTGTATTGCACTGAACGGGATCTACTGTTCTTGTCAGTTTCCTAAGCAGAGTTGAACTAGATATGTCCCTTGTATGTAGGAAGCATAGTTCTTTTGTTCTGAGCAAGCTCACTGTTCGGACCCCATAGGAAACACAGAAGAGTAGAGGAGTGCCCTTTTCTCAAAAGCAGAGTGTGTTTCTTGTAAGGCTCCTCGCATTTGTTTCCCAGTCCTAAATGTAGTTGAATCCCATGCAGTTTCTGCTCCTACGAGCAAGAGTTGTTTTCTGGTAAGAAGAGTCACTATTGTGCTCCCTTTGTCATACACAGGGCAAATAGCACTGGCCTCTGTTCCCAGCATGTACAGTGTATTGGACTGAAGAGGATCTACTGTTCTTGTCAGTTTCCTAAGCAGAGTTTAACTAGATATGGCCGTCAGTGTAGGAAGCACAGTTCTTTTGTTCTGAGTAAGCTCACTGTTGTAGCCCAATAGGAAAAACAGTATAGTGGAAGAGTGCTCTTTTCTCAAAAGCAGAGTGTGTTTCTTGTAAGGCGAGCTAGGGTTTGTTTTCCAGTCCTAAATGGAGTTGAATCACATGCAGTTTCTGGTCCTATGAGCAAGAGTTGTTTTCTAGTAAGAAGAGTCACTCTTGCGCTCCCATTGTCATACACAGGGCAAATAGCACTGGCGTCTGTTCCAAGCATGTACAGTGTATTACACTGAAGAGGAGCTACTGTTCTTGTCAGTTTCCAAAGCAGAGTTGAACTAGATATAGCCCGTGTGTGTAGGAAGCACAGTCCTTTTGTTCTGAGCTAGCTCACTGTTCGGACCCCATAGGCAACACAGTAGAGTAGAAGAGTGCTCTTTTCTCAAAAGCAGAGTGTGTTTCTTGGAAGGCGAGCTAGCGTTTGTTTCCCAGTCTTAAATGGAGTTGAATCACATGCAGTTTCTGGTCCTATGAGCAAGAGTTGTTTTCTGGTAAGAAGAGTCACTATTGCGCTCCCATTGCCATACACAGTGCAAATAGCACTGGCGTCTGTTCCCAGCATGTACAGTGTATTGCACTGAAGGGGATCTACTGTTCTTGTCAGTTTCCTAAGCAGAGTTGAACTATATACAGCCCGTGTGTGTAGGAAGCACAGTTCTTTTGTTCTGAGCAAGCTGACTGTTCGGACCCCTTAGGAAACACAGTAGAGTAGAAGAGTGCTCTTTTCTCAAAAGCAGAGTGTGTTTCTTGTAAGGCGAGCTAGTGTTCGTTTCCCAGTCCTAAATGGAGTTGAATCACATGCAGTTTCTGGTCCTACGAGCAAGAGTTGTTTTCTGGTAAGAAGAGTCACTATTGCGCTCCCATTGTCATACACAGGGCAAATATCACTGGCGTCTGTTCAGAGCATGTACAGTGTATTGGACTTAAGAGGATCTACTGTTCTTGTCAGTTTCCTAAGCAGAGTTGAACTAGATATGGCCGTGTTTGTAGGAACCACAGTTCTTTTGTTCTGAGCAAGCTCACTATTTTGGCCCTATATGAAACACAGTAGAGTAGAAGAGTGTTCTTTTCTCAAAAGCAGAGTTTGTTTCTTGTAAGGCGAGCTAGCGTTTGTTTCCCAGTCCTAAATGGAGTTGAATCACATGCAGTTTTTGCTCCCACAAGCAAGAGTTGTTTTCTGGTAAGGAAAGTAACTATTGCGCTCCCTTTCTCATACACAGTGCATATAGCACACGCGACTTTTCCCAGCAAGTACAGTGTATTGGACTGAAGAGGAGCTACTGTTCTTGTCAGGTTCCCAAGCAGAGTTGAACTAGATATTGCCCGTGTGTGTAGGAAGCACAGTTCTTTTGTTCTGAGCAAGCTCAATGTTCTGGCCCTATAGGAAACACATTAGAGTAGAAGAGTGCTCTTTTCTCAAAAGCAGAGTGTGTTTCTTGGAAGGCGAGCTAGCGTTTGTTTCCCAGTCTTAAATGGAGTTGAATCACATGCAGTTTCTGGTCCTATGAGCAAGAGTTGTTTTCTGGTAAGAAGAGTCACTATTGTGCTCCCATTGCCATACACAGTGCAAATAGCACTGGCGTCTGTTCCCAGCATGTACAGTGTATTGCACTGAAGGGGATCTACTGTTCTTGTCAGTTTCCTAAGCAGAGTTGAACTATATACAGCCCGTGTGTGTAGGAAGCACAGTTCTTTTGTTCTGAGCAAGCTGACTGTTCGGACCCCATAGGAAACACAGTAGAGTAGAAGAGTGCTCTTTTCTCAAAAGCAGAGTGTGTTTCTTGTAAGGCGAGCTAGTGTTCGTTTCCCAGTCCTAAATGGAGTTGAATCACATGCAGTTTCTGGTCCTACGAGCAAGAGTTGTTTTCTGGTAAGAAGAGTCACTATTGCGCTCCCATTGTCATACACAGGGCAAATATCACTGGCGTCTGTTCAGAGCATGTACAGTGTATTGGACTTAAGAGGATCTACTGTTCTTGTCAGTTTCCTAAGCAGAGTTGAACTAGATATGGCCGTGTTTGTAGGAACCACAGTTCTTTTGTTCTGAGCAAGCTCACTATTTTGGCCCTATATGAAACACAGTAGAGTAGAAGAGTGTTCTTTTCTCAAAAGCAGAGTTTGTTTCTTGTAAGGCGAGCTAGCGTTTGTTTCCCAGTCCTAAATGGAGTTGAATCACATGCAGTTTTTGCTCCCACAAGCAAGAGTTGTTTTCTGGTAAGGAAAGTAACTATTGCGCTCCCTTTCTCATACACAGTGCATATAGCACACGCGACTTTTCCCAGCAAGTACAGTGTATTGGACTGAAGAGGAGCTACTGTTCTTGTCAGGTTCCCAAGCAGAGTTGAACTAGATATTGCCCGTGTGTGTAGGAAGCACAGTTCTTTTGTTCTGAGCAAGCTCAATGTTCTGGCCCTATAGGAAACACATTAGAGTAGAATACTGCTCTTTTCTCAAAAGTAGAGTGTGTTTCTTGTAAGGCAAGCTAGCGTTTGTTTCCCAGTCCTAAATGGAGTTGAATCACATGCAGTTTCTGGTCCTATGAGCAAGAGTTGTTTTCTGGTAAGAAGAGTCACTCTTGCGCTCCCATTGCCATACACAGTGCAAATAGCACTGGCGTCTGTTCCCAGCATGTACAGTGTATTGCACTGAAGAGGATCTACTGTTCTTGTCAGTTTCCTAAGCAGAGTTGAACTAGATATAGCCCGTGTGTGTAGGAAGCACAGTTCTTTTGTTCTGAGCAAGCTGACTGTTCGGACACCATAGGAAACACAGTAGAGTAGAAGAGTGCTCTTTTCTCTAAAGCAGAGTGTGTTTCTTGTAAGGCGAGCTAGGGTTTGTTTTCCAGTCCTAAATGGAGTTGAATCACATGCAGTTTCTGGTCCTACGAGCAAGAGTTGTTTTCTGGTAAGAAGAGTCACTATTTCGCTCCCATTGTCATACACAGGGCAAATAGCACTGGCGTCTGCTCCCAGCAAGTACAGTGTATTGGACTGAAGAGGAGCTACTGTTCTTGTCAGTTTCCTAAGCAGAGTTGAACTAGATTTGGCCCGTGTGTGTAGGAAGCACACTTCTTTTGTTCTGAGCAAGCTCACTGTTCTGGCCCTATAGGAAATACAGTAGAGTAGAAGAGTGCTCTTTTCTCAAAAGCAGAGTGTGTTGCTTGTAAGGCAAGCTAGCGTTTGTTTCCCAGTCCTAAATGCAGTTGAATCCCATGCAGTATTTCGTCCTATGAGCAAGAGTTGTTTTCTGGTAAGAAGAGTCACTATTGTGCTCCATTTGCAATACACAGTGCAAATAGCACTCGCGTCTGTTCCAAGGAAGTAATGTGCATTTGACTGAACAGGAGCTACTGTTCTTGTCAGTTTAATAAGCAGAGTTGAACTAGATATGGCCCCTGTGTGTAGGAAGCACAGTTCTTTTGTTCTGAGCAAGCTCACTCTTCGGACCCCATAGGAAACAAGTTAGAGTAGAAGAGTGCTCTTTTCTAAAAAGCAGAGTTTGTTTCTTGTAAGGCGAGCTAGCGTTTGTTTCCCAGTCCTAAATGGAGTTGAATCACATGCAGTGTCTGGTCCTACGAGCAATAGTTGTTTTCTGGTAAGAAGAGTCACTATTGTGCTCCCATTGTCATACAAAAAGCAAATAGCACTGTCGTCTGTTCCCAGCATGTACAGTGTATTGGACAGAAGACAATCTACTGTTCTTGTCAGTTTCCTAAGCAGAATTGAACTAGATATGGCCGTGTGTGTAGGAAGCACAGTTCTTTTGTTCTGAGCAAGCTCACTGTTCTGGCCCTATAGGAAACACAGTAGAGTAGAAGAGTGCTCTTTTCTCACAAGCAGAGTGTGTTTCTTGTAAGGCGAGCTAGCATTTGTTTCCCAGTCCTAAATGTAGTTGAATCCCATGCAGTTTTTGGTCCCACGAGCAAGAGATGTTTTCTGGTAAAGAAAGCCACTATTGCGCTCCCATTGCCATACACAGTGCAAATAGCACTCGCGTCTGTTCACAGCAAGTACAGTGTATTGGACTGAAGAGGAGCTACTGTTCTTGTCAGTTTCCTAAGCTGAGTTGAACTAGATATGGCCCTTGTATGTAGGAAGCACAGTTCTTTTGTTCTGAGCAAGCTCACTGTTCGGACCCCATAGGAAACACAGTAGAGTAGAGGAGTGCCCTTTTCTCAAAAGCAGAGTGTGTTTCTTGTAAGGCGTGCTCGCATTTGTTTCCCAGTCCTAAATATAGTTGAATCCCATGCAGTTTCTGCTCCTACGAGCAAGAGTTGTTTTCTGGTAAGAAGAGTCACTATTGCGCTCCCATTGCCATACACAGTGCAAATAGCACTGGCGTCTGTTCCCAGCATGTACAGTGTATTGCACTGAAGAGGATCAACTGTTCTTGTCAGTTTCCTAAGCAGAGTTGAACTAGATATAGCCCGTGTGTGTAGGAAGCACAGTTCTTTTGTTCTGAGCAAGCTGACTGTTCGGACACCATAGGAAACACAGTAGAGTAGAAGAGTGCTCTTTTCTCAAAAGCAGAGTGTGTTTCTTGTAAGGCGAGCTAGGGTTTGTTTTCCAGTCCTAAATGGAGTTGAATCACATGCAGTTTCTGGTCCTACGAGCAAGCGTTGTTTTCTGGTAAGAAGAATCACTATTTCGCTCCCATTGTCATACACAGGGCACATAACACTGGCGTCTGCTCCCAGCAAGTACAGTGTATTGGACTGAAGAGGAGCTACTGTTCTTGTCAGTTTCCTAAGCAGAGTTGAACTAGATTTGGCCCGTGTGTGTAGGAAGCACACTTCTTTTGTTCTGAGCAAGCTCACTGTTCTGGCCCTATAGGAAATACAGTAGAGTAGAAGAGTGCTCTTTCCTCAAAAGCAGAGTGTGTTGCTTGTAAGGCGAGCTAGCGTTTGTTTCCCAGTCCTAAATGTAGTTGAATCCCATGCAGTATTTCGTCCTATGAGCAAGAGTTGTTATCTGGTAAGAAGAGTCACTATTGCGCTCCATTTGCAATACACAGTGCAAATAGCACTCGCGTCTGTTCCCAGGAAGTAATGTGCATTTGACTGAACAGGAGCTACTGTCCTTGTCAGTTTAATAAGCAGAGTTGAACTAGATATGGCCCCTGTGTGTAGGAAGCACAGTTCTTTTGTTCTGAGCAAGCTCACTCTTCGGACCCCATAGGAAACAAGTTAGAGTAGAAGAGTGCTCTTTTCTAAAAAGCAGAGTTTGTTTCTTGTAAGGCGAGCTAGCGTTTGTTTCCCAGTCCTAAATGGAGTTGAATCACATGCAGTGTCTGGTCCTATGAGCAATAGTTGTTTTCTGGTAAGAAGAGTCACTATTGTGCTCCCATTGTCATACAAAAAGCAAATAGCACTGTCGTCTGTTCCCAGCATGTACAGTGTATTGGACTGAAGAGAATCTACTGTTCTTGTCAGTTTCCTAAGCAGAATTGAACTAGATATGGCCGTGTGTGTAGGAAGCACAGTTCTTTTGTTCTGAGCATGCTCACTGTTCTGGCCCTATAGGAAACACAGTAGAGTAGAAGAGTGCTCTTTTCTCACAAGCAGAGTGTGTTTCTTGCAAGGCGAGCTAGCATTTGTTTCCCAGTCCTAAATGTAGTTGAATCCCATGCAGTTTTTGGTCCCACCAGCAAGAGTTGTTTTCTGGTAAAGAAAGCCACTATTGCGCTCCCATTGCCATACACAGTGCAAATAACACTCGCGTCTGTTCACAGCAAGTACAGTGTATTGGACTGAAGAGGAGCTACTGTTCTTGTCAGTTTCCTAAGCTGAGTTGAACTAGATATGGCCCTTGTATGTAGGAAGCACAGTTCTTTTGTTCTGAGCAAGCTCACTGTTCGGACCCCATAGGAAACACAGTAGAGTAGAGGAGTGCCCTTTTCTCAAAAGCAGAGTGTGTTTCTTGTAAGGCGTGCTCGCATTTGTTTCCCAGTCCTAAATATAGGTGAATCCCATGCAGTTTCTGCTCCTACAAGCAAGAGTTGTTTTCTGGTAAGAAGAGTCACTATTGTGCTCCCTTTGTCATACACAGGGCAAATAGCACTGGCGTCTGTTCCCAGCATGTACAGTGTATTGGACTGAAGAGGATCTCCTGTTCTTGTAAGTTTCCTAAGCAGAGTTTAACTAGATATGGCCGTCTGTGTAGGAAGCACAGTTCTTTTGTTCTGAGCAAGCTCACTGTTGTGGCCCAATAGGAAAAACAGTATAGTGGAAGAGTTCTCTTTTCTCAAAAGTGGAGTGTGTTTCATGTAAGGCGAGCTAGTGTTTGTTTCCCAGTCCTAAATGGAGTTGAATCACAGGCAGTTTCTGGTCCTACGAGCAAGAGTTGTTTTCTAGTAAGAAGAGTCACTTTTGTGCTCCCATGGTCATACACAGGGCAAATAGCACTGGCGTCTGTTCCCAGCATGTACAGTGTATTGCACTGAAGAGGAGCTACGATTCTTGTCAGTTTCCTAAGCAGAGTTGAACTAGATATAGCCCGTGTGTAGGAAGCACAGTCCTTTTGTTCTGAGCTAGCTCACTGTTCGGACCCCATAGGCAACACAGTAGAGTAGAAGTGTGCTCTTTTCTCAAAAGCAGAGTGTGTTTCTTGGAAGGCGAGCTAGCGTTTGTTTCCCAGTCCTAAATGGAGTTGAATCACATGCAGTTTCTGGTCCTACGAGCAAGAGTTGTTTTCTGGTAAGAAGAGTCACTATTGCGCTCCCATTGCCATACACAGTGCAAATAGCACTGGCGTTTGTTCCCAGCATGTACAGTGTATTGCACTGAACGGGATCTACTGTTCTTGTCAGTTTCCTAAGCAGAGTTGAACTATATATAGCCCGTGTGTGTAGGAAGCACAGTTCTTTTGTTCTGAGCAAGCTGACAGTTCGGACCCCATAGGAATCACAGTAGAGGAGAAGAGTGCTCTTTTCTCAAATGCAGAGTGTGTTTCCTGTAAGGCGAGCTAGTGTTTGTTTCCCAGTCCTAAATGGAGTTGAATCACATGCAGTTTCTGGTCCTACGAGCAAGAGTTGTTTTCTGGTAAGAGGAGTCACTATTGCGCTCCCATTGTCATACACAGGGCAAATAGCACTGGCGTCTGTTCAGAGCATGTACAGTGTATTGGACTGAAGAGAATCTACTGTTCTTGTCAGTTTCCTAAGCAGAATTGAACTAGATATGGCCGTGTGTGTAGGAAGCACAGTTCTTTTGTTCTGAGCATGCTCACTGTTCTGGCCCTATAGGAAACACATTAGAGTAGAATACTGCTCTTTTCTCAAAAGTAGAGTGTGTTTCTTGTAAGGCAAGCTAGCGTTTGTTTCCCAGTCCTAAATGGAGTTGAATCACATGCAGTTTCTGGTCCTATGAGCAAGAGTTGTTTTCTGGTAAGAAGAGTCACTCTTGCGCTCCCATTGCCATACACAGTGCAAATAGCACTGGCGTCTGTTCCCAGCATGTACAGTGTATTGCACTGAAGAGGATCTACTGTTCTTGTCAGTTTCCTAAGCAGAGTTGAACTAGATATAGCCCGTGTGTGTAGGAAGCACAGTTCTTTTGTTCTGAGCAAGCTGACTGTTCGGACACCATAGGAAACACAGTAGAGTAGAAGAGTGCTCTTTTCTCTAAAGCAGAGTGTGTTTCTTGTAAGGCGAGCTAGGGTTTGTTTTCCAGTCCTAAATGGAGTTGAATCACATGCAGTTTCTGGTCCTACGAGCAAGAGTTGTTTTCTGGTAAGAAGAGTCACTATTTCGCTCCCATTGTCATACACAGGGCAAATAGCACTGGCGTCTGCTCCCAGCAAGTACAGTGTATTGGACTGAAGAGGAGCTACTGTTCTTGTCAGTTTCCTAAGCAGAGTTGAACTAGATTTGGCCCGTGTGTGTAGGAAGCACACTTCTTTTGTTCTGAGCAAGCTCACTGTTCTGGCCCTATAGGAAATACAGTAGAGTAGAAGAGTGCTCTTTTCTCAAAAGCAGAGTGTGTTGCTTGTAAGGCAAGCTAGCGTTTGTTTCCCAGTCCTAAATGCAGTTGAATCCCATGCAGTATTTCGTCCTATGAGCAAGAGTTGTTTTCTGGTAAGAAGAGTCACTATTGTGCTCCATTTGCAATACACAGTGCAAATAGCACTCGCGTCTGTTCCAAGGAAGTAATGTGCATTTGACTGAACAGGAGCTACTGTTCTTGTCAGTTTAATAAGCAGAGTTGAACTAGATATGGCCCCTGTGTGTAGGAAGCACAGTTCTTTTGTTCTGAGCAAGCTCACTCTTCGGACCCCATAGGAAACAAGTTAGAGTAGAAGAGTGCTCTTTTCTAAAAAGCAGAGTTTGTTTCTTGTAAGGCGAGCTAGCGTTTGTTTCCCAGTCCTAAATGGAGTTGAATCACATGCAGTGTCTGGTCCTACGAGCAATAGTTGTTTTCTGGTAAGAAGAGTCACTATTGTGCTCCCATTGTCATACAAAAAGCAAATAGCACTGTCGTCTGTTCCCAGCATGTACAGTGTATTGGACAGAAGACAATCTACTGTTCTTGTCAGTTTCCTAAGCAGAATTGAACTAGATATGGCCGTGTGTGTAGGAAGCACAGTTCTTTTGTTCTGAGCAAGCTCACTGTTCTGGCCCTATAGGAAACACAGTAGAGTAGAAGAGTGCTCTTTTCTCACAAGCAGAGTGTGTTTCTTGTAAGGCGAGCTAGCATTTGTTTCCCAGTCCTAAATGTAGTTGAATCCCATGCAGTTTTTGGTCCCACGAGCAAGAGATGTTTTCTGGTAAAGAAAGCCACTATTGCGCTCCCATTGCCATACACAGTGCAAATAGCACTCGCGTCTGTTCACAGCAAGTACAGTGTATTGGACTGAAGAGGAGCTACTGTTCTTGTCAGTTTCCTAAGCTGAGTTGAACTAGATATGGCCCTTGTATGTAGGAAGCACAGTTCTTTTGTTCTGAGCAAGCTCACTGTTCGGACCCCATAGGAAACACAGTAGAGTAGAGGAGTGCCCTTTTCTCAAAAGCAGAGTGTGTTTCTTGTAAGGCGTGCTCGCATTTGTTTCCCAGTCCTAAATATAGTTGAATCCCATGCAGTTTCTGCTCCTACGAGCAAGAGTTGTTTTCTGGTAAGAAGAGTCACTATTGCGCTCCCATTGCCATACACAGTGCAAATAGCACTGGCGTCTGTTCCCAGCATGTACAGTGTATTGCACTGAAGAGGATCAACTGTTCTTGTCAGTTTCCTAAGCAGAGTTGAACTAGATATAGCCCGTGTGTGTAGGAAGCACAGTTCTTTTGTTCTGAGCAAGCTGACTGTTCGGACACCATAGGAAACACAGTAGAGTAGAAGAGTGCTCTTTTCTCAAAAGCAGAGTGTGTTTCTTGTAAGGCGAGCTAGGGTTTGTTTTCCAGTCCTAAATGGAGTTGAATCACATGCAGTTTCTGGTCCTACGAGCAAGCGTTGTTTTCTGGTAAGAAGAATCACTATTTCGCTCCCATTGTCATACACAGGGCACATAACACTGGCGTCTGCTCCCAGCAAGTACAGTGTATTGGACTGAAGAGGAGCTACTGTTCTTGTCAGTTTCCTAAGCAGAGTTGAACTAGATTTGGCCCGTGTGTGTAGGAAGCACACTTCTTTTGTTCTGAGCAAGCTCACTGTTCTGGCCCTATAGGAAATACAGTAGAGTAGAAGAGTGCTCTTTCCTCAAAAGCAGAGTGTGTTGCTTGTAAGGCGAGCTAGCGTTTGTTTCCCAGTCCTAAATGTAGTTGAATCCCATGCAGTATTTCGTCCTATGAGCAAGAGTTGTTATCTGGTAAGAAGAGTCACTATTGCGCTCCATTTGCAATACACAGTGCAAATAGCACTCGCGTCTGTTCCCAGGAAGTAATGTGCATTTGACTGAACAGGAGCTACTGTCCTTGTCAGTTTAATAAGCAGAGTTGAACTAGATATGGCCCCTGTGTGTAGGAAGCACAGTTCTTTTGTTCTGAGCAAGCTCACTCTTCGGACCCCATAGGAAACAAGTTAGAGTAGAAGAGTGCTCTTTTCTAAAAAGCAGAGTTTGTTTCTTGTAAGGCGAGCTAGCGTTTGTTTCCCAGTCCTAAATGGAGTTGAATCACATGCAGTGTCTGGTCCTATGAGCAATAGTTGTTTTCTGGTAAGAAGAGTCACTATTGTGCTCCCATTGTCATACAAAAAGCAAATAGCACTGTCGTCTGTTCCCAGCATGTACAGTGTATTGGACTGAAGAGAATCTACTGTTCTTGTCAGTTTCCTAAGCAGAATTGAACTAGATATGGCCGTGTGTGTAGGAAGCACAGTTCTTTTGTTCTGAGCATGCTCACTGTTCTGGCCCTATAGGAAACACAGTAGAGTAGAAGAGTGCTCTTTTCTCACAAGCAGAGTGTGTTTCTTGCAAGGCGAGCTAGCATTTGTTTCCCAGTCCTAAATGTAGTTGAATCCCATGCAGTTTTTGGTCCCACCAGCAAGAGTTGTTTTCTGGTAAAGAAAGCCACTATTGCGCTCCCATTGCCATACACAGTGCAAATAACACTCGCGTCTGTTCACAGCAAGTACAGTGTATTGGACTGAAGAGGAGCTACTGTTCTTGTCAGTTTCCTAAGCTGAGTTGAACTAGATATGGCCCTTGTATGTAGGAAGCACAGTTCTTTTGTTCTGAGCAAGCTCACTGTTCGGACCCCATAGGAAACACAGTAGAGTAGAGGAGTGCCCTTTTCTCAAAAGCAGAGTGTGTTTCTTGTAAGGCGTGCTCGCATTTGTTTCCCAGTCCTAAATATAGGTGAATCCCATGCAGTTTCTGCTCCTACAAGCAAGAGTTGTTTTCTGGTAAGAAGAGTCACTATTGTGCTCCCTTTGTCATACACAGGGCAAATAGCACTGGCGTCTGTTCCCAGCATGTACAGTGTATTGGACTGAAGAGGATCTCCTGTTCTTGTAAGTTTCCTAAGCAGAGTTTAACTAGATATGGCCGTCTGTGTAGGAAGCACAGTTCTTTTGTTCTGAGCAAGCTCACTGTTGTGGCCCAATAGGAAAAACAGTATAGTGGAAGAGTTCTCTTTTCTCAAAAGTGGAGTGTGTTTCATGTAAGGCGAGCTAGTGTTTGTTTCCCAGTCCTAAATGGAGTTGAATCACAGGCAGTTTCTGGTCCTACGAGCAAGAGTTGTTTTCTAGTAAGAAGAGTCACTTTTGTGCTCCCATGGTCATACACAGGGCAAATAGCACTGGCGTCTGTTCCCAGCATGTACAGTGTATTGCACTGAAGAGGAGCTACGATTCTTGTCAGTTTCCTAAGCAGAGTTGAACTAGATATAGCCCGTGTGTAGGAAGCACAGTCCTTTTGTTCTGAGCTAGCTCACTGTTCGGACCCCATAGGCAACACAGTAGAGTAGAAGTGTGCTCTTTTCTCAAAAGCAGAGTGTGTTTCTTGGAAGGCGAGCTAGCGTTTGTTTCCCAGTCCTAAATGGAGTTGAATCACATGCAGTTTCTGGTCCTACGAGCAAGAGTTGTTTTCTGGTAAGAAGAGTCACTATTGCGCTCCCATTGCCATACACAGTGCAAATAGCACTGGCGTTTGTTCCCAGCATGTACAGTGTATTGCACTGAACGGGATCTACTGTTCTTGTCAGTTTCCTAAGCAGAGTTGAACTATATATAGCCCGTGTGTGTAGGAAGCACAGTTCTTTTGTTCTGAGCAAGCTGACAGTTCGGACCCCATAGGAATCACAGTAGAGGAGAAGAGTGCTCTTTTCTCAGATGCAGAGTGTGTTTCCTGTAAGGCGAGCTAGTGTTTGTTTCCCAGTCCTAAATGGAGTTGAATCACATGCAGTTTCTGGTCCTACGAGCAAGAGTTGTTTTCTGGTAAGAGGAGTCACTATTGCGCTCCCATTGTCATACACAGGGCAAATAGCACTGGCGTCTGTTCAGAGCATGTACAGTGTATTGGACTTAAGAGGATCTACTGTTCTTGTCAGTTTCCTAAGAAGAGTTGAACTAGATATAGTCGTGTGTGTATGAAGCACAGTTCTTTTGTTCTGAGCAAGCTCACTATTTTGGCCCTATTTGAAACACAGTAGATTAGAAGAGTGATCGTTTCTCAAAAGCAGAGTGTGTTTCTTGTAAGGCGAGCTAGCGTTTGTTTCCCAGTTCTAAATGGAGTTGAATCACATGCAGTTTCTGGTCCTATGAGCAAGAGTCATTTTCTGGTAGGAAATTCAATATTGTGCTCCCATTGCCACACACAGTGCAAATATCACTCGCATCTGTTCCCAGCCAGTACAGTGTATTGGACTGAAGAGGAGCTACTGTTCTTGTCAGTTTCCTAAGCAGTGTAAATAGATATGGCCCCTGTGTGTAGGAAGCACAGTTCTTTTGTTCTGAGCAAGCTCACTTTTCAGACCCCATAGGAAACACATTAGAGTAGAAGAGTGCTCTTTTCTAAAAAGCAGAGTGTGTTTCTTGTAAGGAGAGCTTGCTTTTGTTTCCCAGTCCTAAATGGAGTTGAATCACATGCACTTTCTGGTCCTACGAGCAAGAGCTGTTTTCTGGTAAGAAGAGTCACTATTGTGCTCCCATTGTCATACAAGGTGCAAATAGCACTGGCGTCTGTTCCCAGCATGTACAGTGTATTGGACTGAAGGTATCTACTTTTCTTGTCAGTTTCCTAAACAGAATTGAACTAGATATAGCCGTGTGTGTAGGAAGCACAGTTTTTTTGTTCTGAGCAAGCTCACTGTTCGGACCACATAGGAAACACAGTAGAGTAGAAGAGGGCTCTTTTCTCAAAAGCAGAGTGTGTTTCTTGTAAGGCGAGCTAGCGTTTGTTTACCATTCCTAAATGGGAGTTAAATCACATGCATTTTCTGGTCCTATGAGCAAGAGTTGCTTTCTGGGAAGAAGAGTCACTATTGTGCTCACACTGTCATACACAGGGCAAATAGCACTGTCATCTGTTCCCAGCATGTACAGTGTATTGGACTGAAGAGGAGCTACTGTTCTTGTCAGTTTCCTAAGCAGAGTTGAACTAGATATGGCCGTGTGTGTAGGAAGCACAGTTCTTTTGTTCTGAGCAAGCTCACTGTTCGGAACCCATAGGAAAGACAGTAGAGTAGAGGAGTGCTCTTTTCTCAAAAGCAGAGTGTGTTTCTTGTAATGCGAGCTAGCCTTTGTTTCCCAGTCCTAAATGGGAGTTGAATCACATGCAGTTTCTGGTCCTATGAGAAAGAATTGTTTTATGATAAGAAGAGTCAATATTGTGCTCCCACTGTCATACACAGGGCAAAAAGCACTCGCGTCTGTTCCCAGCAAGTACAGTGTATTGGAATGAAGAGAGGCTACTGTTCTTGTGAGTTTCATAAGCAGATTTGAACTAGATATGCCCCGTGTATGTAGGAAGCACAGTTCTTTTGTTCTGAGCAAGCTCACTGTTCTGGCCCTATAGGAAACACAGTAGAGTAGAGGAGTGCTCTTTTCTCAACAGCAGAGTGTGTTTCTTGTAAGTCTAGCTAGCGTTTGTTTCCCAGTCCTAAATGGAGGTGAATCAAATGCAGTTTTTGGTCCTACGAGCAAGAGTTGTTTTCTGGTAAGAAGAGTCACTATTGCGCTCCCATTGCCATACACAGTAAAAATAGCACTCGCGACTGTTCCCAGCAAGTACAGTGTATTGGACTGAAGAGGAGCTACTGTTCTTGTCAGTTTCCTAAGCAGAGTTGAACTAGATATGGCACGTGTGTGTAGGAAGCACAGTTCTTTTGTTCTGAGCAAGCTCACTGTTCTGGCCCTATAGGAAAAACAGTAGAGTAGAAGAGGGCTCTTTTCTCAAAAGCAGAAAGTGTTTCTTGTAAGGCGAGCTAGTGTTTGTTTCCCAGTTCTAAATGGAGTTGAATCACATGTAGTTTCTGGTCCTACGAGCAAGAGTTGTTTTCTGGTAAGAAGAGTCACTATTGCGCTCCAATTGCCATACACAGTGCAAATCGCACTGGCGTTTGTTCCCAGCATGTACAATGTATTGGACTGAAGAGGATCTACTGTTCTTGTCAGTTTATTTAGCAGAATTGAACGAGATATGGCCGTGTGTAGGAAGCACAGTTCTTTTGTTCTGAGCAAGCTCACTGTTCTGGCGCTATAGGAAACACAGTAGAGTAGAAGAGTTCTGTTTTCTCAAAAGCAGAGTGTGTTTCTTGTAAGGTGAGCTAGCATTTGATTCCAAGTCCTAAATGGAGTTGAATCACATGCAGTTTCTGGTCCTACACGCAAGAGTTGTTTTCTGGTAAGGAAAAGTCACTATTGCGCTCCCATTGCCATACACAGTTCAAATAGCACTCGCATCTGTTCCCAGCAAGTACAGTGTATTGGACTGAAGAGGAGCTACTGTTCTTGTCAGTTTCCTAAGCAGAGTTAAACTATATATGGCCCGTGTGTGTAGGAAGCACAGTTCTTTTGTTCTGAGCAAGCTCACTGTTCTGGCCATATAGAAAACACAGTAGAGTAGAAGAGTGCTCTTTTCTCAAAAAAAAGAGTGTGTTTCTTGTAAGGCGAGCTAGCGTTTGTTTCCCAGTCCTAAATGGGATTTGAATCACATGCATTTTCTGGTCCTACAAGCAAGAGTTGTTTTCTGGTAATAAGAGTCACTATTGCGCTCCCACTGTCATACACAGGGCAAATAGCACTGGCGTCTGTTCCCAGCATGTACAGTGTATTGGACTGAAGAGGAGCTACTGTTCTTGTCAGTTTCCTAAGAAGAGTTGAACTTGATATGGCCGTGTGTGTAGGAAGCACAGTTCTTTTGTTCTGAGCAAGCTCACTGTTCGGACCCCATAGGAAACACAGTAGAGTAGAAGAGTGCTCTTTTCTCAAAAGCAGAGTGTATTTCTTGTAATGCAAGCTAGCGTTTGTTTCCCAACCTAAATTGGAGTTGAATCACATGCAGTTTCTGGTCCTATGAGCAAGAGTTGTTTTCTGGTAAGAAGAGTCACTATTGTGCTCCCATTGTCATACACAGGGCAAATAGCACTGGCGTGTTCCCAGCATGTACAGTGTATTGAACTGAAGGGGATCTACTGTTCTTGTCAGTTTCCTAAGCAGAGTTGAACTAGATATGGCCCGTGTGTGTAGGAAGCACAGTTATTTTGTTCTGAGCAAGCTCACTGTTCGGTCCCCTTAGGAAACACATTAGAGTAGAAGAGTGCTCTTTTCTAAAAAGCAGAGTTTGTTTCTTGTAAGGCGAGCTAGCGTTTGTTTCCCAGTCATACATGGAGTTGAATCCCATGCAGTTTCTGGTCCTACGAGCAAGAGTTGTTTTCTGGTAAGAAGAGTCACTATTGTGCTCCCATTGTCATAAAAAGGGCAAATAGCACTGTCGTCTGTTCCAGCATGTACAGTGTATTGGACTGAAGAGGATCTACTGTTCTTGTCAGTTTCCTAAGCAGAATTGAACTAGATATGACCGTGTGTGTAGGAAGCACAGTTCTTTTGTTCTGAGCAAGCTCACTGTTCTGGCCCTATAGGAAACACAGTAGAGTAGAAGAGTGCTCTTTTCTCAAAAGCAGAGTGTGTTTCTTGTAAGGCGAGCTAGCCTTTATTTTCCAGTCCTAAATGGAGTTGAATCACATGCAGGTGTTGGTCCCACGAGCAAGAGTTGTTTTCTGGTAAGGAAAGTCACTATTGTGCTCCCATTGCCATTCACAGTGCAAAGAGCACTCGCGTCTGATCCCAGCAAATACAGTGTATTGTACTGAAGAGGAGCTATTGTTCTTGTCAGTTTCCTAAGCAGAGTTGAACTAGATATGTCCCTTGTATGTAGGAAGCATAGTTCTTTTGTTCTGAGCAAGCTCACTGTTTTGGCCCTATAGGAAACACAGTAGAGTAGAAGAGTGCTCTTTTCTCAAAAGCAGAGTGTGTTTCTTGTAAGGCGCGCTAGCGTTTGTTTCCCAGTCCTAAATGTAGTTGAATCCCATGCAGTTTTTCGTCCTATGAGCAAGAGTTGTTTTCTGGTAAGAAGAGTCACTATTGCGCTCCCATTGCCATACACACTGCAAATAGCACTCGCGTCTGTTCTCAGCAAGTAATGTGTATTGGACTGAAGAGGAGCTACCGTTCTTGTCAGACTCCTAAGCAGAGTTGAACTAGATATGGCCCGTGTGTGTAGGAACCACAGTTCGTTTGTTCTGAGCAAGCTCACTGTTTTGGCCCTATAGGAAACACAGTAGAGTAGAAGAGTGCTCTTTTCTCAAAAGCAGAGTGTGTTTCTTTTAAGGCGAGCTAGCGTTTGTTTCCCAGTCTTAAATGGAGTTGAATCACATGCAGTTTTTGGTCCCACGAGCAAGAGTTGTTTTCTGGTAAAGAAAGCCACTATTGTGCTCCCATTGCCATACACAGTGCAAATAGCACTCGCGTCTGTTCCCAGCAAGTACAGTGTATTGGAATGAAGAGGAGCTACTGTTCTTGTCAGTTTCCTAAGCAGAGTTGAACTAGATATGTCCCTTGTATGTAGGAAGCATAGTTCTTTTGTTCTGAGCAAGCTCACTGTTCGGACCCCATAGGAAACACAGAAGAGTAGAGGAGTGCCCTTTTCTCAAAAGCAGAGTGTGTTTCTTGTAAGGCTCCTCGCATTTGTTTCCCAGTCCTAAATGTAGTTGAATCCCATGCAGTTTCTGCTCCTACGAGCAAGAGTTGTTTTCTGGTAAGAAGAGTCACTATTGTGCTCCCTTTGTCATACACAGGGCAAATAGCACTGGCCTCTGTTCCCAGCATGTACAGTGTATTGGACTGAAGAGGATCTACTGTTCTTGTCAGTTTCCTAAGCAGAGTTTAACTAGATATGGCCGTCAGTGTAGGAAGCACAGTTCTTTTGTTCTGAGCAAGCTCACTGTTGTGGCCCAATAGGAAAAACAGTATAGTGGAAGAGTGCTCTTTTCTCAAAAGCAGAGTGTGTTTCTTGTAAGGCGAGCTAGCGTTTGTTTCCCAGTCCTAAATGGAGTTGAATCACATGCAGTTTCTGGTCCTATGAGCAAGAGTTGTTTTCTAGTAAGAAGAGTCACTTTTGCGCTCCCATTGTCATACACAGGGCAAATAGCACTGGCGTCTGTTCCAAGCATGTACAGTGTATTACACTGAAGAGGAGCTACTGTTCTTGTCAGTTTCCAAAGCAGAGTTGAACTAGATATAGCCCGTGTGTGTAGGAAGCACAGTCCTTTTGTTCTGAGCTAGCTCACTGTTCGGACCCCATAGGCAACACAGTAGAGTAGAAGAGTGCTCTTTTCTCAAAAGCAGAGTGTGTTTCTTGGAAGGCGAGCTAGCGTTTGTTTCCCAGTCTTAAATGGAGTTGAATCACATGCAGTTTCTGGTCCTATGAGCAAGAGTTGTTTTCTGGTAAGAAGAGTCACTATTGCGCTCCCATTGCCATACACAGTGCAAATAGCACTGGCGTCTGTTCCCAGCATGTACAGTGTATTGCACTGAAGGGGATCTACTGTTCTTGTCAGTTTCCTAAGCAGAGTTGAACTATATACAGCCCTTGTGTGTAGGAAGCACAGTTCTTTTGTTCTGAGCAAGCTGACTGTTCGGACCCCATAGGAAACACAGTAGAGTAGAAGAGTGCTCTTTTCTCAAAAGCAGAGTGTGTTTCTTGTAAGGCGAGCTAGTGTTTGTTTCCCAGTCCTAAATGGAGTTGAATCCCATGCAGTTTCTGGTCCTACGAGCAAGAGTTGTTTTCTGTTAAGAAGAGTCACTATTGCGCTCCCATTGTCATACACAGGGCAAATATCACTGGCGTCTGTTCAGAGCATGTACAGTGTATTGGACTTAAGAGGATCTACTGTTCTTGTCAGTTTCCTAAGCAGAGTTGAACTAGATATGGCCGTGTTTGTAGGAACCACAGTTCTTTTGTTCTGAGCAAGCTCACTATTTTGGCCCTATATGAAACACAGTAGAGTAGAAGAGTGTTCTTTTCTCAAAAGCAGAGTGTGTTTCTTGTAAGGCGAGCTAGCGTTTGTTTCCCAGTCCTAAATGGAGTTGAATCACATGCAGTTTTTGCTCCCACAAGCAAGAGTTGTTTTCTGGTAATTAAAGTAACTATTGCGCTCCCTTTCTCATACACAGTGCATATAGCACACGCGACTTTTCCCAGCAAGTACAGTGTATTGGACTGAAGAGGAGCTACTGTTCTTGTCAGATTCCCAAGCAGAGTTGAACTAGATATTGCCCGTGTGTGTAGGAAGCACAGTTCTTTTGTTCTGAGCAAGCTCAATGTTCTGGCCCTATAGGAAACACATTAGAGTAGAATACTGCTCTTTTCTCAAAAGTAGAGTGTGTTTCTTGTAAGGCAAGCTAGCGTTTGTTTCCCAGTCCTAAATGGAGTTGAATCACATGCAGTTTCTGGTCCTATGAGCAAGAGTTGTTTTCTGGTAAGAAGAGTCACTCTTGCGCTCCCATTGCCATACACAGTGCAAATAGCACTGGCGTCTGTTCCCAGCATGTACAGTGTATTGCACTGAAGAGGATCTACTGTTCTTGTCAGTTTCCTAAGCAGAGTTGAACTAGATATAGCCCGTGTGTGTAGGAAGCACAGTTCTTTTGTTCTGAGCAAGCTGACTGTTCGGACACCATAGGAAACAAAGTAGAGTAGAAGAGTGCTCTTTTCTCAAAAGCAGAGTGTGTTTCTTGTAAGGCGAGCTAGGGTTTGTTTTCCAGTCCTAAATGGAGTTGAATCACATGCAGTTTCTGGTCCTACGAGCAAGAGTTGTTTTCTGGTAAGAAGAGTCACTATTTCGCTCCCATTGTCATACACAGGGCAAATAGCACTGGCGTCTGCTCCCAGCAAGTACAGTGTATTGGACTGAAGAGGAGCTACTGTTCTTGTCAGTTTCCTAAGCAGAGTTGAACTAGATTTGGCCCGTGTGTGTAGGAAGCACACTTCTTTTGTTCTGAGCAAGCTCACTGTTCTGGCCCTATAGGAAATACAGTAGAGTAGAAGAGTGCTCTTTTCTCAAAAGCAGAGTGTGTTGCTTGTAAGGCGAGCTAGCGTTTGTTTCCCAGTCCTAAATGTAGTTGAATCCCATGCAGTATTTCGTCCTATGAGCAAGAGTTGTTTTCTGGTAAGAAGAGTCACTATTGCGCTCCATTTGCAATACACAGTGCAAATAGCACTCGCGTCTGTTCCCAGGAAGTAATGTGCATTTGACTGAACAGGAGCTACTGTTCTTGTCAGTTTAATAAGCAGAGTTGAACTAGATATGGCCCCTGTGTGTAGGAAGCACAGTTCTTTTGTTCTGAGCAAGCTCACTCTTCGGACCCCATAGGAAACAAGTTAGATTAGAAGAGTGCTCTTTTCTAAAAAGCAGAGTTTGTTTCTTGTAAGGCGAGCTAGCGTTTGTTTCCCAGTCCTAAATGGAGATGAATCACATGCAGTGTCTGGTCCTACGAGCAATAGTTGTTTTCTGGTAAGAAGAGTCACTATTGTGCTCCCATTGTCACACAAAAAGCAAATAGCACTGTCGTCTGTTCCCAGCATGTACAGTGTATTGGACTGAAGACAATCTACGGTTCTTGTCAGTTTCCTAAGCAGAATTGAACTAGATATGGCCGTGTGTGTAGGAAGCACAGTTCTTTTGTTCTGAGCAAGCTCACTGTTCTGGCCCTATAGGAAACACAGTAGAGTAGAAGAGTGCTCTTTTCTCACAAGCAGAGTGTGTTTCTTGCAAGGCGAGCTAGCATTTGTTTCCCAGTCCTAAATGTAGTTGAATCCCATGCAGTTTTTGGTCCCACGAGCAAGAGATGTTTTCTGGTAAAGAAAGCCACTATTGCGCTCCCATTGCCATACACAGTGCAAATAGCACTCGCGTCTGTTCACAGCAAGTACAGTGTATTGGACTGAAGAGGAGCTACTGTTCTTGTCAGTTTCCTAAGCTGAGTTGAACTAGATATGGCCCTTGTATGTAGGAAGCACAGTTCTTTTGTTCTGAGCAAGCTCACTGTTCGGACCCCATAGGAAACACAGTAGAGTAGAGGAGTGCCCTTTTCTCAAAAGCAGAGTGTGTTTCTTGTAAGGCGTGCTTGCATTTGTTTCCCAGTCCTAAATATAGTTGAATCCCATGCAGTTTCTGCTCCTACGAGCAAGAGTTGTTTTCTGGTAAGAAGAGTCTCTATTGTGCTCCCTTTGTCATACACAGGGCAAATAGCACTGGCGTCTGTTCCCAGCATGTACAGTGTATTGGACTGAAGAGGATCTCCTGTTCTTGTAAGTTTCCTAAGCAGAGTTTAACTAGATATGTCCGTCTGTGTAGGAAGCACAGTTCTTTTCTTCTGAGCAAGCTCACTGTTGTGGCCCAATAGGAAAAACAGTATAGTGGAAGAGTTCTCTTTTCTCAAAAGCAGAGTGTGTTTCTTGTAAGGCGAGCTAGTGTTTGTTTTCCAATCCTAAATGGAGTTGAATCACAGGCAGTTTCTGGTCCTACGAGCAAGAGTTGTTTTCTAGTAAGAAGAGTCACTTTTGTGCTCCCATTGTCATACACAGGGCAAATAGCACTGGCGTCTGTTCCCAGCATGTACAGAGTATTGCACTGAAGAGGAGCTACGATTCTTGTCAGTTTCCTAAGCAGAGTTGAACTAGATATAGCCCGTGTGTAGGAAGCACAGTCCTTTTGTTCTGAGCTAGCTCACTGTTCGGACCCCATAGGCAACACAGTAGAGTAGAAGAGTGCTCTTTTCTCAAAAGCAGAGTGTGTTTCTTGGAAGGCGAGCTAGCGTTTGTTTCCCAGTCCTAAATGGAGTTGAATCACATGCAGTTTCTTGTCCTACGAGCAAGAGTTGTTTTCTGGTAAGAAGAGTCACTATTGTGCTCCCATTGCCATACACAGTGCAAATAGCACTGGCGTCTGTTCCCAGCATGTACAGTGTATTGCACTGAACGGGATCTACTGTTCTTGTCAGTTTCCTAAGCAGAGTTGAACTATATATAGCCCGTGTGTGTAGGAAGCACAGTTCTTTTGTTCTGAGCAAGCTGACTGTTCGGACCCCATAGGAATCACAGTAGAGGAGAAGAGTGCTCTTTTCTCAGATGCAGAGTGTGTTTCCTGTAAGGCGAGCTAGTGTTTCTTTCCCAGTCCTAAATGGAGTTGAATCACATGCAGTTTCTGGTCCTACGAGCAAGAGTTGTTTTCTGGTAAGAGGAGTCACTATTGTGCTACCATTGTCATACACAGGGCAAATAGCACTGGCGTCTGTTCAGAGCATGTACAGTGTATTGGACTTAAGAGGATCTACTGTTCTTGTCAGTTTCCTAAGCAGAGTTGAACTAGATATGGTCGTGTGTGTATGAAGCACAGTTCTTTTGTTCTGAGCAAGCTCACTATTTTGGCACTATATGAAACACAGTAGATTAGAAGAGTGATCGTTTCTCAAAAGCAGAGTGTGTTTCTTGTAAGGCGAGCTAGCGTTTGTTTCCCAGTTCTAAATGGAGTTGAATCACATGCAGTTTCTGGTCCTACGAGCAAGAGTCGTTTTCTGGTAGGAAATTCAATATTGTGCTCCCTTTGCCACACACAGTGCAAATATCACTCGCATCTGTTCCCAGCCAGTACAGTGTATTGGACTGAAGAGGAGCTACTGTTCTTGTCAGTTTCCTAAGCAGTGTAAATAGATATGGCCCCTGTGTGTAGGAAGCACAGTTCTTTTGTTCTGAGCAAGCTCACTTTTCGGACCCCATAGGAAACACATAAGAGTAGAAGAGTGCTCTTTTCTAAAAAGCAGAGTGTGTTTCTTGTAAGGAGAGCTTGCGTTTGTTTCCCAGTCCTAAATGGAGTTGAATCACATGCAGTTTCTGGTCCTACGAGCAAGAGCTGTTTTCTGGTAAGAAGAGTCACTATTGTGCTCCCATTGTCATACACAGTGCAAATAGCACTGGCGTCTGTTCCCAGCATGTACAGTGTATTGGACTGAAGGGAATCTACTGTTCTTGTCAGTTTCCTAAACAAAATTGAACTAGATATAGCCGTGTGTTAGGAAGCACAGTTTTTTTGTTCTGAGCAAGCTCACTGTTCGGACCACATAGTAAACACAGTAGAGTAGAAGAGGGCTCTTTTCTCAAAAGCAGAGTGTGTTTCTTGTAAGGCGAGCTAGCGTTTGTTTACCATTCCTAAATGGGAGTTAAATCACATGCATTTTCTGGTCCTATGACCAAGAGTTGCTTTCTGGGAAGAGGAGTCACTATTGTGCTCACACTGTCATACACAGGGCAAATAGCACTGTCATCTGTTCCCAGCATGTACAGTGTATTGGACTGAAGAGGAGCTACTGTTCTTGTCAGTTTCCTAAGCAGAGTTGAACTAGATATGGCTGTGTGTGTAGGAAGCACAGTTCTTTTGTTCGGAGCAAGCTCACTGTTCGGAACCCATAGGAAAGACAGTAGAGTAGAGGAGTGCTCTTTTCTCAAAAGCAGAGTGTGTTTCTTGTAATGCGAGCTAGCCTTTGTTTCCCAGTCCTAAATGGGAGTTGAATCACATGCAGTTTCTGGTCCTATGAGAAAGAATTGTTTTATGATAAGAAGAGTCAATATTGTGCTCCCACTGTCATACACAGGGCAAAAAGCACTCGTGTCTGTTCCCAGCAAGTACAGTGTATTGGAATGAAGAGGACCTACTGTTCTTGTCAGTTTCCTAAGCAGAGTTGAACTAGATATAGCCCGTGTGTGTAGGAAGCACAGTTCTTTTTTTTTGAGCAAGCTCACTGTTTTGGCCATATAGGAAACACAGTAGAGTAGAAGAGTGCTCTTTTCTCAAAAGCAGAGTGTGTTTCTTGTAAGGCGAGCTAGCGTTTGTTTACCATTCCTAAATGGGAGTTGAATCACATGCATTTTCTGGTCCTACGAGCAAGAGTTGCTTTCTGGGAAGAAGAGTCACTATTGTGCTCACACTGTCATACACAGGGCAAATAGCACTGGCATCTGTTCCCAGCATGTACAGTGTATTGGACTGAGGAGGATCTACTGTTCTTGTCAGTTTCCTAAGCAGAACTGAACTAGATATGGCCGTGTGTGTATGAAGCACAGTTCTTTTGTTCTGAGCAAGCTCACTGTTTTGGCCCTATAGGAAACACAGTAGAGTAGAAGAGTGCTCTTTTCTCCAAAGCAGAGTGTGTTTCTTGTAAGGCGAGCTAGTGTTTGTTTCCCAGTTCTAAATGGAGTTGAATCACATGTAGTTTCTGGTCCTACGAGCAAGAGTTGTTTTCTGGTAAGAAGAGTCACTATTGCGCTCCAATTGCCATACACAGTGCAAATCGCACTGGCGTTTGTTCCCAGCATGTACAATGTATTGGACTGAAGAGGATCTACTGTTCTTGTCAGTTTATTTAGCAGAATTGAACGAGATATGGCCGTGTTTAGGAAGCACAGTTCTTTTGTTCTGAGCAAGCTCACTGTTCTGGCGCTATAGGAAACACAGTAGAGTAGAAGAGTTCTGTTTTCTCAAAAGCAGAGTGTGTTTCTTGTAAGGTGAGCTAGCATTTGATTCCAAGTCCTAAATGGAGTTGAATCACATGCAGTTTCTGGTCCTACACGCAAGAGTTGTTTTCTGGTAAGGAAAGTCACTATTGCGCTCCCATTGCCATACACAGTTCAAATAGCACTCGCATCTGTTCCCAGCAAGTACAGTGTATTGGACTGAAGAGGAGCTACTGTTCTTGTCAGTTTCCTAAGCAGAGTTAAACTATATATGGCCCGTGTGTGTAGGAAGCACAGTTCTTTTGTTCTGAGCAAGCTCACTGTCCTGGCCATATAGAAAACACAGTAGAGTAGAAGAGTGCTCTTTTCTCAAAAACAGAGTGTGTTTCTTGTAAGGCGAGCTAGCGTTTGTTTCCCAGTCCTAAATGGGATTTGAATCACATGCATTTTCTGGTCCTACAAGCAAGAGTTGTTTTCTGGTAATAAGAGTCACTATTGCGCTCCCACTGTCATACACAGGGCAAATAGCACTGGCGTCTGTTCCCAGCATGTACAGTGTATTGGACTGAAGAGGAGCTACTGTTCTTGTCAGTTTCCTAAGAAGAGTTGAACTTGATATGGCCGTGTGTGTAGGAAGCACAGTTCTTTTGTTCTGAGCAAGCTCACTGTTCGGACCCCATAGGAAACACAGTAGAGTAGAAGAGTGCTCTTTTCTCAAAAGCAGAGTGTATTTCTTGTAATGCAAGCTAGCGTTTGTTTCCCAACCTAAATTGGAGTTGAATCACATGCAGTTTCTGGTCCTATGAGCAAGAGTTGTTTTCTGGTAAGAAGAGTCACTATTGTGTTCCCATTGTCATACACAGGGCAAATAGCACTGGCGTGTTCCCAGCATGTACAGTGTATTGAACTGAAGGGGATCTACTGTTCTTGTCAGTTTCCTAAGCAGAGTTGAACTAGATATGGCCCGTGTGTGTAGGAAGCACAGTTATTTTGTTCTGAGCAAGCTCACTGTTCGGTCCCCTTAGGAAACACATTAGAGTAGAAGAGTGCTCTTTTCTAAAAAGCAGAGTTTGTTTCTTGTAAGGCGAGCTAGCGTTTGTTTCCCAGTCATACATGGAGTTGAATCCCATGCAGTTTCTGGTCCTACGAGCAAGAGTTGTTTTCTGGTAAGAAGAGTCACTATTGTGCTCCCATTGTCATAAAAAGGGCAAATAGCACTGTCGTCTGTTCCAGCATGTACAGTGTATTGGACTGAAGAGGATCTACTGTTCTTGTCAGTTTCCTAAGCAGAATTGAACTAGATATGACCGTGTGTGTAGGAAGCACAGTTCTTTTGTTCTGAGCAAGCTCACTGTTCTGGCCCTATAGGAAACACAGTAGAGTAGAAGAGTGCTCTTTTCTCAAAAGCAGAGTGTGTTTCTTGTAAGGCGAGCTAGCCTTTATTTTCCAGTCCTAAACGGAGTTGAATCACATGCAGGTGTTGGTCCCACGAGCAAGAGTTGTTTTCTGGTAAGGAAAGTCACTATTGTGCTCCCATTGCCGTGCACAGTGCAAAGAGCACTCGCGTCTGATCCCAGCAAATACAGTGTATTGTACTGAAGAGGAGCTATTGTTCTTGTCAGTTTCCTAAGCAGAGTTGAACTAGATATGTCCCTTGTATGTAGGAAGCATAGTTCTTTTGTTCTGAGCAAGCTCACTGTTTTGGCCCTATAGGAAACACAGTAGAGTAGAAGAGTGCTCTTTTCTCAAAAGCAGAGTGTGTTTCTTGTAAGGCGCGCTAGCGTTTGTTTCCCAGTCCTAAATGTAGTTGAATCCCATGCAGTTTTTCGTCCTATGAGCAAGAGTTGTTTTCTGGTAAGAAGAGTCACTATTGCGCTCCCATTGCCATACACACTGCAAATAGCACTCGCGTCTGTTCCCAGCAAGTAATGTGTATTGGACTTAAGAGGAGCTACCGTTCTTGTCAGACTCCTAAGCAGAGTTGAACTAGATATGGCCCGTGTGTGTAGGAACCACAGTTCGTTTGTTCTGAGCAAGCTCACTGTTTTGGCCCTATAGGAAACACAGTAGAGTAGAAGAGTGCTCTTTTCTCAAAAGCAGAGTGTGTTTCTTTTAAGGCGAGCTAGCGTTTGTTTCCCAGTCCTAAATGGAGTTGAATCACATGCAGTTTTTGGTCCCACGAGCAAGAGTTGTTTTCTGGTAAAGAAAGCCACTATTGTGCTCCCATTGCCATACACAGTGCAAATAGCACTCGCGTCTGTTCCCAGCAAGTACAGTGTATTGGAATGAAGAGAGGCTACTGTTCTTGTCAGTTTCCTAAGCAGAGTTGAACTAGATATGTCCCTTGTATGTAGGAAGCATAGTTCTTTTGTTCTGAGCAAGCTCACTGTTCGGACCCCATAGGAAACACAGAAGAGTAGAGGAGTGCCCTTTTCTCAAAAGCAGAGTGTGTTTCTTGTAAGGCTCCTCGCATTTGTTTCCCAGTCCTAAATGTAGTTGAATCCCATGCAGTTTCTGCTCCTACGAGCAAGAGTTGTTTTCTGGTAAGAAGAGTCACTATTGTGCTCCCTTAGTCATACACAGGGCAAATAGCACTGGCCTCTGTTCCAGCATGTACAGTGTATTGGACTGAAGAGGATCTACTGTTCTTGTCAGTTTCCTAAGCAGAGTTTAACTAGATATGGCCGTCAGTGTAGGAAGCACAGTTCTTTTGTTCTGAGCAAGCTCACTGTTGTGGCCCAATAGGAAAAACAGTATAGTGGAAGAGTGCTCTTTTCTCAAAAGCAGAGTGTGTTTCTTGTAAGGCGAGCTAGCGTTTGTTTCCCAGTCCTAAATGGAGTTGAATCACATGCAGTTTCTGGTCCTATGAGCAAGAGTTGTTTTCTAGTAAGAAGAGTCACTTTTGCGCTCCCATTGTCATACACAGGGCAAATAGCACTGGCGTCTGTTCCAAGCATGTACAGTGTATTACACTGAAGAGGAGCTACTGTTCTTGTCAGTTTCCAAAGCAGAGTTGAACTAGATATAGCCCGTGTGTGTAGGAAGCACAGTCCTTTTGTTCTGAGCTAGCTCACTGTTCGGACCCCATAGGCAACACAGTAGAGTAGAAGAGTGCTCTTTTCTCAAAAGCAGAGTGTGTTTCTTGGATGGCGAGCTAGCGTTTGTTTCCCAGTCTTAAATGGAGTTGAATCACATGCAGTTTCTGGTCCTATGAGCAAGAGTTGTTTTCTGGTAAGAAGAGTCACTATTGCGCTCCCATTGCCATACACAGTGCAAATAGCACTGGCGTCTGTTCCCAGCATGTACAGTGTATTGCACTGAAGGGGATCTACTGTTCTTGTCAGTTTCCTAAGCAGAGTTGAACTATATACAGCCCTTGTGTGTAGGAAGCACAGTTCTTTTGTTCTGAGCAAGCTGACTGTTCGGACCCCATAGGAAACACAGTAGAGTAGAAGAGTGCTCTTTTCTCAAAAGCAGAGTGTGTTTCTTGTAAGGCGAGCTAGTGTTTGTTTCCCAGTCCTAAATGGAGTTGAATCACATGCAGTTTCTGGTCCTACGAGCAAGAGTTGTTTTCTGGTAAGAAGAGTCACTATTGCGCTCCCATTGTCATACAGAGGGCAAATATCACTGGCGTCTGTTCAGAGCATGTACAGTGTATTGGACTTAAGAGGATCTACTGTTCTTGTCATTTTCCTAAGCAGAGTTGAACTAGATATGGCCGTGTTTGTAGGAACCACAGTTCTTTTGTTCTGAGCAAGCTCACTATTTTGGCCCTATATGAAACACAGTAGAGTAGAAGAGTGTTCTTTTCTCAAAAGCAGAGTGTGTTTCTTGTAAGGCGAGCTAGCGTTTGTTTCCCAGTCCTAAATGGAGTTGAATCACATGCAGTTTTTGCTCCCACAAGCAAGAGTTGTTTTCTGGTAAGGAAAGTAACTATTGCGCTCCCTTTCTCATACACAGTGCATATAGCACACGCGACTTTTCCCAGCAAGTACAGTGTATTGGACTGAAGAGGAGCTACTGTTCTTGTCAGATTCCCAAGCAGAGTTGAACTAGATATTGCCCGTGTGTGTAGGAAGCACAGTTCTTTTGTTCTGAGCAAGCTCAATGTTCTGGCCCTATAGGAAACACATTAGAGTAGAATACTGCTCTTTTCTCAAAAGTAGAGTGTGTTTCTTGTAAGGCAAGCTAGCGTTTGTTTCCCAGTCCTAAATGGAGTTGAATCACATGCAGTTTCTGGTCCTATGAGCAAGAGTTGTTTTCTGGTAAGAAGAGTCACTCTTGCGCTCCCATTGCCATACACAGTGCAAATAGCACTGGCGTCTGTTCCCAGCATGTACAGTGTATTGCACTGAAGAGGATCTACTGTTCTTGTCAGTTTCCTAAGCAGAGTTGAACTAGATATAGCCCGTGTGTGTAGGAAGCACAGTTCTTTTGTTCTGAGCAAGCTGACTGTTCGGACACCATAGGAAACACAGTAGAGTAGAAGAGTGCTCTTTTCTCAAAAGCAGAGTGTGTTTCTTGTAAGGCGAGCTAGGGTTTGTTTTCCAGTCCTAAATGGAGTTGAATCACATGCAGTTTCTGGTCCTACGAGCAAGAGTTGTTTTCTGGTAAGAAGAGTCACTATTTCGCTCCCATTGTCATACACAGGGCAAATAGCACTGGCGTCTGCTCCCAGCAAGTACAGTGTATTGGACTGAAGAGGAGCTACTGTTCTTGTCAGTTTCCTAAGCAGAGTTGAACTAGATTTGGCCCGTGTGTGTAGGAAGCACACTTCTTTTGTTCTGAGCAAGCTCACTGTTCTGGCCCTATAGGAAATACAGTAGAGTAGAAGAGTGCTCTTTTCTCAAAAGCAGAGTGTGTTGCTTGTAAGGCGAGCTAGCATTTGTTTCCCAGTCCTAAATGTAGTTGAATCCCATGCAGTATTTCGTCCTATGAGCAAGAGTTGTTTTCTGGTAAGAAGAGTCACTATTGCGCTCCATTTGCAATACACAGTGCAAATAGCACTCGCGTCTGTTCCCAGGAAGTAATGTGCATTTGACTGAACAGGAGCTACTGTTCTTGTCAGTTTAATAAGCAGAGTTGAACTAGATATGGCCCCTGTGTGTAGGAAGCACAGTTCTTTTGTTCTGAGCAAGCTCACTCTTCGGACCCCATAGGAAACAAGTTAGATTAGAAGAGTGCTCTTTTCTAAAAAGCAGAGTTTGTTTCTTGTAAGGCGAGCTAGCGTTTGTTTCCCAGTCCTAAATGGAGTTGAATCACATGCAGTGTCTGGTCCTACGAGCAATAGTTGTTTTCTGGTAAGAAGAGTCACTATTGTGCTCCCATTGTCATACAAAAAGCAAATAGCACTGTCGTCTGTTCCCAGCATGTACAGTGTATTGGACTGAAGACAATCTACGGTTCTTGTCAGTTTCCTAAGCAGAATTGAACTAGATATGGCCGTGTGTGTAGGAAGCACAGTTCTTTTGTTCTGAGCAAGCTCACTGTTCTGGCCCTATAGGAAACACAGTAGAGTAGAAGAGTGCTCTTTTCTCACAAGCAGAGTGTGTTTCTTGAAAGGCGAGCTAGCATTTGTTTCCCAGTCCTAAATGTAGTTGAATCCCATGCAGTTTTTGGTCCCACGAGCAAGAGATGTTTTCTGGTAAAGAAAGCCACTATTGTGCTCCCATTGCCATACACAGTGCAAATAGCACTCGCGTCTGTTCACAGCAAGTACAGTGTATTGGACTGAAGAGGAGCTACTGTTCTTGTCAGTTTCCTAAGCTGAGTTGAACTAGATATGGCCCTTGTATGTAGGAAGCACAGTTCTTTTGTTCTGAGCAAGCTCACTGTTCGGACCCCATAGGAAACACAGTAGAGTAGAGGAGTGCCCTTTTCTCAAAAGCAGAGTGTGTTTCTTGTAAGGCGTGCTTGCATTTGTTTCCCAGTCCTAAATATAGTTGAATCCCATGCAGTTTCTGCTCCTACGAGCAAGAGTTGTTTTCTGGTAAGAAGAGTCTCTATTGTGCTCCCTTTGTCATACACAGGGCAAATAGCACTGGCGTCTGTTCCCAGCATGTACAGTGTATTGGACTGAAGAGGATCTCCTGTTCTTGTAAGTTTCCTAAGCAGAGTTTAACTAGATATGTCCGTCTGTGTAGGAAGCACAGTTCTTTTGTTCTGAGCAAGCTCACTGTTGTGGCCCAATAGGAAAAACAGTATAGTGGAAGAGTTCTCTTTTCTCAAAAGCAGAGTGTGTTTCTTGTAAGGCGAGCTAGTGTTTGTTTTCCAATCCTAAATGGAGTTGAATCACAGGCAGTTTCTGGTCCTACGAGCAAGAGTTGTTTTCTAGTAAGAAGAGTCACTTTTGTGCTCCCATTGTCATACACAGGGCAAATAGCACTGGCGTCTGTTCAGAGCATGTACAGTGTATTGGACTTAAGAGGATCTACTGTTCTTGTCAGTTTCCTAAGCAGAGTTGAACTATATATAGCCCGTGTGTGTAGGAAGCACAGTTCTTTTGTTCTGAGCAAGCTGACAGTTCGGACCCCATAGGAATCACAGTAGAGTAGAAGAGTGCTCTTTTCTCAAAAGCAGAGTGTGTTTCTTGGAAGGCGAGCTAGCGTTTGTTTCCCAGTCCTAAATGGAGTTGAATCACATGCAGTTTCTTGTCCTACGAGCAAGAGTTGTTTTCTGGTAAGAAGAGTCACTATTGCGCTCCCATTGCCATACACAGTGCAAATAGCACTGGCGTCTGTTCCCAGCATGTACAGTGTATTGCACTGAACGGGATCTACTGTTCTTGTCAGTTTCCTAAGCAGAGTTGAACTATATATAGCCCGTGTGTGTAGGAAGCACAGTTCTTTTGTTCTGAGCAAGCTGACAGTTCGGACCCCATAGGAATCACAGTAGAGGAGAAGAGTGCTCTTTTCTCAGATGCAGAGTGTGTTTCCTGTAAGGCGAGCTAGTGTTTCTTTCCCAGTCCTAAATGGAGTTGACTCACATGCAGTTTCTGGTCCTACGAGCAAGAGTTGTTTTCTGGTAAGAGGAGTCACTATTGTGCTACCATTGTCATACACAGGGCAAATAGCACTGGCGTCTGCTCAGAGCATGTACAGTGTATTGGACTTAAGAGGATCTACTGTTCTTGTCAGTTTCCTAAGCAGAGTTGAACTAGATATGGTCGTGTGTGTATGAAGCACAGTTCTTTTGTTCTGAGCAAGCTCACTATTTTGGCACTATATGAAACACAGTAGATTAGAAGAGTGATCGTTTCTCAAAAGCAGAGTGTGTTTCTTGTAAGGCGAGCTAGCGTTTGTTTCCCAGTTCTAAATGGAGTTGAATCACATGCAGTTTCTGGTCCTACGAGCAAGAGTCGTTTTCTGGTAGGAAATTCAATATTGTGCTCCCTTTGCCACACACAGTGCAAATATCACTCGCATCTGTTCCCAGCCAGTACAGTGTATTGGACTGAAGAGGAGCTACTGTTCTTGTCAGTTTCCTAAGCAGTGTAAATAGATATGGCCCCTGTGTGTAGGAAGCACAGTTCTTTTGTTCTGAGCAAGCTCACTTTTCGGACCCCATAGGAAACACATAAGAGTAGAAGAGTGCTCTTTTCTAAAAAGCAGAGTGTGTTTCTTGTAAGGAGAGCTTGCGTTTGTTTCCCAGTCCTAAATGGAGTTGAATCCCATGCAGTTTCTGGTCCTACGAGCAAGAGCTGTTTTCTGGTAAGAAGAGTCACTATTGTGCTCCCATTGTCATACACAGTGCAAATAGCACTGGCGTCTGTTCCCAGCATGTACAGTGTATTGGACTGAAGAGGAGCTACTGTTCTTGTCAGTTTCCTAAGCAGAGTTGAACTAGATATGGCTGTGTGTGTAGGAAGCACAGTTCTTTTGTTTGGAGCAAGCTCACTGTTCGGAACCCATAGGAAAGACAGTAGAGTAGAGGAGTGCTCTTTTCTCAAAAGCAGAGTGTGTTTCTTGTAATGCGAGCTAGCCTTTGTTTCCCAGTCCTAAATGGGAGTTGAATCACATGCAGTTTCTGGTCCTATGAGAAAGAAATGTTTTATGATAAGAAGAGTCAATATTGTGCTCCCACTGTCATACACAGGGCAAAAAGCACTCGTGTCTGTTCCCAGCAAGTACAGTGTATTGGAATGAAGAGGACCTACTGTTCTTGTCAGTTTCCTAAGCAGAGTTGAACTAGATATAGCCCGTGTGTGTAGGAAGCACAGTTCTTTTTTTTTGAGCAAGCTCACTGTTTTGGCCATATAGGAAACACAGTAGAGTAGAAGAGTGCTCTTTTCTCAAAAGCTGAGTGTGTTTCTTGTAAGGCGAGCTAGCGTTTGTTTACCATTCCTAAATGGGAGTTGAATCACATGCATTTTCTGGTCCTACGAGCAAGAGTTGCTTTCTGGGAAGAAGAGTCACTATTGTGCTCACACTGTCATACACAGGGCAAATAGCACTGGCATCTGTTCCCAGCATGTACAGTGTATTGGACTGAGGAGGATCTACTGTTCTTGTCAGTTTCCTAAGCAGAACTGAACTAGATATGGCCGTGTGTGTATGAAGCACAGTTCTTTTGTTCTGAGCAAGCTCACTGTTTTGGCCCTATAGGAAACACAGTAGAGTAGAAGAGTGCTCTTTTCTCCAAAGCAGAGTGTGTTTCTTGTAAGACGAGCTAGCATTTGTTTCCCAGTCCTAAATGGAGTTGAATCACATGAAGTTTTTGGTCCCACGAGAAGAGTTGTTTTCTGGTAAGGAAAGTCACTATTCGCTCCCTTTCTCATACACAGAGCAAATAGCACACGTGTCTTTTCCCAGCAAGTACAGTGTATTGGACAAAAGAGGAGCTACTGTTCTTGTCAGATTCCTAAGCACAGTTGAACTAGATATTGCCTGTGTGTGTAGGAAGCACAGTTCTTTTGTTCTGAGCAAGCTCATTGTTCTGGCCCTATAGGAAACACATTAGAGTAGAATACTGCTCTTTTCTCAAAAGCAGAGTGTGTTTCTTGTAAGGCAAGCTAGCGTTTGCTTCCCAGTCCTAAATGGAGTTGAATCACATGCAGTTTCTGGTCCTACGAGCAAGAGTTGTTTTCTGGTAAGAAGAGTCACTATTGCGCTCCCATTGCCATACACAGTGCAAATAGCACTGGCGTCTGTTCCCAGCATGTACAGTGTATTGCACTGAAGAGGATCTACTGTTCTTGTCAGTTTCCTAAGCAGAGTTGAACTAGATATAGCCCGTGTGTAGGAAGCACAGTTCTTTTGTTCTGAGCAAGCTCATTGTTCTGGCCATATAGGAAACACATTAGAGTAGAATAGTGCTCTTTTCTAAAAAGCAGAGTGTGTTTCTTGTAAGGCGAGCTAGCGTTTGTTTCCCAGTCCTAAATGGAGTTGAATCCCATGCAGTTTCTGGTCCTACGAGCAAGAGTTGTTTTCTGGTATCAGGAGTCACTATTGTGCTCCCATTGTCATACACAGGGCAAATAGCACTGGCGTCTGTTCCCAGCATGTACAGTGTATTGGTCGGAAGAGGATCTACTGTTCTTGTCAGTTTCCTAAGCAGAATTGAGTTAGCTATGGCCGTGTGTGTAGGAAGCACAGTTCTTTTCTTCTGAGCAAGCTCACTGTTCGGACCCAATAAGAAACACCCTAGAGTAGAAGAGTGCCCTTTTCTCAAAAGCAGAGTGTGTTTCTTGTAAGGTGAGCTAGCATTTGTTTCCCTGTCCTAAATGGATTTGAATCACATGCAGTTTCTGGTCCAATGAGCAAGAGTTGTTTTCTGGTAAGAAGAGTCACTATTGCGCTCCCATTGTCATACACAGAACAAATAGCACTGGCGTCTGTACCCAGCATGTACAGTGTATTGGACTGAAGAGGATCTACTGTTCTTGTCAGTTTCCTAAGCAGAATTGAACTAGATATAGCCCGTGTGTGTAGGGAGCACAGCTCTTTTGTTCTGAGCAAGCTGACTGTTCGGACCCCATAGGAAACACAGTAGAGTAGAAGAGTGCTCTTTTCTCAAAAGCAGAATGTGTTTCTAGTAAGGCGAGCTAGCGTTTGTTTCCCAGTCCTAAATGGAGTTGAATCACATGCAGTTTCTGGTCCTACGAGCAAGAGTTGTTTTCTGGTAAGAAGAGTCACTATTGTGCTCCCATTGTTATACACAGGGCAAATAGCACTGGCGACTGTTCCCAGCATGTACACTGTTTTGGACTGAAGAGGATCTACTGTTCTTGTCAGTTTCCTAAGCAGAGTTGAACTAGATATGGCCGTGTGTGTAGGAAGCACAGTTCTTTTGTTCTGAGCAATCTCACTGTTCTGGCCATGTAGGAAACACATTAGAGTAGATTAGTGCTCTTTTCTCAAAAGCAGAGTGTGTTTCTTTTAAGGCTAGCTATTGTTTGTTTCCCAGTCCTAAATGGAGTTGAATCCCATGCAGTTTCTGATCCTACGAGCAAGAGTTGTTTTCTGGTATCAAGAGTCACTATTGTGCTCCCATTGTCATACACAGGGCAAATAGCACTGGCGTCTGTTCCCAGCATGTACAGTGTATTGGACAGAAGAGCATCTACTGTTCTTGTCAGTTTCCTAAGCAGAATTGAACTAGCTATGGCCGTGTGTGTAGGAAGCACATTTCTTTTCTTCTGAGCAAGCTCACTGTTCGGACCCCATAGGAAATACAGTAGAGTGGAAGAGTGCCCTTTTCTCAAAAGCAGAGTGAGTTTCTTGTAAGGTGAGCTAGCGTTTGTTTCTCAGGCCTAAATGGAGTTGAATCACATGCAGTTTCTGGTCCTACGAGCAAGAGTTGTTTTCTGGTAAGTAGAGTCACTAGTGCACTCCCATTGTCATACACAGGGCATATAGCACTGGCATCTGTTCCCAGCATGTACAGTGTATTGGACTTAAGAGGATCTACTGTTCTTGTCAGTTTCCTAAGCACAATTGATCTAGATATGGCCCGTGTGTGTAGGAAGCACAGTTCTTTTGTTCTGAGCAAGCTCACTGTTCTGGTCTTATAGGAAACACAGTATAGTAGAAGAGTGCTCTTTTCTCAAAAGCAGAGTGTGTTTCTTGTAAGGCGAGCTAGTGTTTGTTTCCCAGTCCTAAATGGAGTTGAATCACATGCAGTTTCTGGTCCTACGAGCAATAGTTGTTTTCTGGTAAGAAGAGTCACTATTGTGCTCCCATTGTCATACATAAAGCAAATAGCACTGTCGTCTGTTCCCAGCATGTACAGTGTATTGGACTGAAGAGGATCTACTGTTCTTGTCAGTTTCCTAAGCAGAATTGAACTAGATGTGGCCATGTGTGTAGGAAGCACAGTTCTTTTGTTCTGAGCAAGCTCACTGTTCTGGCCCTATAGGAAACACAGCAGAGTAGAAGAGTGTTCTTTTCTCAAAAGTAGAGTGTGTTTCTTGTAAGGCGAGCTAGCGTTTGTTTCCCAGTCAGAAATGGAGTTGAATCACATGCAGTAGTTTGTTCCACGTGTAAGAGTTGTTTTCTGGTAAGGAAAGTCACTATTGTGCTCCCATTGCCATACACAGTGCAAATTGGATTCGCATCTGTTCCCAGCAAGTACAGTGTATTGGACTGAAGAGGAGCTACTGTTCTTGTCAGTTTCCTAAGCAGAGTTAAACTATATATGGCCCGTGTATGTAGGAAGCACAGTTCTTTTTTTCTGAGCAAGCTCACTGTTCGGACCCCAGAGGAAACACAGTAGAGTAGAAGAGTGCTCTTTTCTCAAAACAGAGTGTGTTTCCTGTAAGGCGAGCTAGCGTTTGTTTCCCAGTCCTAAAATGGGAGTTGAATCACATGCATATTCTGGCCCTACGAGCAAGAGTTGTTTTCTGGTAAGAAGAGTCACTATTGCGCTCCCACTCTCATACACAGGGCAAATAGCACTGGCGTCTATTCCCAGCATGTACAGTGTATTGGACTGAAGAGGAGCTACTGTTCTTGTCAGTTTCCTAAGCAGAGTTGAACTAGATATGGCCGTGTGTGTAGGAAGCACAGTTCTTTTGTTCTGAGCAAGCTCACTGTTCGGAACCCATATGAAACACAGTAGAGAAGAAGAGTGCTCTTTTCTCAAAAGCAGAGTTTGTTTCTTTTAAGGCGAGCTAGCGTTTGTTTCCCAGTCCTAAATGGAGTTGAATCACATGCAGTTTTGGGTCCCACGAACAAGAGTTGTTTTCTGGTAAGAAGAGTCACTATTGCGCTCCCATTGTCATACACAGGGCAAATAGCATTGGCGTCTGTTCCCAGCATGTACACTGTATTGGATTGAAGAGGATCTACTGTTCTTGTCAGTTTCCTAAGCAGAGTTGAACTAGCTATGGCCGTGTGTGTAGGAAGCACAGTTCTTTTGTTCTGAGCAAGCTCACTGTACTGGCCATATAGGAAACACATTAGAGTAGAATAGTGCTCTTTACTCAAAAGCCGAGGGTGTTTCTTGTAAGTAGAGGTTACGTTTGTTTCCCAGTCATAAATGGAGTTGAATCACATGCAGTTTTTTGTCCCACGAGCAAGAGTTGTTTTCTGGTAAGGAAAGTCACTATTCACTCCCTTTCTCATACACAGTGCAAATAGCACACGTGTCTTTTCCCAGCAAGTACAGTGTATTGGACTAAAGAGGAGCTACTGTTCTTGTCAGATTCCTAAGCAGAGTTGAACTAGATATTGCCCGTGTGTGTAGGAAGCACATTTCATTTGTTCTGTGCAAGCTCAATGTTCTGGCCATATAGGAAACACATTAGAGTAGAATACTGCTCTTTTCTCAAAAGCAGAGTGTGTTTCTTGTAAGGCAAGCTAGCGTTTGTTTCCCAGTCCTAAATGGAGTTGTTTCACATGCAGTTTCTGGTCCTACGAGCAAGAGTTGTTTTCTGGTAAGAAGAGTCACTATTGCGCTCCCATTGTCATACACAGGGCAAATAGCACTGGCGTCTGTTCCCAGCATGTACACTGTATTGGATTGAAGAGGATCTACTGTTCTTGTCAGTTTCCTAAGCAGAGTTGAACTAGATATGGCTGTGTGTGCAGGAAGCACAGTTCTTTTGTTCTGAGCAAGCTCACTGTTCTGGCCCTATAGGAAACACAGCAGAGTAGAAGAGTGTTCTTTTCTCAAAAGTAGAGTGTGTTTCTTTTAAGGCGAGCTAGCGTTTGTTTTCAAGTCCTAAATGGAGTTGAATCACATGCAGTAGTTTGTCCCACGAGTAAGAGTTGTTTTCTGGTAAGGAAAGTCACTATTGTGCTCCCATTGCCATACACAGAGCAAATAGCACTCGCATCTGTTCCCAGCAAGTATAGTGTATTGGACTGAAGAGGTGCTACTGTTCTTGTCAGTTTCCTAAGCAGAGTTAAACTATATATGGCCCGTGTATGTAGGAAGCACAGTTCTTTTGTTCTGACCAAGCTCACTGTTCGGACCCCAGAGGAAACACAGTAGAGTAGAAGAGTGCTCTTTTCTCAAAACAGAGTGTGTTTCCTGTAAGGCGAGCTAGCGTTTGTTTCCCAGTCCTAAATGGGATTTGAATCACATGCATATTCTGGTCCTATGAGCAAGAGTTGTGTTCTGGTAAGAAGAGTTACTATTGAGCTCCCACTGTCATACACAGGGCAAATCGCACTGGCGTCTGTTCCCAGCATGTACAGTGTATTGGACTGAAGAGGAGCTACTGTTCTTGTCAGTTTCCTAAGCAGAGTTGAACTAGATATGGCCGTGTGTGTAGGAAGCACAGTTCTTTTGTTCTGAGCAAGCTCGCTGTTCGGACCCCATAGGAAACACCGTAGAGTAGAAGAGTGCTCTTTTCTCAAAAGCATAGTGTGTTTCTTGTAAGGCGATCTAGCGTTTGTTTCCCTGTCCTAAATGGATTTGAATCACATGCAGTTTCTGGTCCTATGAGCAATAGTTGTTTTCTGGTAAGAAGAGTCAATATTGTGCTCCCATTGCCATGCACAGTGCAAAGAGCACTCGCGTCTGATCCCAGCAAGTACAGTGTATTGTACTGAAGAGGAGGTATTGTTCTCAGTTTCCTAAGCAGAGTTGAACTAGATATCGACTGTGTGTGTAGGAAGCACAGTTCTTTTGTTCTGAGCAAGCTCACTGTTCGGACCCCATAGGAAACACATTAGAGTAGAAGAGTGCTCTTTCCTAAAAAGCAGAGTGTGTTTCTTGTAAGGCGAGCTAGCATTTGTTTCCCAGTCCTAAATGGAGTTGAATCACATGCAGTTTCTGGTCCTACGAGCAAGAGTTGTTTTCTGGTAAGGAAAGTCACTATTCACTCCCTTTCTCAAACACAGTGCAAATAGCACACGTGTCTTTACCCAGCAAGTACAGTGTATTGGACTAAAGAGGAGCTACTGTTCTTGTCAGATTCCTAAGCAGAGTTGAACTAGATATTGCCCGTGTGTGTAGGAAGCACAGTTCTTTTGTTCTGAGCAAGCTCAATGTTCTGGCCTTATAGGAAACACATTAGAGTAGAATATTGCTCTTTTCTCAAAAGCAGAGTGTGTTTCTTGTAAGGCTGGCTAGCGTTTGTTTCCCAGTCCTAAATGGAGTTGAATCACATGCAGTTCCTGGTCCTACGAGCAAGAGTTGTTTTCTGGTAAGAAGAGTCACTATTGCGCTCCCATTGCCATACACAGTGCAAATAGCACTGGCGTCTGTTCCCAGCATGTACAGTGTATTGCACTGAAGAGGATCTACTGTTCTTGTCAGTTTCCTAAGCAGAGTTGAACTAGATATAGCCCGTGTGTAGGAAGCACAGTTCTTTTGTTCTGAGCAAGCTCATTGTTCTGGCCATATAGGAAACACATTAGAGTAGAATAGTGCTCTTTTCTAAAAAGCAGAGTGTGTTTCTTGTAAGGCGAGCTAGCGTTTGTTTCCCAGTCATAAATGGAGTTGAATCCCATGCAGTTTCTGGTCCTACGAGCAAGAGTTGTTTTCTGGTATCAGGAGTCACTATTGTGCTCCCATTGTCATACACAGGGCAAATAGCACTGGCGTCTGTTCCCAGCATGTACAGTGTATTGGTCGGAAGAGGATCTACTGTTCTTGTCAGTTTCCTAAGCAGAATTGAGTTAGCTATGGCCGTGTGTGTAGGAAGCACAGTTCTTTTCTTCTGAGCAAGCTCACTGTTCGGACCCAATAAGAAACACCCTAGAGTAGAAGAGTGCCCTTTTCTCAAAAGCAGAGTGTGTTTCTTGTAAGGTGAGCTAGCATTTGTTTCCCTGTCCTAAATGGATTTGAATCACATGCAGTTTCTGGTCCAATGAGCAAGAGTTGTTTTCTGGTAAGAAGAGTCACTATTGCGCTCCCATTGTCATACACAGAACAAATAGCACTGGCGTCTGTACCCAGCATGTACAGTGTATTGGACTGAAGAGGATCTACTGTTCTTGTCAGTTTCCTAAGCAGAATTGAACTAGATATAGCCCGTGTGTGTAGGAAGCACAGCTCTTTTGTTCTGAGCAAGCTGACTGTTCGGACCCCATAGGAAACACAGTAGAGTAGAAGAGTGCTCTTTTCTCAAAAGCAGAATGTGTTTCTAGTAAGGCGAGCTAGCGTTTGTTTCCCAGTCCTAAATGGAGTTGAATCACATGCAGTTTCTGGTCCTACGAGCAAGAGTTGTTTTCTGGTAAGAAGAGTCACTATTGTGCTCCCATTGTTATACACAGGGCAAATAGCACTGGCGACTGTTCCCAGCATGTACACTGTTTTGGACTGAAGAGGATCCTCTGTTCTTGTCAGTTTCCTAAGCAGAGTTGAACTAGATATGGCCGTGTGTGTAGGAAGCACAGTTCTTTTGTTCTGAGCAATCTCACTGTTCTGGCCATATAGGAAACACATTAGAGTAGATTAGTGCTCTTTTCTCAAAAGCAGAGTGTGTTTCTTTTAAGGCTAGCTATTGTTTGTTTCCCAGTCCTAAATGGAGTTGAATCCCATGCAGTTTCTGATCCTACGAGCAAGAGTTGTTTTCTGGTATCAAGAGTCACTATTGTGCTCCCATTGTCATACACAGGGCAAATAGCACTGGCGTCTGTTCCCAGCATGTACAGTGTATTGGACAGAAGAGCATCTACTGTTCTTGTCAGTTTCCTAAGCAGAATTGAACTAGCTATGGCCGTGTGTGTAGGAAGCACATTTCTTTTCTTCTGAGCAAGCTCACTGTTCGGACCCCATAGGAAATACAGTAGAGTGGAAGAGTGCCCTTTTCTCAAAAGCAGAGTGAGTTTCTTGTAAGGTGAGCTAGCGTTTGTTTCTCAGGCCTAAATGGAGTTGAATCACATGCAGTTTCTGGTCCTACGAGCAAGAGTTGTTTTCTGGTAAGTAGAGTCACTAGTGCACTCCCATTGTCATACACAGGGCATATAGCACTGGCATCTGTTCCCAGCATGTACAGTGTATTGGACTTAAGAGGATCTACTGTTCTTGTCAGTTTCCTAAGCACAATTGATCTAGATATGGCCCGTGTGTGTAGGAAGCACAGTTCTTTTGTTCTGAGCAAGCTCACTGTTCTGGTCTTATAGGAAACACAGTATAGTAGAAGAGTGCTCTTTTCTCAAAAGCAGAGTGTGTTTCTTGTAAGGCGAGCTAGTGTTTGTTTCCCAGTCCTAAATGGAGTTGAATCACATGCAGTTTCTGGTCCTACGAGCAATAGTTGTTTTCTGGTAAGAAGAGTCACTATTGTGCTCCCATTGTCATACATAAAGCAAATAGCACTGTCGTCTGTTCCCAGCATGTACAGTGTATTGGACTGAAGAGGATCTACTGTTCTTGTCAGTTTCCTAAGCAGAATTGAACTAGATGTGGCCATGTGTGTAGGAAGCACAGTTCTTTTGTTCTGAGCAAGCTCACTGTTCTGGCCCTATAGGAAACACAGCAGAGTAGAAGTGTGTTCTTTTCTCAAAAGTAGAGTGTGTTTCTTGTAAGGCGAGCTACCGTTTGTTTTCCAGTCCTAAATGGAGTTGAATCACATGCAGTAGTTTGTTCCACGAGTAAGAGTTGTTTTCTGGTAAGGAAAGTCACTATTGTGCTCCCATTGCCATACACAGTGCAAATAGGATTCGCATCTGTTCCCAGCAAGTACAGTGTATTGGACTGAAGAGGAGCTACTGTTCTTGTCAGTTTCCTAAGCACAGTTAAACTATATATGGCCCGTGTATGTAGGAAGCACAGTTCTTTTTTTCTGGGCAAGCTCACTGTTCGGACCCCAGAGGAAACACAGTAGAGTAGAAGAGTGCTCTTTTCTCAAAACAGAGTGTGTTTCCTGTAAGGCGAGCTAGCGTTTGTTTCCCAGTCCTAAAATGGGAGTTGAATCACATGCATATTCTGGCCCTACGAGCAAGAGTTGTTTTCTGGTAAGAAGAGTCACTATTGCGCTCCCACTCTCATACACAGGGCAAATAGCACTGGCGTCTATTCCCAGCATGTACAGTGTATTGGACTGAAGAGGAGCTACTGTTCTTGTCAGTTTCCTAAGCAGAGTTGAACTAGCTATGGCCGTGTGTGTAGGAAGCACAGTTCTTTTGTTCTGAGCAAGCTCACTGTACTGGCCATATAGGAAACACATTAGAGTAGAATAGTGCTCTTTACTCAAAAGCCGAGGGTGTTTCTTGTAAGGAGAGGTTACGTTTGTTTCCCAGTCCTAAATGGAGTTGAATCACATGCAGTTTTTTGTCCCACGAGCAAGAGTTGTTTTCTGGTAAGGAAAGTCACTATTCACTCCCTTTCTCATACACAGTGCAAATAGCACACGTGTCTTTTCCCAGCAAGTACAGTGTATTGGACTAAAGAGGAGCTACTGTTCTTGTCAGATTCCTAAGCAGAGTTGAACTAGATATGGCCCGTGTGTGTAGGAAGCACATTTCATTTGTTCTGAGCAAGCTCAATGTTCTGGCCATATAGGAAACACATTAGAGTAGAATACTGCTCTTTTCTCAAAAGCAGAGTGTGTTTCTTGTAAGGCAAGCTAGCGTTTGTTTCCCAGTCCTAAATGGAGTTGAATCACATGCAGTTTCTGGTCCTATGAGCAAGAGTTGTTTTCTGGTAAGAAGAGTCACTATTGCGCTCCCATTGTCATACACAGGGCAAATAGCACTGGCGTCTGTTCCCAGCATGTACACTGTATTGGATTGAAGAGGATCTACTGTTCTTGTCAGTTTCCTAAGCAGAGTTGAACTAGATATGGCTGTGTGTGCAGGAAGCACAGTTCTTTTGTTCTGAGCAAGCTCACTGTTCTGGCCCTATAGGAAACACAGCAGAGTAGAAGAGTGTTCTTTTCTCAAAAGTAGAGTGTGTTTCTTTTAAGGCGAGCTAGAGTTTGTTTTCAAGTCCTAAATGGAGTTGAATCACATGCAGTAGTTTGTCCCACGAGTAAGAATTGTTTTCTGGTAAGGAAAGTCACTATTGTGCTCCCATTGCCATACACAGTGCAAATAGCACTCGCATCTGTTCCCAGCAAGTATAGTGTATTGGACTGAAGAGGTGCTACTGTTCTTGTCAGTTTCCTAAGCAGAGTTAAACTATATATGGCCCGTGTATGTAGGAAGCACAGTTCTTTTGTTCTGACCAAGCTCACTTTTCGGACCCCAGAGGAAACACAGTAGAGTAGAAGAGTGCTCTTTTCTCAAAACAGAGTGTGTTTCCTGTAAGGCGAGCTAGCGTTTGTTTCCCAGTCCTAAATGGGATTTGAATCACATGCATATTCTGGTCCTACGAGCAAGAGTTGTTTTCTGGTAAGAAGAGTCACTTTTGCGCTCCCATTGCCATACACAGGGCAAATAGGACTCGCGTCTGTTTCAGGATGTACGGTGTATTGGACTGAAGAGGATCTACTGTCTTGTCACTTTCCTAAGCAAAGTTGAACTAGATATGGCCCGTGTGTGTAGGAAGTACACTTCTTTTGTTCTGAGCAAGCTCACTCTTCTGGCCCTATAGGAAACTCAGTAGAGTAGAAGAGTGCTCTTTTCTCAAAAGCAGAATGTATTTCTTGTAAGGCGAGCTAACGTTTTTTTCCCAGTCCTAAATGGAGTTGAATCACATGCAGTTTCTGGTCCTATGAGCAAGAGATGTTCTATGGTAAGAAGAGTCACTATTGTGCTCCCATTGTCATTCACAGGGCAAATAGCACTGGCGTCTGTTCCCAGCATGTAAAGTGTATTGGACTGAAGAGGATCTACTGTTCTTGTCAGTTTCCTAAGTAGAGTTGAACTAGATATGGCCCATGTGTGTAGGAAGCACAGTTCTTTTGTTCTGAGCAAGCTCACTCTTCTGGCCTATAGGAAACACAGTAGAGTAGAATAGTGCTCTTTTCTCAAAAGCAGAGTGTGTTTCTTGTAAGGCGAGCTAGCGTTTGTTTCCCAGTCAAAAATGGAGTTGAATCACATGCAGTTTCTGGTCCTACGAGCAAGGGAAGTTTTCTGGTAAGGAAAGTAACTATTGTGCTCCCTTTGCAATAAACAGTGCAAATAGCACTCACGTCCCAGCAAGTACAGTGTATTCGACAGAAGAGGAGCTACTGTTCTTGTCAGTTTCCTAAGGAGAGTTGAACTAGATATGGCCCGTGTGTGTGAAGCACAGTTCTTTTGTTCTGAGCAAGCTCAATTTTCGGACACCATAGTAAACTCCGTACAGTAGAAGAGTGATCTTTTCTCAAAAGCAGAGTGTGTTTCTTGAAAGGCTAGCTAGTGTTTGTATCCCAGTCACAAACGGAGTTGAATCCCATGCAGTTTCTGGTCCTACGAGCAAGAGTTGTTTTCTGGTAAGAAGAGTCACTATTACGCTCCCATTGCCATACACAGGGCAAATAGCACTCGCGTCTGCTCCCAGCAAGTACAGTGTATTGGACTGAAGAGGAGCTACTGTTCTTGACAGTTTCCTAAGCAGAGTTGAACTAGATATAGCCCGTGTGTGTAGAAAGCACAGTTCTTTTGTTCTGAGCAAGCTCACTGTTCTGGTCCTGTAGGAAACACAATAGAGTAGAAGAGTGCTCTTTTCTCAAAAGCAGAGTGTGTTTCTTGGAAGGTTGAGCTAGCGTTTGTTTCCCAGTCCGAAATGGAGTTGAATCACATGCAGTTTTTGGTCCTATGAACAAGGGATGTTTTCTGGTAAAGAAAGTCACTATTGTGCTCCCTTTGCCATAAACAGTGCAAATAGCACTCATGTCTGTTCCCAGCAAGGACAGTGTATTGGATTGAAGAGGAGCTACTGTTCTTGTCAGTTTCCTAAGCAGAGTGGAACGAGATATGGCCCGTGTGTGTAGGAAACACAGTTCTTTTGTTCTGAGCAAGCTCACTGTTCCGGTCCTATAGGAAACACAGGAGAGTAGAAGAGTGCTCTTTTCTCAAAAGCAGAGTGTGTTTCTTGTAAGGCGAGCTAGCTTTTTTTTCCCAGTCATAAATGGAGTTGAATCACATGCAGTTTCTGGTCCTACGAGCAAGAGTTGTTTTCTGGTAAGAAGAGTCACTATTGTGCTCCCATTGTCATATACAGGGCAAATAGCACTGGCGTCTGTTCCCAGCATGTACAGTGTATTGGACTGAAGATGATCTACTGTTCTTGTCAGTTTCCTAAGCAGAGTTGAACTAGATATGGCCCGTGTGTGTAGGAAGCACAGTTCTTTTGTTCTGAGCGAGCTCACTGTTCAGACCCCCTAGGAAACACAGTACAAAAGAAGAGTGCTCTTTTCTCAAAAGCAGAGTGTGTTTCTTGTAAGGCGAGCTAGCGTTTGTTTCCCAGTCCAAAATCGAGTTGAATCACATGCAGTTTCTAGTCCTACTAGCAAGGGATGTTTTCTGGTAAGGAAAGTCACTATTGTGCTCCCTTAGCTATAAACAGTGCAAATAGCACTCGCGTCTGTTCCCAGCAATTATAGTGTATTGGACTGAAGAGGAGCTACTGTTCTTGTCAGTTTCCTAAGCAGAGTTGAACTAGACATGGCCCGTGTGTGTTGGAAGCACAGTACTTTTGTTCTGAGCAAGCTCACTGTTCTGGCTTTATAGGAAACACAAAAGAGTAGAAGAGTGCTCTTTTCTCTCAAGCAGAGTGTGTTTCTTGTAAGGCGAGCTAGCGTTTATTTCCCAGTCCTAAATGGAGTTGAATCACATGCAGTTTCTGGTCCTATGAGCAAGAGTTGTTTTCTGGTAAGAAGAGTCACTATTGTGCTACCATTGACATACACAGTGCAAATAGCACTCGCGTCTGTTCCCAGCAAGAACAGTGTATTGGACAGAAGAGGAGCTACTGTTCTTGTCAGTTTCCTAAGCAGAGTTGAACTAGCTATGGCCCGTGTGTGTAGGAAGCACAGTTCTTTTGTTCTGAGCAAGCTCAATTTTCGGACCAAATAGTAAACACAGTAGAGTAGAAGAGTGCTCTTTTCTCAAAAGCAGAGTGTGTTTTTGTAAGGCTAGCTAGTGTTTGTTTCCCAGGTCTAAATGGAGTTGAATCACATGCAGTTTTTGGTCCTGTGAGCAAGGGAAGTTTTCTGGTAAGGAAAGTCACTATTGTGCTCCCTTTGCCACACACAGTGCAAATAGCACTCGCGTCTGTTCCCAGCAAGTACAGTGTATTCAACAGAAGAGGAGCTACTGTTCTTGTCAGTTTCCTAAGGAGAGTTGAACTAGATATGGCCCGTGTGTGTGAAGCACAGTTCTTTGTTCTGAGCAACCTCAATTTTCAGACAACATAGTAAACACAGTAGAATAGAAGAGTGCTCTTTTCTCAAAAGCAGAGTGTGCTTCTTGTAAGGCTAGCGAGTGTTTGTTTCCCAGTCAGAAACGGAGTTGAATCCCATGCAGTTTCTGGTCCTACGAGCAAGAGTTGTTTTCTGGTAAGAAGACTCATTATTTCGCTCCCATTGCCATACACAGGGCAAATAGCACTCGCGTCTGCTCCCAGCAAGTACAGTGTATTGGACTGAAGAGGAGATACTGTTCTTGTCGTTTCCTAAGCAGAGTTGAACTAGATATAGCCCGTGGGTGTAGAAAGCACAGTTCTTTTGTTCTGAGCAAGCTCACTGTTCTGGCCCTGTAGGAAACACAGTAGAGTAGAAGAGTGCTCTTTTCTCAAAAGCAGAGTGTATTTCTTGTAAGGCCAGCTAGCGTTTGTTTCCCAGTCCTAAATGGAGTGGAATACATGCAGTTTCTGGTCCTACAAACAAGGGATGTTTTCTGGTAAGGAAAGTCACTATTGTGCTCCCTTTGCCATAAACAGTGCAAATAGCACTCCTGTCTGTTCCCAGCAAGTACAGTGTATTGGACTGAAGAGGAGCTACTGTTCTTGTCAGTTTCCTAAGCAGAGTTGAACGAGATATGGCCCGTGTGTGTAGGAAACACAGTTCTTTTGTTCTGAGCAAGCTCACTGTTCTGGTCCTATAGGAAACACAGAAGAGTAGAAGAGTGCTCTATTCTCAAAAGCAGAGTGTGTTTCTTGTAAGGTGAGCTAGCATTTGTTTCCCAGTCCTAAATGGAGTTGAATTACATGCAGTTTCTTGTCCTATGAGCAAGAGTTGTTTTCTGGTAAGAAGAGTCACTATTGCGCTCCTATTGCCATACACAGTGCAAACAACACTCCCTACTGTTCTTTGCAAGTACAGTGTATTGGACAGAAGAGGAGCTACTGTTCTTGTCGGTTTCCTAAGCAGAGTTGAACTAGATATGGCCCGTGTGTGTAGGAAGCACAGATCTTTTGTTCTGAGCAAGCTCACTGTTCGGACCCCATAGGAAACACAGTATAATAGAACAGTGCTCTTTTCTGAAAAGCAGAGTGTGTTTCTTGTAAGGCGAGCTAGCGTTTGTTTTCCAGTCCTAAATGGAGTTGAATCACATGCAGTTTCTGATCCTAGGAGCAAGAGTTGTTTTCTGGTAAGAAGAGTCATTATTGCGCTCCCATTGTCATACACAGGGCAAATAGCACTGGCGTCTGTTCCCAGCATGTACAGTGTATTGGACTGAAGAGGATCTACTGTTCTTGTCAGTTTCCTAAGCAGAGTTGAACTAGATATGGCCCGTGTGTGTAGGAAGCACAGTTCTTTTGTTCTGAGCAAGCTCACTATTTTGGCCCTATATGAAACACAATAGAGTAGAAGAGTGCTCTTTTCTCAAAAGCAGACTGTGTTTCTTGTAAGGCGAGCTAGCTTTCGTTTCCCAGTCCTAAATGTAGTTGAATCACATGCAGTTTCTGGTCCTACAAGCAAGAGTTGTTTTCTAGTAAGAAGAGTCACTATTTCGCTCCCATTGCCATACACAGGGCAAATAGGACTCGCGTCTGTTTCAGGATGTACGGTGTATTGGACTGAAGAGGATCTACTGTCTTGTCACTTTCCTAAGCAAAGTTGAACTAGATATGGCCCGTGTGTGTAGGAAGTACACTTCTTTTGTTCTGAGCAAGCTCACTCTTCTGGCCCTATAGGAAACTCAGTAGAGTAGAAGAGTGCTCTTTTCTCAAAAGCAGAATGTATTTCTTGTAAGGCGAGCTAGCGTTTTTTTCCCAGTCCTAAATGGAGTTGAATCACATGCAGTTTCTGGTCCTATGAGCAAGAGATGTTCTATGGTAAGAAGAGTCACTATTGTGCTCCCATTGTCATTCACAGGGCAAATAGCACTGGCGTCTGTTCCCAGCATGTAAAGTGTATTGGACTGAAGAGGATCTACTGTTCTTGTCAGTTTCCTAAGCAGAGTTGAACTAGATATGGCCCATGTGTGTAGGAAGCACAGTTCTTTTGTTCTGAGCAAGCTCACTCTTCTGGCCTATAGGAAACACAGTAGAGTAGAAGAGTGCTCTTTTCTCAAAAGCAGAGTGTGTTTCTTGTAAGGCGAGCTTGCGTTTGTTTCCCAGTCCTAAATGGAGTTGAATCACATGCAGTTTCTGGTCCTAAAAGCAAGAGTTGTTTTCTGGAAAGGAAAGTCAGTATTGTGTTCCCTTTGCCATACACAGTGCCAATAGCCCTCACGTCTGTTCCCAGCAATTACAGTGTATTGGACTGAAGAGGAGCTACTGCTCTGGTCAGTTTCCTAAGCAGAGTTGAACTAGATATAGTCCGTGTGTGTAGGAAGCACAGTTCTTTTGTTCTGAGCAAGCTCACTGTTCGGACACCATAGGAAACACAGTAGAATAGAAGAGTGCTCTTTTCTCAAAAGCAGAGTGTGTTTCTTGTAAGGCGAGCTAGCGTTTGTTTCCCAGTCAAAAATGGAGTTGAATCACATGCAGTTTCTGGTCCTACGAGCAAGGGAAGTTTTCTGGTAAGGAAAGTAACTATTGTGCTCCCTTTGCAATAAACAGTGCAAATAGCACTCACGTCCCAGCAAGTACAGTGTATTCGACAGAAGAGGAGCTACTGTTCTTGTCAGTTTCCTAAGGAGAGTTGAACTAGATATGGCCCGTGTGTGTGAAGCACAGTTCTTTTGTTCTGAGCAAGCTCAATTTTCGGACACCATAGTAAACTCCGTACAGTAGAAGAGTGCTCTTTTCTCAAAAGCAGAGTGTGTTTCTTGTAAGGCTAGCTAGTGTTTGTATCCCAGTCACAAACGGAGTTGAATCCCATGCAGTTTCTGGTCCTACGAGCAAGAGTTGTTTTCTGGTAAGAAGAGTCACTATTACGCTCCCATTGCCATACACAGGGCAAATAGCACTCGCGTCTGCTCCCAGCAAGTACAGTGTATTGGACTGAAGAGGAGCTACTGTTCTTGACAGTTTCCTAAGCAGAGTTGAACTAGATATAGCCCGTGTGTGTAGAAAGCACAGTTCTTTTGTTCTGAGCAAGCTCACTGTTCTGGTCCTGTAGGAAACACAATAGAGTAGAAGAGTGCTCTTTTCTCAAAAGCAGAGTGTGTTTCTTGGAAGGTTGAGCTAGCGTTTGTTTCCCAGTCCGAAATGGAGTTGAATCACATGCAGTTTTTGGTCCTATGAACAAGGGATGTTTTCTGGTAAAGAAAGTCACTATTGTGCTCCCTTTGCCATAAACAGTGCAAATAGCACTCATGTCTGTTCCCAGCAAGGACAGTGTATTGGATTGAAGAGGAGCTACTGTTCTTGTCAGTTTCCTAAGCAGAGTGGAACGAGATATGGCCCGTGTGTGTAGGAAACACAGTTCTTTTGTTCTGAGCAAGCTCACTGTTCCGGTCCTATAGGAAACACAGGAGAGTAGAAGAGTGCTCTTTTCTCAAAAGCAGAGTGTGTTTCTTGTAAGGCGAGCTAGCTTTTTTTTCCCAGTCATAAATGGAGTTGAATCACATGCAGTTTCTGGTTCTACGAGCAAGAGTTGTTTTCTGGTAAGAGGAGTCACTATTGTGCTCCCTTTGCCATACACAGGGCAAATAGCACTGACGTCTATTCCCAGCCAGTACAGTGTATTGGACTGAAGAGGATCTACTGTTCTTGTCAGTTTCCTAAGCAGAGTTGAACTAGATATGGCCCGTGTGTTTATGAAGCACAGATCTTTTGTTCTGAGCAAGCTCAATGTTCGGACCCCATAGGAAACACAGTAGAATAGAAGAGTGCTCTTTTCTCAAAAGCAGAGTGTGTTTCTTGTAAAGCGAGCTAGCGTTTGTTTCCAAGTCCTAAATGGAGTTGAATCACATGCAGTTTCTGGTCCTACGAGCAAGGGATGTTTTCGGGTAAGGAAAGTCACTATTGTGCTCCCTTGCCATAAACAGTGCAAATAGCACTCGCGTCTGTTCCCAGCAAGTACAGTGTATTGGACTGAAGAGGAGCTAATGTTCTTGTCAGTTTCCTAATCAGAGTTGAACTAGATATGGCCCGTGTGTGTATGAAGCACAGTTCTTTTGTTCTGAGCAAGCTCACTGTTATGGTCCTCTAAAAAACACAGAAGAGTAGAAGAGTGCTCTTTTCTCAGAAGCAGAGTGTGTTTCTTATAAGGCGAGCTAGTGTTTGTTTCCCAGTCCTAAATAAAGTTGAATCACATGCAGTTTCTAGTCCTACGAGCAAGGGTTGTTTTCTGGTAAGAAGAGTCACTATTGTGCTACCATTGCCATACACAGTGCAAATAGCACTCGCGTCTGTTCCCAGCAATACAGTGTATTGGACAGAAGAGGAGCTACTGTTCTTGTCAGTTTCCTAAGCAAATTTGAACTAGATATGGCCCGTGTTTGTAGGAAGTACACTTCTTTTCTTCTGAGCAAGCTCACTCTTTGGCCCTATAGGAAACTCAGTAGAGAAGAGTGCTCTTTTCTCAAAAGCAGAATGTATTTCTTGTAAGGAGAGCTAGCCTTTTTTCCCAATCCTAAATGGAATTTAATCACACGCAGTTTCTGGTCCTACGAGCAAGAGTTGTTTTCTGGTAAGAAGAGTCACTGTTGCCCTCCCATTGTCATACAAAGGGCAAATAGCACTGGCGTCTGTTCCCAGCATGTACAGTGTATTGGACTGAAGATGATCTACTGTTCTTGTCAGTTTCCTAAGCAGAGTTGAACTAGATATGGCCCTTGTGTGTAGGAAGCACAGTTCTTTTGTTCTGAGCAAGCTCACTGTTCGGACCCCATAGGAAACACAGTAGAATAGAAGAGTGCTCTTTTCTCAAAAGCAGAGTGTGTTTCTCGTAAGGCGAGCTAGCATTTGTTTCCCAGTCCAAAATGGAGTTGAATCACATGCAGTTACTGGTCCTACGAGCAAGGGATGTTTTCTGGTAAGGAAAGTCACTATTGTGCTCCCTTTGCCATAAACAGTGCAAATTGCACTCACGTCTGTTCCCAGCAAGTACAGTGTATTGGACTGAAGAGGAGCTACTGTTCTTGTCAGTTTCCTAAGCAGAGTTGTACTAGATATGGCCCGTGTGTGTAGGAAGCACAGTTCTTTTGTTCTGAGCAAGCTCACTGTTCTGGTCCTATAGGAAACACAGAAGAGTAGAAGAGTGCTCTTTTCTCAAAAGCAAAGTGTGTTTCTTGTAAGGTGAGCTAGCGTTTGTTTCCCAGTCCTAAATGGAGTTGAATTACATTCACTTTCTTTTCCTATGAGCAAGAGTTGTTTTCTGGTAAGAAGAGTCACTATTGCAATCCTATTGCCATACACAGTGCAAACAACACTCGCTACTGTTCTTTGCAAGTACAGTGTTTTGGACAGAAGAAGAGCTACTGTTCTTGTTAGTTTCCTAAGCAGAGTTGAACTAGATATGGCCCGTGTGTGTAGGAAGCACAGTTCTTTTGTTCTGAGCAAACTCACTCTTCAGACCCAATAGGAAACACAGTAGAGTAGAAGAGTGCTCTTTTCTCAAAAGCAGAATGTGTTTCTTGTAAGGTGAGCTAGCGTTTGTTTCCCAGTCCTAAATGGAGTTGAATCACATGCAGTTTCTTGTCCTACGAGCAAGAGTTGTTTTCTGGTAAGAAGAGTCACTATTGTGCTCCCTTTGCTGTACACAGGGCAAATAGCACTCGCGTCTGTTCCCAGCAAGTACAGTGTATTGGACTGAAGAGGAGCTACTGTTCTTGTCAGTTTCCTAAGCAGAGTTGAACTAGATATGGCCCGTGTGTGTAGGAAGCACAGTTCTTTTGTTCTGAGCAAGCTCACTGTTCGGACCCTATAGGAAAAACAGTAGAATAGAAGAGTGCTCTTTTCTCAAAAGCAGAGTGTGTTTCTTGTAAAGCGAACTAGCGTTTGTTTCCCAGTCCAAAATGGAGTTGAATCACATGCAGTTTCTGGTCCTACGATCAAGGGATGTTTTCTGGTAAGGAAAGTCACTATTGTGCTCCCTTTGCCATAAACAGTGCAAATTGCACTCACGTCTGTTCCCAGCAAGTACAGTGTATTGGACTGAAGAGGAGCTACTGTTCTTTTCATTTTTTTAGGCAGAGTTGAACTAGATATGGCCCGTGTGTGTAGGAAGCACAGTTCTTTTGTTCTGAGCAAGCTCACTGTTTTTGTCCTATAGGAAACACAGAAGAGTAGAAGAGTGCTCTTTTCTCAAAAGCAGAGTGTGTTTCTTGTAAGTTGAGCTAGCGTTTGTTTCCCAGTCCTAAATGGAGTTGAATTACATTCAGTTTCTGGTCCTATGAGCAAGAGTTGTTTTCTGGTAAGAAGAGTCACTATTGCAATCCTATTGCCATACACAGTGCAAACAACACTCGCTACTGTTCTTTTCAAGTACAGTGTTTTGGACAGAAGAAGAGCTACTGTTCTTGTTAGTTTCCTAAGCAGAGTTGAACTAGATATGGCCCATGTGTGTAGGAAGCACAGTTCTTTTGTTCTGAGCAAGCTCACTGTTTTGGCCCTATAGGAAACACAGTAGAGTAGAAGAGTGCTCTTTTCTCAAAAGCAGAGTGTGTTTCTTGTAAGGCGAGCTAGCTTTTGTTTCCCAGTCCTACATGGAGTTGAATCACATGCAGTTTCTGGTCCTACGAGCAAGAGTTGTTGTCTGGTAAGAAGAGTCACTATTGTGCTCCCTTTGCTATACACAGGGCAAATAGCACTGGCATCTGTTCCCAGCATGTACAGTGTATTGGACTGAAGATGATCTACTGTTCTTGTCAGTTTCCTAAGCAGAGTTGAACTAGATATGGCCCGTGTGTGTAGGAAGCACAGTTCTTTTGTTCTGAGCAAGCTCACTGTTCGGACCCCATAGGAAACACAGTAGAATAGAAGAGTGCTCTTTTCTCAAAAGCAGAGTGTGTTTCTCGTAAGGCGAGCTAGCATTTGTTTCCCAGTCCAAAATGGAGTTGAATCACATGCAGTTACTGGTCCTACTAGCAAGGGATGTTTTCTGGTAAGGAAAGTCACTATTGTGCTCCCTTTGCCATAAACAGTGCAAATTGCACTCACGTCTGTTCCCAGCAAGTACAGTGTATTGGACTGAAGAGGAGCTACTGTTCTTGTCAGTTTCCTATGCAGAGTTGAACTAGATATGGCCCGTGTGTGTAGGAAGCACAGTTCTTTTGTTCTGAGCAAGCTCACTGTTCTGGTCCTACAGGAAACACAGAAGAGTAGAAGAGTGCTCTTTTCTCAAAAGCAAAGTGTGTTTCTTGTAAGGTGAGCTAGCGTTTGTTTCCCAGTCCTAAATGGAGTTGAATTACATTCACTTTCTGGTCCTATGAGCAAGAGTTGTTTTCTGGTAAGAAGAGTCACTATTGCAATCCTATTGCCATACACAGTGCAAACAACACTCGCTACTGTTCTTTGCAAGTACAGTGTTTTGGACAGAAGAAGAGCTACTGTTCTTGTTAGTTTCCTAAGCAGAGTTGAACTAGATATGGCCCGTGTGTGTAGGAAGCACAGTTCTTTTGTTCTGAGCAAGCTCACTCTTCAGACCCAATAGGAAACACAGTAGAGTAGAAGAGTGCTCTTTTCTCAAAAGCAGAATGTGTTTCTTGTAAGGTGAGCTAGCGTTTGTTTCCCAGTCCTAAATGGAGTTGAATCAAATGCAGTTTCTGGTCCTACGAGCAAGAGTTGTTTTCTGGTAAGAAGAGTCACTATTGTGCTCCCTTTGCTGTACACAGGGCAAATAGCACTCGCGTCTGTTCCCAGCAAGTACAGTGTATTGGACTGAAGAGGAGCTACTGTTCTTGTCAGTTTCCTAAGCAGAGTTGAACTAGATATGGCCCGTGTGTGTAGGAAGCACAGTTCTTTTGTTCTGAGCAAGCTCACTGTTCGGACCCTATAGGAAAAACAGTAGAATAGAAGAGTGCTCTTTTCTCAAAAGCAGAGTGTGTTTCTTGTAAAGCGAACTAGCGTTTGTTTCCCAGTCCTACATGGAGTTGAATCACATGCAGTTTCTGGTCCTACGAGCAAGGGATGTTTTCTGATAAGAAAAGTCACTAATGTGCTCCCTTTGTCATAAACTGTGCAAATAGGACTCGCGTCTGTTCCCAGCAAGTACAGTGTATTGGACTGAAGAGGATCTACTGTTCTTGTCAGTTTCCTAAGCAGAGTTGAACTAGATATGGCCCGTGTGTGTAGGAAGCACAGTTCTTTTGTTCTGAGCAAGTTCACTGTTCTGGCCCTATAGGAAACACAGAAGAGTAGAAGAGTGCTCTTTTCTCAAAAGCAGAGTGTGTTTCTTGTAAGGCAAGCTAGTGTTTGATTCCCAGTCCTACATGGAGTTGAATCACATGCAGTTTCTGGTCCTACGAGCAAGAGTTGTTTTCTGGTAAGAAGAGTCAATATTGTGCTACCATTGTCATACACAGTGCAAATAGCACTCTCATCTGTTCCCTGCAAGTACAGTGTATTGGACAGAAGAGGATCTACTGTTCTTGTCAGTTTCCTAAGCAGAGTTGAACTAGATATGGCCCGTGTGTGTGAAGCACAGTTCATTTGTTCTGAGCAAGCTCAATTTTCGGACCCCATAGTAAACACAGTAGAGTAGAAGAGTGCTCTTTTCTCAAAAGCAGAGTGTGTTTCTTGTAAGGCTAGCTAGTGTTTATTTCCCAGTCAGAAACGGAGTTGAATCCCATGCGTTTCTGGTCCTACGAGCAAGAGTTGTTTTCTGGTAAGAAGAGTCACTATTTCGCTCCCTTTGCCATACACAGCGCAAATAGCACTCGCGTCTGCTCCCAGCAAGTACAGTGTATTGGACTGAAGAGGAGCTACAGTTCTTGTCAGTTTCCTAAGCAGAGTTGAACTAGCTATGGCCC